>NC_141553.1:46135000-46435000 GCF_021556685.1 Rattus norvegicus | reverse complement strand
TAGTTTTGTCTTGTCCTCAGGAGGCATCATGCAGACCATATACAAATAGGTGGCAAGCAGGAAAAGACATATATAGTCTTTGCCTTTATGTATGTTCTGTTGTGTCACTGGGCTTAACTTAGTAATCAAATATTCAAACAAAAAAAGTATCAGGAATTTCTGGATTTTTCTGACAGCAGATCATTAAACCAAGCAATGGAATTACTGCATTTTCTGTGAAACAGTCACTGTACAAGGCATTTGCCATCCTTATCCCCTGGGTATCAGATGCTGTTGTTACAATTAGATGCCCCATATGTTTCTAAAGCCAGCAAAACCTAGCCATTCTCAACCAATTCCTAGAATGCTCTTCACTGTCTGTGACTATGAACCATGACCACTACAGATGCTCTGTGTGTGTGTGTGTGTGTGTGTGTGTGTGTGTGTGTGTGTGTGTGTGTGTGTGTGTGTGTTCTCAAGTAGGAGAAGGGGGAAGGAAACTGCAGAGTTGAGTTTAAAAGCTTTTAAATTTCTTATCCAGGAGAGCAGAATTAAGGTTTTGTCAGGGAAAAAAACTATCATTTACATTGATTATAAAACAAATATAAGGGATAAAATTGCTAAGATAATTACTCGGACTCTCATGTATGTGATGCTGTGAAGTATGTTCAGCCTAGTTTCTTGGCACATGACTCTATAATCATTGAAGTCTTCAAAGTAATGTGTCATTTTGAATGCTAACAATTGACTTGATGTCTGGCCTCCCTAGGTACCTCCTGGGTGGGGCTCATGATCAGAAAGATCAAAGCAAGATTAGAGATCGAGACTTTGGGCCCCATCCTCCAGCCCCCCGGGGCTTGTGAATAGCTGAAGGTTCAGTGAGCACCAGTTCTATCAAGAGCTGGATAGAACCTCCATGGAAATGCAGGGAGAGGATGGAGAACTCCATAGCTGAGCACATGGTCTCCGTAGCTGAGCACATGGTCCTTACTGGGTAGAAGTGCGTGGACGTACTGTGCCCTTCCGTCGATCTTCTCACCAATTTTCTTTCAATAATCTTTAAAATAAACTACAGCCGGCTAAGTGTCTCTGAGTTCTTTAAACCGCCCCTGAATAATTGAAAGTAGGTATGAGTTCTGGAGACCTGGAAGTATTGCCTCACAAGCACAGATTGAACAGCCTGGAGTCTGCTGTAAGCATCTGAAGGCCACTGACGGTCGCGTCCCCACCTCTCGGATTTGAGGGTATAACTGTAACCTCTTGGATTTGAGGGTATAACTGTAACGTAGGTCAGTGTGAGAACTGAGCTCAGCTGGAGGCACCCAGCTGGCACGTGACACTGTAGATGGCTTGTAAGTGAGCAGGGAAATCCTCACACACGGAGTGTCAGCAGTGTGCTGTGACAGTAGGAAAGACCGAACTTGAGTTTGTTCTTTCTATTCACTGTCAAATACAAATAAACTAATAGTTGACTTCAGATGACTATCAAGTTTTGATAAGATTTTTTTTTTTTTTAAAGCAAATAAGGGGGTGGAAAGATGGCTCAGTGGTTAGTAGCGTTTACTGCTCTTGAAATTCTGCTCAGAATTCATTTCCCAAGACTCTTGTTACAATCACCTGTAAGTTCCGCTGCAGGAGATTTGATGTCCTCTTCTGGACTCCATGGACATGTGCACTCATGTACATATATACACATAATTAAAAATAAAGTCTAAAAATAATAAAATATTTGTTGGGCTCCAAAATAGGTTTTTATTTCTTTCCTTTTAAACCAAATCACACATGAGTCTTTCAAAGGTCTTACGTGTTATCTTTTAAACTAAGAATTGGGGAGAGTGGTATTCTGGAAGTGCTAAATTATGGGAGGAGCTAAATTTTTCTCTCTCCCACTTCTGTTAGCAGTAAAGAGGAACCTCTTAAGGAGAAACCTACTCTATAAGAGATAATTTTTTTGAGAAACCAAAACTAAAAAGCTTTCACAATAGAGTATATTGAGAGTACAACTGAGGTCTGAGCTTTCTAGGGCCCTTATTTAAATTACTTATTCAGACTTCATAATGGAACTTTGGGCAGGAGGGTGAGACAGGATCTCATTTTGTAGCTCAAACTGACATGGAACCTACTGTGTAGCCTAGATTATCCCTGACCTCTTGGCAGTCCTACCCTCAGCTGCTCAAGCACTGAGACTATAGGCATGAGTCTATACCTCATACCTAACGGGTAACTGAAACATTTCCAACGGAGTTTATAGTCTGGAAGAGACTGGGAAAAGCACAGACTAGATTGGTTCCAATTTAAACAATTAACAATAGTCCAAACTAAATAATCTTATTTGGAAAAAAAAACATATTCCAAGATCGTTTTCCTGGCCCTGAAGTTCTTACCACACCTTTATTTTCACAGTTTACATTAAATTCCAGAAAAACTTCCCTTAATAACCTTTATTATTGGTCCTGAACTCTGAGCTTTGGTCCTCATACCATATCTTTATTCCAGAGACCAGAAAAAGACAATTCTTAGATGTCTAAATAAGGATTGGCTCTTGTATTTCTTCAGTTTTTCAAATTTTTTTTCCAATTTTGACATTTTAAATGTATAGCACAGGCGTTAAGCAATATCATAAAGTATGGATATTCAATCCCTCCTAGAAATGGTCTGATTAACATTTTAGTTCAATTATTTCTAGAATTATTTTTCTATTACTGTATTATATAGTAAAATAGTGTCCTAGTTTTGTGGAGACAGTCTATTCTGCAGTGTTTCAAAAGCTCTCCATGCCAATTAAAACTTTTCATATACATTATTGTTTTAATCAACTGTTCCGTTGCTGTGAAGAGACACTGTGACCAAGGCAGCCCATAAAAGAAAGCATTGAAACCCCCAGGCCTGCTTACAGTTTTAGAGGGTTAGTCCATAATTATTATGTCAGGGAGCAAAGTGACAGGCAGTCTACATGGTGCTGGACAAGTAGCTGAGAACTATGTCCTGGTCAACAGGCAGAGAGACACTGGGCCTGCCATGGGCTTTTGAAACTTCAAAAGCCATACCTACCCCAGTGACTTACTTCCTCCAGCCACCCATACCTGCTTATCCTAATCCTCAAACAGTTCTTCTCCCTGGTGACTATCATTCAGATTTATGAACCTATGAGTCCCATCTTTATTTAAATCACCAGAGTTACTTCAACGACTGAGGGACACAGTGATACGGACCTGGTGTAGTCTACCTATTCTCTGCTGTCGGACAACAGACTGGTTCAAACCTTACACTGTTATAAATAGGACACTGGGAACTTTTTTGATTGAAACATCTTGTCTATTTAGAATGATATCCTTAATGTTTTAAAATATTCACATTTTCGTTTATTTGTTTACAAGAACACCAATGACTGACACTTGCCGTGTTGCCCAAGAATTGCATGCCGGGTTCTTGTTGCTCAGTTTGTTTGTCCTGT
Source organism: Rattus norvegicus (assembly GCF_021556685.1). Classification (NCBI taxonomy): domain Eukaryota; kingdom Metazoa; phylum Chordata; class Mammalia; order Rodentia; family Muridae; genus Rattus; species Rattus norvegicus. Next base: position 46,431,567 of record NC_141553.1, on the reverse strand, counting down.
CTCCCCCGTGTTTTTCTGACTTGTTAACTCTTAGAATTTCATCTGAAAGATCATTTTCTTAGGGAAGCTTTTCCAAACTCTGATTATGACTCATCGCTAGGTCTCTTGCTGTGCTATTTATTTTTCTATGGCATGTATCTCTGATTGTAATAATCTACTTACTTGTATATTACTTGAGTAATTCCTACTTCTTCCCTTGGACTAGAATGCTGCAGTCATCTGGATTAGAGGGGATTATGAAGTATGTGATAAATGTTGGACGATTCATTCGATCCCATAAGCATCACAGTGATACGTTAAAGTCTGAGGTTTGAAAGGCTGAAGAGTTATCTCTAGTTAAGAGCACTTGTTCTTGCATATGACCAGTACCCACATGGTGGCTTTCAACCATAATTAGTTCCGGGATATCCGATGCTTTCCTTTGGCTTCTCTGAGTACCAAGCACACTCACGATGCATATGTATGCATGCAGGCAAAACACAAGCATAGATCTAAAACCAAACAACAACCAGAAATTTAAATACAAGCAGTCAAAGGGTATTTTTGTGCCAAGCATTATTCTGTAGGCTGGGAAGACCAAAATGAAAATTATAAACATGACTTCAGTTTTATGGACCTTAAAGTCTACTGAAAAGGTCAACAAACTCCCCACTAAGGGACAGATAGTTACCATTTTAGGTTTCTCAGGCCTTATGGTCTGTGCTCCAAACATTAATGGATAAACATAAACAGGAGTGTGGTTGAGCTCCAGTCAGACTTTATTTAAACAAAGGTTGTGGGCTACATTTGACCCAGGGCCAGTTATTTATTGATCTCTTTTCTAACAGACAAGAGCAGCCACTAAATAGATGATTTGAAGTGATTACTTAAAAGTAAAAGGACAGGATAGAAGAATAGAGATTGCTTTGGGGAAAATGATTGTCCTGGTCACTGTTTTATTACTATGAAGAGACGCCATTACCAAGGCAACCCTTAAGAAATAAAGCATTTAGTCTGGGGCTTGCTTAGAGTTTTCAGAGGCTTGGTGTGTTATCATCACGAACCAAGCAAGTGGACATGGCTCCTGAAAGTGACATCCTGATCTGCAGGCAGAGATAGCAACACGACCTTCGGAACCTTCAAAGTCTACCCAGTGACACACTTCCTCCACCAAGGCCAAAAGGCATAATCCTTTTAATATCTTCAAATAGTGCTGGTAACCAAGCATTAAATACGTGAGCCCAGGAGAGCTGTTCTCATTCAAACCACCGCAGTGACTTTAAGACTTGGAAAAGAGTATCTATTTCAACACTAGTGGGGGACTCAGAGAAAACCTAGACAATAATAAAGTGAGTGGAAAAATGGATTATTGAAATTCAAAATTGATAGAAGATAAATTTGTGTGAGCATGGCATAAAGTAAAAGGACAGACTGATAGCATGAAAAAGAGTTGTTAATAAGAACAACTGAAGAGTGAGAATCAGCAGTAGCAAGACCTTGAGAACATACAGAGACTCTAGTCTACCTCTCTTTGATTTGGACATTCATTGAGATATGAAATATTGAGGTTGGAAAATATAAACCATAAGAGTTTTGAGACTGAGTTTCTGAAGGATAGATAGTAGAATAGACCTGAGGAGTGGGTAGGAATATAATGTAGAGAAAGGAATGAGATATGTAAAAGGGATAGGACCACAGTGTAGGCATGTGAGATGCTCAATGCTTTGACAGATGTGAAAGGATAACTGTAAGGTAAGCAAAGGGGAAGTGTGTCGGTCACTCTTCTATCACTGCAAAGATACCATGACCGAGGCAGCTTACAAAAAGTATTTAATGGAGGTTTACAGTTTCAGAGTAAGCTCATGGCCATCATGGCAGGGAGCATGGCAGCATTTTGTCAGACATGGCATTGGAACAGCAGCTAAGAGCTTATTCTGAACCGTAAGTGTATGGGGGCCCAGAGAGCACATTAAATGTGTGGGAATGGTTTTAGCACCTGCCTCTTCAGCTGGTTCCACTCCTTGTCTGGAGCATTCTTTGGCAAATTATACTACAGCTCCATATCCAACAAAATCCAGGCTTAAGCTTCACACTGTGGCTTCTTTGAGCCTGTAAGCAGGGATACCCCTGCCACACATCTGGTCTCAGTGACTCTCCGTAACCTCAAAGAAAATTCTAGAACCCCTCTACTCTTGTAATCCTCATGGCTGTAAAGCCAGAGCCATCTGACTCATACTGCCAAGTTCTGCCTGGGATGGAACCTGGCTACCTCCTTAAATTTCATGTGCATGAGCTTTGATTTGTTGATACTTTTCTTTGTTGCATTAACTTTCCTTTTTGAAAGTTGCTGGATCAATTGGTTGGGATCTTGCCTTGAGGACACCATCCCCCTTCTTCAATTTTATATCAGGTCTATCTTTCAATTTTTCATCTTTTTAGCACAGGACTTGCTCCAATATTAAATTTTCTGCTGTTCTATATTTCCACAAATTGTATATTTTGTATTTACTTTTTCCCTGCTTGCTGTTTTTCTTTGTAGACCTGCAAGAGAGTGATCTCTAATAGCCATACAACATAGCCAATATTAGTTTGTCTTGAAATATCCTCTGCCAATGAGATTATTCAATTATTCAATTTAGCCTCAGGCATATTCTTAGGATAAATGCAAAAAGGAGCCAAGGGCTTAACCAAAATAACAGAATGGTCGGCTGCCAATCCACTGGCCAACATTGTTCTCCTCTGAAACCTCTTGAGTTTGTCATCCATAGTTCACATTGCTGTCAGCACTGTCTTCCAATGTTCTCTTGCATGGCCTATTAACTCCCACTTAAGGCATTCAACTGCTTTCCTGGTCCAAAGTGCCATATCTTTCATATTCCTCCAAAAAATCCTGGTACCAACTTCACTCTTATTTACTTTTCTATTGCTATGAAGAGACACTATAACCAAGGCAACTTATAAAAGAAAGGATTTAATGGGGGTTTACAGTTCTGAGCATAGCAGCTGGCAGGCATGGTGGGCTGGAGCCATGGGAAAAAAATTACAACTAATGCAAGAGAGAGAGAGAGAGAGAGAGAGAGAGAGAGAGAGAGAGAGAGAGAGAGAGAGAGCGCATGCTAACAGGAAATGGCTTTGATATCCCAGTGACACACTTCCTCCAGGAAAGCCACACCTAATCCTTCCCAGTTGTACAGATGGAGTCCAGGCATTTAATATATGAGCCTCTGCAGGCCATTCTTATTCAAACCACCACAGGAGGTGGTTTGACTTGATAATGGTGTTTGTGGTGTTTGGGGGAGTTTTGGAGGGTTGAGGTAGGATCTATCTCTCTGTAGCTCTGACAAGCCTAGGGCTTGTTGTGTAGGCCAGACTAGCCATCAACACCTAGACACCTGGCTGCCTCAGCCTCCCAAGAGCTTGGATTAAAGGCATGTGCCACCATACCATACCCACTGGAACTGTAATAACATATGTCTGAAAGATCTATTTCACAGCCTGGTTTCCTCAGTAATCTGGAAAGGGATACAAGTAAAGAAGCTTGGTGATCCTCAGTCCCCCAGCACAGATAAACCTGACCTCCATTCCCTTCCTCCATGAAAACATGGCCTGGTTGGTGACATTTTCCCCCTAAAGTTTTTTTAAAGAGTAGGAATAAAGTTATTCCGACATCAATAAAAACATTACAAGAACAAGAACAGTTTGTGTTCAGAAACACCAGCTCCACCATTTTCACTCTATTAAACGTGCGTTTTATTACTTAGTCTTAATCTTTTTGTATTATTACTTTACCTTTTTATCAATGCCCCAGTATCCCTAAAGTCCTTTGTTAGATGCTCTGGGTGATTCTAAAAAGAAATGTAAGACATAGCCCAGGGCTCAAGCGTCCTGTTGTGGTTGGCCCATGTGTTGTAAGTTTCTTGGCATTGAGAACCATATTTGATGTTTCCTTTTCACTTTGCACAGCAATAAACATTTGGTTGTTGCTACAGAAATCCGTTTTTCGGGGTTGGGGATTTAGCTCAGTGGTAGAGCGCTTGCCTAGGAAGCGCAAGGCCCTGGGTTCGGTCCCCAGCTCCGAAAAAAAAGAACCAAAAAAAAAAAAAAAGAAATCCGTTTTTCTCACCAGCCTCTGCATTGCACCATTTGTTGAGTAAGTAATGCCACTTCCATATGACGTGGACAAAACATGCAGCTGTCTGAACCAGCCAACATTGTGTAAAGCCATCAGGAACAGTACTGTCCAGCTTGTTGAAGGTAGAAATCTTATGTGTAAAGACCAGCCTGCCAGGACATAGTGTGCTTCCTTGTTCTTTGAAGTTTATAAAGAACTGTTTATTTTCACACTTACAAGGGAGAGGGAGAGAGAAGAGAAGGGAAAAGGGGAAGGGAAGGGAAAAGGGGAAGGGAAGGGAAGGGAAGGGAAGGGAAGGGAAGGGAAGGGAAGGGGAAGGGAAGGGAAGGGGAAGGGAAGGGAAGGGAAGGGAAGGGGAAGGGAAGGGAAGGGGAAAGGGAAAGGGAAAGGGAAGGGAAAAGGGAAAGGGAAAGGGAAGGGAAAAGGGAAAGGGAAGGGAAAAGGGAAAGGGAAGGGAAAAGGGAAAGGGAAGGGAAAAGGGAAGGGAAGGGAAGGGAAAAGGGAAGGGAAAGGAAGGGAAAAGGGAAGGGAAGGGAAAAGGGAAAAAAGTAGTTGGTAACTACTTTGTATTCTCACCAGATACTTTCAAGCCAGAGTTATAACAATTGTAACAGAGTTACAATTTATTTTCCTAAACTTAGGAGAACAGGAGCTCATATTTTGCTTGTTACCAGAATTAGCAAGAGACTTCATTCAAATTAACCAAGAAAACCTAGCCTCAGAACAAAAACATGGACCAGCGGTTCTTCATGAAAAATTAACTTATGAGTGGAGGTGAACATTACTTATTCTTGCTAAGCTGTTGCTTGGGTCTGCATTCTTCTGTGTGGTTCACACCAACCGTTCATAGCACAAGAAAGACCCCTCTTTTACAGTATTTGTTCACCTACATTAAGTATACACAGTATCTTTCGACGTTTTAAAATTTAGCCTACGGGTTATCTTCACCTGTTCTTCCTGTACTCATCCTAAATGAATGACATCTGTGTCATTAGCTGTACTCCTGTTGAGTAGGAAAGGTTATGTCTTGTAATATTCTAATATTCCAGAACATAGTGTTATAAATTCTCCCTTGTATACTCCAAATTAGCAGTTCCTTAACTTGATGGTCTCCATTGGTGCTTATTGTCTTCCAGCCACTCACTGCTTTTCCACACCTTTGTTCATGCCATAGCCTTCTCATTCATTTTGCTTCCCTGACATTTCGTCTCCAGTGCTTTCCCCTCAGTGTCAGTCTGCCATCCTTCTCTCATCCATCTGCCTTGGGACCGGCAGTCTGTAGACTTTGATCTCCCTCACAGCCTTCTCCTGTCTTCACTTTCTTCTCTAGCTGCCTTAAATTATGTCACTACTCTTGCCAGAAGCCAGACTCTCTTTCCCTGTTCTGCAGTTTGTGTAAGTAACCTCCAAATTTCACGTGGTGTCTGTACTCAGATTGCTCGGTGCACCTCGATGTAACAACGACTGCAGTGTAGCTTGGCGTTTTAATGGCACATTTAAGACCATAGACCAGTTAAATCCTCTTCATCCATGCTGATGATAAGGGAGCGCTGTACTTTATAGTATATTAGGCTCAACCATCTCTACCTCATACTTTAAATGCCAGGAAATTCTTCTTCGTATATCTAAAGTAGTTAAGAGCATATTTCGGGAGTTACCTACACTCTGGTACAGCTTCTTGCTTACTTTCCTCTTTTACCTTATAGTTGGGGAAGTCTAGTCCATCTGATAGCGTAAAGTTCTAATATTTTGAAGGTTAATATTTGATCAATGGAAAAGAACACATCTTAGATATTCTGGGATGAAATACTAACTAAAGAGTAATCACTCCTAAGGATAGTGACTAGCTAGAGAGGAGTTTATAAACCCAAGTACTCTAGACTCAGGTCTCTTGACACATTTCGTTCTTCCCTATCCCACTTTCCAAAGGAATCACACGCTTTCCTTCCCTTAGCACAGCACAGAGACAGAGCTAGTTGAGTGAGCGTCGGTGATGCTCTAATTTATAACTGAGATGATGTGTTGACGGACAGAGTAGTACAGGAGCTGAGAATTGAGGCTCTGCAGCCCGGTTTCTCGCTTCTGCTCTATACCTCCCATTGTTACTTTCCGTGCTATATTTGTTTCATCTGTATAATATAAACATGGCAGTATTTCCCTTACACTGCTGTGACAGTCCAGTTATGTATTCTAACTGAGTTAAACTTAGGCTGGTAAGCACTCACTGATATAAGCTCTTACTCACAATTTAGACATATCTCTATTTCATAAAAAGTCTTATTCACTAATAATATGAGAAATATTCAAAAGTCAGAAACTTGGAATTTCAGTGGTAATATGTTAAAAGTAACATTTGGAATTGTAAACGATTGAAGAAAATTATTTAGATCATTGGTCCTTAATCAGTAAAAAGCATCAGAGTTGTTTGCAAGGCATCATAAAGATACAGTTACCTGAGCCCTCCCTTTGCACATCTACTGTCAGAATGGCCACGGGCAAGTCTATCATAGCCTTCCAATCAAGAGCCAATGGAGTGTTTTAAGATTTTAGATGGTAGATGAGAATATTGAGACTTGGAGTAAATGCTCACGGAGCACTCCACAGGACGAGATCCATTCAAGCATTCAAATCACTTCCCCCTCTTCACATAATCTTCCTCTAGTATGCATTTGCCACATACACTGAGAGAATCTAGTAAAATGCGTCTCTTTCGACCAAACCAGAAAGAATAAGAAACTTATGTCTGTGTATGTGAGTGTGTAGTAAAGTGAGTGTGTGAGAATCTGTGCAGTGAGGGGTGTGTGTGTGTGTGTGTGTGTGTGTGTGTGTGTGTGTGTGAGAGAGAGAGAGAGAGAGAATCTGTGCAGTGAAGTGTGTGTGTGTGTGTGTGTGTGTGTGTGTGTGTGTGTGTGTGTGTGTGTGTGTTATCAGCCATATTTGGCCTTTTGTCTTTTGTGGGTGCTAGGGATGAAAACTCGAGTCTGCAGGCTTGTGCATCAGTCACCTCCACTGAGCCATCTGCACAGCCCCAGTAAGTACTCGTGATGGTTTGTATGTGCTCAGCCCAGGGAGTGGCACTAATAGAAGGTGTGGCCCTATTGGAGTAGGTGTGTCACTGTGGGTGTGGCTCACAGCCTAGCTGCCTGGAACCCAGCATTCTGCTAGCAGCCTTCAAATGAAGAACTCTCAGCTCCTCCTGCACCATGCCTGCCCGGATGCTGCCATGTTCCCACCTTGATGATAAGGGACTGAACCTCTGAACCTGTAAGCCAGCCCCAGTTAAATGATGTTCTTATACGAGTTGCCTCAGTCATGGTGTCTGTTCACAGCAGTAAAACCCCGAGACAGTACTTTTAACGGGCACTTTATTAGGCTTTAAAAAAAAATGTCATTTTCTATGTTATTCATGCTGGAAACTATTGTACATTTAAAAAATAAGGTTTAAAGTAAATTTGGGGTGTTTTTCTTGTGGGCATCAGCTTTTACCTCAGTACTGCCCGCCAGTTAGCGCAAGAAGCACTGTGTGGCAGAGAGCTGCTCAGCTCGTCCTCGTCCTCGTGGAGAGGCCACCAAGTGCTCTGAGCTTACTGGAGTCTGCTGTCTTAGGGTTAGAGCTTACTGGAGCCATGCTGTCTTAGAGTTAGAGCTTTGCAAAATAAGTATGTGGTGCTGATAACTAAGTGCAGGTTTAAATGTGCAGCTTTAAGGGGTTCGTCTGCTTTTTTGATTTTGGGTTTTTGGTTTTTTTTCATATAACTTTTGTAAACTATTTTAGAATTTTCCAAAATAGTTGCTGGAAAAAAATTAATAGCTGTAAGGTTCTTGTACAACTTTAATGATTGGTAGATTAAAGGACTAAAAACTATGTTGAAAAGGAAGACTGAAAACTATGGTAAAGATGAGGAAGAAAATTACAGTTTTTTTTATTTTATCTTATATTACTTATAGTACTGATATTATCTTTAAAAATCTGTTCTTAATCTATAGTGTTAGATGTACTAATATTGTGATAAAGGACCATGATTAAAAGAAACTTAGGGAAAGGAGAGGTGTTCAGGCTTATAGTTCAGGAAATGTGGAGTCTGCCCTTTCTAGTGTTCCCCCTCTGCCTTCCATTTGTGGTTAAGCTCTTAACTGTCCCTGCCACCATGCCTTTGCTCTGTCATTAGGATGCTAAGTCCCTGAAACTATAAGCCCAATTAAATGTTTTCTTTTACACGATGCCTTAGTCATAGTGTTTTGGCACAATAGTAGAAAAGAAACTATGACCCTTCATACAAACGAAAGACATGAAACTACAAATGGAGCTAGTTGGGAAGAAGAACCCTACAGATGTAGTGGGACCAATACAAACGAGAGGGTAACAGGGTGGGGAGCACACTTTATGCATTTATCGAAAGGGTGTAATGAACCCCATTAGGTATTATTAATGAATGCTTAAAAAGGAATTAGTGGCCAGGCCTGGTGGCTCATGCCTATATTCCCAGCAATTGGGAGGCAGAGGCAGATGAGTCTCTGTGAGTTCAAGATCAGCCTGGTCTACAGAACAAGTTCCAGGACAACTAGGGCTACCCAAGGGAACCTTGTCTTGAAAACCAACTGGCCATACAACAGCAACAACAACAACAACAACAACAACGGAATCAATGGCAGGTCACACATACAAGAAGATGGAGGACACTGATGGATGACCTCTTTTTTTTTTTTTTTTTTTTTGGTTCTTTTTTTCGGAGCTGGGGACCGAACCCAGGGCCTTGCGCTTCCTAGGCAAGCGCTCTACCACTGAGCTAAATCCCCAACCCCGATGGATGACCTCTTAACTAGACACTGAAAGTAAGGGAGGAGAGACACTGCTAGCACTGCCTCTGGGCTACCCACATGCTCCTGATGTTCTATCAAGAACCTGTGGTTCTCCAAGTCACCACATGGTCTTCAGTCATCTCTAAAATACTTGTCATTTCTTTCTTGACTGTCTAGCTTGGTATTATTCTCTCATCTTTTTTTGAGTAATAAATTGCCTTTCTGTAGATAAAACTTTTTTAATGCTTTTGACCTCACTGATTAAAAAATGAAAAAGTAGGAGCTGGAAAGATGGCCCAGAGGTTAAAGACACCCACCTCCTCTTCCAGAGGACCCAGGTTCAATTCCCAGCACCCACATGAGAGCTCACAACTGTCTGTAACTCCAAGATCTGACATCCTCACGCAGACATACATGTAGGCAAAACACCAATGCACATAAAATAAAAATAAATAAGTTTTTTAAAAAAGATGTAGTTTGATTGTAGGGTAGATGTATCATTGTAAAATAGGACTGGGTAAGTAGCCAAGTTGGTAGATTGCTTACTAACATACACGAGGCCCTTGCCTGGAGTCCCCAACACCATTCAAACTGGGTATAGTGTTGCTGCCTCTTATCCCTATACGTGGGGGATGCTAGCAGGAAGGCCAGAGTTCAAGGTCTTCTTTGACTGCATGGCAGGTTTGAGGTTTGCTAGGGCTCATGGGAGACCCTGCTGAGACAGAAAGGGAGAAGGAAGTGTTGTAGAGGTAGAATTTTCCAAAAGGAGTGGAAGGGTAAGTTATTCATCCAAACTATTGACAAAAACTAGAAACGTGTTTGTTAAAACCAGATTATGGAAGATTTTGAATAGTGAATCTAGTTTAGAGTTGATAGCTTATGCAGGAAAGTCTGGTGAGTTTGATAAGGAATTACAGTGGACTTGTTTAACCATCATATGCAGGAAGGATTTAATGGTGAGGAAAGGGTAGCAATGATTAGTCATGAAAATCAGGAGGGCCTTAAGACAAAGGCTTTACTTCATCAAGTGTCCGATCTGTACAGGACACTGTACCTGGTAGGAGCTGGAGCTCCAATGACGACTCTGCACGTGTCATGAAGGAGCTTTCTGTCTGGTGACAGATGGCAGTGTCTCAAGGCTCCTAGATGAGTTTCTACCCAAAATCTTGGTGCTCTACCTTTGACCTTTGCCAAGTGAAATAGGATCCTTATTTCACAATGGTGCATACTCTCTGTGATCAAACTACTTTTCCATTTGGTTTTTGGGTTTGTTTGTTTTTTGTTTTTTTGGGTTTTTTGTTTTGTTTTGTTTTTGATTGGCCAAGTGAATTTGTATATAAAGAAAAGCAACTTATTACTAAAAAAAAAAAAAAGTTAGGAAAGTGGTACTCTGCTAGAGCGCTGAGAAAAGTAATGACATGTACCTTAGAGGTGGTGGAAGGTGATGGGGAATTGGAGGTTACAGTAGGTACGTGACAGACAGCTACTCTACAGGCAGTGGTGCTAGTCCCTAATTGATTATGAGGGCCTGTAAAATGAAAAGGAACCCTTAAGGACTCCTCCTACCATAGTCTAAACACTCAACTCTATAACCAAGGGGTGGTTAGCTGACTCAGACTGGGAATCGGATCAAATAGGAGGTCTCGAAACAAAACGAATGTTCACCGTGCTTCATTGGACTTGGAAGGAAGGTCTTGCTGGCAAATGGTTCCTTTCTTACTTGGAACATGGTTCTTCAGCCTTTATCTTGATTCAGTGAGCTCCTTGATAAATTCTGCTTTGTATTATTTAGTCCAATTTACCTAATTGTTCCTAAGCTTTAGCTAAAAGAAAAAAAAAACCTCCCTAAATGAAGGTTGAGTGTGGCGACACATGCCTTTCTTACCAGCACTCCAGAGGCAGGAGAGACATGGATCTCTCAGAGTTTGGGACAGCCTTGCTCTGCATAGCTAGTTCCAGGTCAGCCAGGGCTACCAAGTGAAACTTCTGTTTCAAAACAGACGACAACAAAAGCCCTGTAAGTAGCCAGGCGAAGACTGTTAGACAGTTGGGAGCACAGCGCATGGGGATCTTCCTCAATGTGGGTCACGGGTTCAGCAGCACCGCCTCAAACTGTTGGAAACTCCATCTCACAGCCCACCCTAAGCTTACGAATTTTGACTTTCTGAGCATGGAACTCCAGCATTTTGAATATTAGCGAGCCCTCTTTAGAGAAACTAAACTACAGCTTAGTGGGAAGATTAAGGTAACGATAAAATTGTGTGAATCGGATACATGACTCTCACTCCTGGGAGTGGCTGAATTTCTGGAAGAATGAGAAAGGATGGACAGCTAAGGTGGTAAGTGAGAGATAAAATAATCAGTGTCACTGCAGCCTGGAGAGGCTGCACAGTTTTAGTCCCAGCACTTGGGAGGCAGAGGCAGGCAGATCTCTCTGAGTTCAAGGCCAGCCTAGGCTGCAGAGTGAGTTCCAGGACAGCCAGGGTACATAGAGAGACCCTGTCTTGCACAGGGAGTAGAGCCGGGAGAGGTTGGGGAGAGAGAATGAGAGAGAATGAGAATGAATGATCCTGCTTAAAAAGGAGGGAATTTTTTAACAGTGGTGTTGGGACAAATAAGAGGACACCTTTCCCTAGGTCACCAGTAGATGTCAAGCACTGTAAAAGCATTATTTGAATCTGTTAAGATCAATGTTAGTGTTGGTGAATTCTTTACGTTTGTATTCTAAGCACCCCTTGTGACGCTCATTTCCCTGCAGCTATGCAGTGATGTTGGGGGAGAGGGGCTCCCTACCGCAGCTGTCGGGCTCTCCCTTTCTACTCTCACTGCCTTGAGCAAAAGGACTCTCGGTCTCATAACCAAGCAGGCTGCAATAGACCAGCAGCAGCTCTCTGGAATACTCCATAGACACCTTGAGAAACCACTGGAAGATGGCAGCCGATTGTTTCTGGCTCCCGGTGGTAGCCTCAGCCAGAGCTGTTTGAAATAGATTGTACTGAACTGTTTGCTCTCACAAGTCCTGGAGAACTCCAGGTGAGGGCGACTGTTTCCTTGGCCAGAGCAAGAGCAATTCTGCTGACGGTCTAAGGATGGTTGTGACTAGTGCTAAGAGGCAAGGCTGTGTGCTTAGTCCAAGATGGACCCCTTAATGACGCTGAGGCAAAACAAAGTGGTCCAGGCATTCCTGTCTGGGTCTATATAAGCAGACAGCTCAGGCTCACTTAGTGAGCTGCCCTGAGAGACTCCACTCTGCTGCCTCTTTTGGTGTTGCAGCATCAGGGCCAGTGAAAGGCTTCTCTCAAGTGGCCTTTCTTTCTGTAGAGTGATCTTGTCTGCTAGTGGTGTTTGCTGAGCTAGTAAAGTGAGGAAGACAGCAGCAGAGGAGTGGTGGTCACGGCAGAGACAGCAGAAGCCCACGTCATAGCTGAGCAGTGAGCAGTCCTGTGTGGAAACAGACAGCTAGTCGCTTTGCCGCTAAAGAAGCTGCAGTTCCACAGTTCTGCAGTGACCCGGGAAAGAAGATGTGTGATGGCATGAGAGATGGCGAAAGAGGGCAGAGGTCTGAGACTGAACAGGGTGAGAAGTTGTAAGACGCTAGAGAAGAGAAGCTGCATACCAGGGGGCTAGAAGGAAGTCAAGTCTTCAAGGCCAACGGTCGCAGACCCTGAACTGTAGTAAACACAGGCTGCTGCCAAGGGCAGCAGAATTTGTGACCTGCATGAGGACTGTAACATTAGACTATAACCCCTTGCTGTGGCCACTGCCTGCTGCCACCACTCAAACACTGAGTGAAATGAAAATTGCCAAAGGCTAGAACTTAAAGGGTTTCTCCTTGTCTCCCACAGTTGTCTCTGGATATAACCCAACACTCTCGACTTGTATGAGGTATTTCCAGTTAGGGGGGGGGGGGGTGAGGAAGCTCCCAGAGCTACAGGACCCACTCACACTTTTTTGGTGGCAGTTGAGCATTGTTTGTTGGCCGTGGTTGTGTATTTCTGTGATCTCAGCACTGAGAGGAGAGGTTGCTGCAAGATTGAGATCAGCCTGAGCTACATAGTAAGACCCTATCCAAGGAGAGCGATGGGGATGGGGAGGGAGAATTGGTGCAGATAATAGAAATACTTTCCTTGAGTGGTTTGGGCATACAAGAAAGTAAGTTGAAGTAATGCCAGAATAAGGTTTGATAAAATTTTTTAAAATAAAGAATATGTACTTTTGCTGTGTAACAAACAGAAAATACTGAGCCTAAGAAAGTAATTACTATTATACCTCACATGTCTGCAGATTGACTGCTGTCAACAGAGACTGCTTGCACAGTTGCAAGTCTACTGGGAGTTTTGCTCTAAACTAGGCTATTCCACTTAACCATCATTTGTATCTGGGGACACAGTAGCTTGCATGCTCTTCTCTTAGAAATAGGAAAAGTCCTCAAGACAAATAGAAGCGCACAGGCCTCTTGAGATCTAGAGTCCAAAATAGCATGTTTGTACTTCTGATTCACTGTTTACATAGTAAGCAGTTTATGTGGCCCCATCTACATTCAAGGGGTGGAGAGTAGAATTTCTCTCTGTAGAGGAATTGCAAAGTGACATGACAATTGCATGTGTTCACGACAGGTGTTAAATATATAGAATGAGGAAGAAAGGAAGGAAAGGAAGGAGGAGTTGGATACTGGGTCTTGAAGTTTAGTATCCCCACAACTTTGTCCCCAGGCTGTCTGTCATTGGGAAGTGGTAGGAAACCCTTGTAGAATAAGAGGCAGATACATTAATCACTGGGTCTGTGTTGTTGAAGGGAAATCTGGAGCCACCCTTGTTTCTTGTCCTGTGCCCCTGCAGGGTACTGTGTTTACCACAGGCACAAAGCACTTGTGCAGCTGGCCTGAGATTGGAAAGCCCAAAAGAATGGGCAAAAATAAACCTTGTCTTTGCTGTAGGCGTGTCTTTATACCGATGGAAATTCTGACCAATACAATAGAAAATTAACCTTTGAAAAGAAGAAAAACACTTCTGGGGTTGGAAAGAAGGAATCCGATTGGATTTGACTTAGTAAAAAATTAAATTACTAGATATCAACTTAAATTTTAATTTCAGATAAACAATGAATGCTTTTTAACTGCTCCCCCCACCCCATCCCTGTGGTTTTGACTTTGTTTTAAGCTCTCAGTTACCCAAGCTGGCCTTAAATTCACCATCCTCCTGCCTTAGGCTCTTGTGGTGTGTGTGTGTATGTGTGTGTGTGTGTGTGTGTGTGTGTGTGTGTGTGTGTGTGTGTGTGTAAGGTCTGTAGTGAGTATGCTTTCTAGTATTAACTGTGTCACACAAAACACTTGGTAGTTCTCAATTTATCATTTAAAAATCATCTTAAATACCACTTAAGTGCCTCTATAACATAATATTTAGTTCTGTTTGAAATTTGAGGTTTAACTGGGTATCCTTTATGTTATCTGCCAACTCCGCTGTGGACAGATTTTGAATAAACCCGTTCTAAAGTGATTTCTAAAAGGATAGAGGGGCACATTTGGGAATTAAGTCTGGAAAAAGTTTGGAGCAGCCGAGGATGCTCCAGAGGATCAGTAAAATGTTTGCTGAGCGGTTATGAAGGCTCCCTTAACTCAGGTGGCAGACGTTTCCCTGGACAAACCCGCAGGGGAAGGTTTGCTGGGGCAAACCAGTAATGATTACTGCTACAGAACAACTCTTCCTTCCCTCTCTCCTTCCTTCTGTCCTTCCTTCCTTCCCTCTCTCCTTCCTTCCTTCTTTCCTTTCTTTTTTCCTTCAAGCAGCTATGGGAAGAATTTTCAAGCATTGAATGAACTAGAACCTAGGCTATCAGGAAAGCAGATGAAACCAAAGGATGAATTGGGAAGGACTGAGAGTCTGTTAGTCGCAGTGGGCTGGAAAGGTACGGGTGTTCACATAGAAACTGAATCTACGTCCTTGAACTGAAGGAATAGTCTTGAATAATAATACAGTTAAAATCAACTTTACATTAACTCGGGCTAAATTAAAAACAAGAGCTGAAGACAAGATGCCTGATTGTGAACTCTTGTTTACACAAATATCCCTGTGTCTTAGCTCTTATTTGTAAAATAGGAATAATACTGCTTGCTTAATAAACTCTATTGGCTTACTAAGGAGTGAATTAAACAAACCGTGTAAAATACTTAAAATATATAATACATAGTAAGTCCTCAAATGTTTCTAGTATTTATTATTTATTTTTATTATTTCAAATACAATTTAAGGGTATTAATAATTAATACATGTGAGTGTCCTAGAGAATATTATTTTTAAAAAGGAAAATGCCATGTATACGTTCATTGTGTACAGTGTATGTACAGCAGCAAATGGTGTGTTTGGTAAATGCATCACAGCTCTGTACCTGTTGAAGCTGACAGTCATACAACCCTTATCATTTAAGGTAATGCCATGTATACGTTCATTGTGTACAGTGTATGTACAGCAGCAAATGGTGTGTTTGGTAAATGCATCACAGCTCTGTACCTGTTGAAGCTGACAGTCATACAACCCTTATCATTTAAGGTTGTTTTCTTTAGTGTTATTCCTGAGAAATAATTACACTCAAACCATATCTGTCTCATTTCCCTGGAGGTGAGCATGCTTTGGGATTTTGAGTTAGAATCATTCCCACGGGGTCTACCACCCAGCAAGTTAAAGAAGACTGAGTTCCTCCCGGGGGTTGTGTCCGGGGGCTGTGAGCAGCTTGTTTTCCAGAGATGTGTACCTTAGTCTGGCCTGTTAGAAGCTGTCTGGTCTCTTAATTTTTCCTTTTCTTTTATCATAAAGCACTTTTTCGAGTTATTTGCACATTAAGATTTTTTTTTAAAAAAGGAAATGTTTTATGGGAACATTTTGGTCTTATAAAGAAAACTTAAAACTAATTATTTATCTTTTTTTCTGAAAATAAACAGAAAACATTAATTTATATTGTTATCTGGGAAGAAAATAAGACAAAAAATGGCTTTGTTTCTAATATTCTAAAATACAATATTCGCCATGGGTGCCTTCTAAGGAATTACGAGTTTCATGTCTAACCAACTTAAATGCATTCTTTATCTTTAAAAGGAAGGACTGCTGGGTAAATCACATGTGCTCCCAGCCTCAGCTAGTGTAATCATATACTACACAAACACATTATTCTGTGCTCAGGAGGATGGAGGACATCTGAAACAGGACTTGCCCGGAGGAGCCCTTTTTCTGTTTAAAGAGTGGTGCAGTAAATGACCGACTGACCGACTGCACAGTAGAAGAGATCAAAAAGCAGCCTCCAGCTTTCTCCCACCTCGATGCTCACTGTGCTCCTCTGTCCTCTAAGGACGCTTGCTGTCATGACTACTCCACACAGCTCATGGGTACCCTATAGAGGACGTATCACATTTCATGTATTATTCTCCTACCGTAATTATTGTTTCCTTTTATATTCTACCATGGAGTTGTTCTGGGGAGGATTTGTTTGTTTGTTTCTGTTTCTTAAGACAGGGCTTTTCTTGTGTAGTCCCGGCCATCCTGGAATTTTCTGTAGACCAAGCTGGCCTCTAACTCAGAGACAGCCTGCTTCTGCCTTGCAAGTGTGAGATACCACCCTGCAACGTCTTAGAGTTTTAACATATTTTGTTTGTAAAAGATATGAAATATGCTATAGAAAACTTATAAATTTACTTAAAAGTAAACTTTAAGTTCTGAATTCAATAAATTATTTAGAAGCCTAATGGTTTTGTTTTAAGTTACCTTTTTAAGGTGTTTTAGAGAACTAGATAAAGTAAGGAGATGCATTTTAAAAAGATTAATTGAGGGCTGGAGAGATCGCTCAGAGGTTAAGAGCACTGGCTGCTCGTCCAGAGGTCCTGAGTTCAATTCCCAGCAACCACATGGTGGCTCACAACCATCTGTAATGAGATCTGATGCCCTCTTCTGGTGTGTCTGAAGATAGCAATAGTATATTCATATAAATAAAACAAATCTTTAAAAAAATTAATTGAAGAGCAGTGGAATAGAATTGAAGACCCAGAAATAAACCCACACACCTATGGTCACTTGATCTTTGAGAAAGGAGCCAAAACCATCCAATGGATAAAAGATAGCATTTTCAACAAATGGTGCTGGTTCAACTAGAGGTCAGCTTGTAGAAGAATGCAAATCGATCCATTCTTATCACCCTGTACAAAGCTTAAGTCCAAGTGGATCAAGGACCTCCATATCAAACCAGATACTCTCAAACTAATAGAAGAAAAATGGGGAAGAGTCTTGAACACATGGGCACTGGGGAAAATTTCCTGAATAAAACACCAATGGCTTATGCTCTAGGATCAAGAATCGACAAATGGGATCTCATAAAACTGCAAAGCTTCTGTAAGGCAAAGGGCACTGTGGTTAGGACAAAACGGCAACCAACAGATTGGGAAAAGATCTTTACTAATCCTACATCCGATAGATGGCTAATATCCAAAATATACAAAGAACTCAAGAAGTTAGACTCCAGAGAGCCAAATAACCCTATTTAAAAATGGGGTACAGAGCTAAACAAAGAATTCACAGCTGAGGAATATCGAATGACTGAGAAGCACCTAAAGAAATATTCAACATCTTTAGTCATAAGGGAAATGCAAATAAAAACAACCCTGAGATTCCACCTCATGCCAGTCAGAATGGCTAAGATCAAAAACTCAGACGACAGCAGATGCTGGTGAGGATGTGGAGAAAAAAGAACACTCCTCCATTGTTGGTGGGATTGCAGACTGGTACAACCATTCTGGAAATCAGTCTGGAGGTTCCTCAGAAAATTGGATATTGAACTACCTGAGGACCCAGATATACCTCTCCTGGGCATATACCCAAAATATGCCCCAACATACAACAAAGACACATGCTCCACTATGCTCATAGCAGCCTTATTTATAATAGCCAGAAGCTGGAAAGAACCCAGATGCCCTTCAACAGAGGAATGGATACAGAAAATGTGGTACATCTACACAATGGAATACTACTCAGCTATCAAAAACAGTGACTTTATGAAATTCATAGGCAAATGGATGGAACTAAAATATATCATCCTGAGTGAGCTAACCCAATCACAGAAAAACACACATGGTATGCACTTACTGATAAGTGGATATTAGACCAAGAACTCGAATTACCCAAGATGTAGTGCATGGACCACATGAAACTCAAGGATGACCAAAATGCGGATGCTTCACTCTTCTTAAAAAGGGGAACAAAAGGGGCTGGGGATTTAGCTCAGTGGTAGAGCGCTTACCTAGGAAGCGCAAGGCCCTGGGTTCGGTCCCCAGCTCCGAAAAAAAGAACCAAAAAAAAAAAAGGGGGGGGGGAACAAAAATATCCATAGGAGGGGATAGGAGGCAAAGTTTAGAGCAGAGACTGAAGGAACTGCCATTCAGAGCCTGCCCCACGTGTGGCCCATACATATACAGCCACCAAACTAGATAAGATGGATGAAGCTAAGAAGTGCAGGCTGACAGGAACCAGATATAGATCTCTTCTGAGAGACACAGCCAGAATATGGCAAATACATAGGCGAATGCTAGCAGCAAACCACTGAACTGAGAATGGGACCCCTGCTGGAGGAATTAGAGAAAGGACTGGAAGAGCTAAAGGGTCTTGCAACTCCATAAGAACAACAATGCTGGGGTTGGGGATTTAGCTCAGCGGTAGAGCACTTGCCTAGCAAGCACAAGGCCCTGGGTTCGGTCCCCAGCTCCGAAAAAAAAAAAAAAAAAAAAGAACAACAATGCCAACCAACCAGAGCTTCCAGGGACTAAGCCATTACCCAAAGACTATACATGGACTGACCCTGGGCTCCAACTGCATAGGTAGCAAAGGATAGCCTTGCTGGGCACCAATGGAAGGAGAAGCCCCTGGTCCTGCCAAGATTGGATCCCCAGTGTAGGGGATTGTGGGGGCGGGCAGTAAGGGGGGTGGATGGGGAGGGGAACACCCTTATAGAAGGGGAGGGGTAGGGGATAGGGGGCTGATTGACAGGAAACCGAGAAAGGGGATAACATTTGAAACATAAAAAAATGGAAAAAATAAATAAAAAAGAAAAAATTAATTGAAATGTTATTAATTATATTGGAGTTTTAAATATCTTAAAATATAGTAGAAATGTATAAAGGTATCAGTATTGAGAGATTTTATTTGAAAAATTGATAAGAATGTATATTTGCTTGTGTGATTTTAAAAAGAGCTAGTTTGTAGTTTAATCAGAAAGTAGGGTTGAGATTAAAACAAAATGAAATTTTAACATACTTAGAAATGCAAAGATCTTTCATTTGTACCCTTTAGTAAGGAAATCTACCTCAATTCAGTTTTCACTCTAGTGAAGACTGGCCTTAAACTTGCTTTAATTCTCCTGCCTCCGCCTCCCAGGTCCTAGGATTGCAGTCATAGCCGTCGTCACCAACTTAAAATGATTTCTGTAGTGTCATGAATTTGAAAGACGCTCTTTTGTTCAGGAGGCACTGGTTGCTGCTTAGACAGACATCACCCAGCCCGGGCTGGTCTCAGACTTTGTAACCCAGGATGGCCTCGACCCTCATGCCTCCTGCACCTCCCCTGTGCCGGGAGGGCAGCAGCATCCAGTTTGAAACATTTTTAGTTATGAAGAACGATGGTGTGACCTTTTGGAAAATCCAAGCTAGATGAATGATTTCAAATATTTTCAACGTTATGGTAGCTTGTTATCTCTTGTGGATGTGACGAAATTCAGTTGTTTGTCTTTTTTAAACTGCCACCTGGCTTTATCCTCTGCTGATCTTTTGGAGATTTCTGAAAATAATATCTGAAGGGCTCCTAAACCTTTTCTTATGAAAATTTCAAATATGTAGAAGAGAAGAAGATCGTGTAATGAGATCCCCCCATGCCTGATCTGTAGTAATGAATCCCATAGCACAGACACTCTAAACGCTCATGTAGCAGATGTTTGACAAATGCAAATGAGCTGGTTGCTTTAGTGCACCCTTGAAAGAATGGGTGTCAGTCAGAATATTTTAAATAGCCATTATTTGCCAAGATATAGTAGTTTGTGTTTCAGAAGCTTGTTAGGAATTAGCTCATTTTTTTTTGAACTCCAAATATATTCCTTTTTTAAAAAAAGATTGATTTTATTGTTACTTATTGGTATCTCAGTCTGTGTGTGGGTATGTGCACATGCGTGCAGATGGCCCTGGAGTCCAGAGGCATTGGATGTCCCTGGAGTTAGACTTACAGGCAGTTCTGAGTCACTCGAACTCAGGTCCTCTGCAAGAGCAAGGCTTGTTCTGTAGCGCTGAGCCGTCTCTCCAGCTCCCTACCTTCCTTCCACCTTCTTCCCACCTCCCTTCCTTCCTTCCTTCTTTCCTTCCTTCCTTCCTTCCTTCCTTCCCTTCTTTCTTTCTTTCTAATTGTATTCTTATCATTCCTTACTAATTTGTTACAATGTATTTGGTTTGTGTTTCTCTCTTTCCACCCTAACTTCTCGCAGATACACCCCCTCATCCTGCCCACCTAACTTCATGTTCCACTCTCTGTCTCTCCTCTTCACTCGTCCCCCTCCCTGGCCGCCATTCTAAGGCCAGTTTGTGTTGGCCAACTACTCTTCCGTGTAGGGCTTGCTCCGGGTGCGGTTGCTATAGGTGAGGTCACACCATTAGAGAAAATTGATAAATGCCACATTTCTGTGTCTTTTCACATCTTAACCAAGCTGGAGAGATAGCTCAGTAATTAAGAACGGATATGATCAGGCTGGAGAGATGGCTCAGTGGTTAGAGCACTGACTGCTCTTCCAGAGGTCCTGAGTTCAATTCCCAGCAACCACATGGTGGTTCACAAACATCTGTAAAGGGATCTGATGCCCTCTTCTGGTGTGTGTCTGCAGTGTACTCATATAAATAAAAATAAATAAATCTTTAAAAAAAAAAAAAAAGAATGGATATGCTCTTGCAGATGGCCCAAGTCTGGCCCCCATTATCCACACAGTGTAGGGATCTCCAACCTACTGTAACTTCAGCTCCTGGGTTCCAACACTCTCTTTTGACCTTCCAGGGCAATTGCACTCACATACATATACGCCCCACAGACTTATATGCAAAATTAAATAAAAATAAATCTTTAAAAAATAGATGTCAGTGGGAATTAGGGAGCTGAATCTCTTACATTAAGGAGGATGTCCTTAGCTTTCACAACAAAAGTAGTAGGAATGAAAACGCATATTTTTCTCAAACTTGTCTTCTGTGGGCTAGAGAGTTGGCTCTTTTGGTAAAATGCTTGCCTCTTATTTAAATAAAATATGAAGGCCTGAGTTCAGACCCCTAGCACACATGTGAAAAGCCAGACATAATCCAAGCACTAGAGATCCAGAGACAGGCGGTCCCTAGAGCTCTCTGGCAGCCCATCTATCTGAATTGGTCTCTTAGTGAGAGACCCTGTCTGAAAAATAAGGTGGAGAGTAGTCAAGGAAGACACCCAACATCGACTCTAGTTTCCACATACATCTGCATATGCCACGCACACATAAAAGTTAGCCTCTCGTTATCTTCATCTCTAAGTAAGTTTCTGACTTAGGGAAATTTTGGCTGATACATCTAAGACCAGAAGAAAAAAAAAACTCTTGAATTAAAACAAAAAATTGAAATATAAACATAGATCTTAAATTGCCAACGAGCTGGTATGAAAGTCATGTGGCTGGAATGGTGATTATCAGGAACCTGTGAGCAGTATAACTTTATTTTAGATACCCCGAAAACGGGGAGGGGGAGCAGAGATGAGCTCCGCTGCTTCTGGCTGGCCAGGCTGTTTCACAATTCTGATTGGACCTTAAATTCCTACTTCTCAAAATGCTGTAAATAAGGCTAGAGGCAAATAACAGCATCAATGATCTCCTGAAGGTCTGCAGACCAAATGCTTTATGGCTAGAACAAGATAGGCAGGATTCAGAAACTGTAGCAGATGAAAATAAGGCCCCATTCAGAGTTAGAAATCCTAGATATTAAAGCATTCTTTGAGCCTAAACAGACCACATAAAGTTCCCCAGAATAATCCATGAAATGATTTAGTCGAAATAAACTAGCCCTGTTCCTTCCAGCAGTAAAAACCACTTTCTTACTGTGAGTGGTAATATTCGATCATATAAATCTTCAAATGCTAATTTGGCGTGGAGGTCACCTCCTCTGCTCATAGGCTCCCACCTTGCATGGCAACCAGAGAGTGTGTATATTTGTGAGTAACTGACTGTAGGCTCCCAAAGCTTTTCCCAGAAGCAGTGATCTATATTACCCAGTGGGAGTAACGCCAGTACTCTCACCGTCAACTAAACTTCCTACATCATGGTGGACCTCAGCTTTGCCTAGACCACTAGATAGAATGACCATTAGACACCATTACCAAGCCAACTCTGATGAAGGACATGTAATTAGGGCTGGCTTGCAGGCTCTGAGGTTCAGTCCATTATCATGGAGGCAGAAAGCACAGCCGCATCCGGATAGGACTGGCTCTGGAGAAGCTGAGGGTTCTACATCTTTATCCAAAAGAAGCCAGGAGCAGACTGTCTCTTGCAGACAGCTAGGAGGAAGGTCTCTTACGCCGGGCAGAGTCTTAAAGCCCACCCCCTAAACCCTAAAAGTAGGTGTGTAGTTCCACTTATGTAGTATTATAGAGAAAACCAAACTATAGGGCTGGAAAAGAAGAATGACGGCTGGGCATGGGTTGGGAGGAGGGAGTGCGTCTTACCTGCAGTTTAACAGAAGAAAAGTTTCTGTGGGTGATGGAATTGTTCTGTCTTCTTTTTTAAAGATTTATTTATTTATTTATTTACTTTTATGTATATGAGTACACTGTCTTCAGACTCATCATAAGAGGGCATCAAGTCCCATTACAGATGGTTGTGAGCCACCATGTGGTTTCTGGGATTTGAACTCAGGACCTCTGGAAGAGCAGCCAGTGCTCTTAACCACTGAGCCATCTCTCCAGCCCTCAATTGATCTTTTTAAAAAGCATCTCTTCTTACTTTATCTAGTTCTCTAAAACACCTTTAAAAGGTAGCTTGAAACAAATCCACTAGGCTTCTAAACAGTTTTATTGAATTCAGAATGTAAAGTTTACTTTTAAGATACCTGCAGTCAATTTGTAAGTTTTCTATAGCTTATTTCATATCTTTTACAAACAAGATATGTTAAGGTTTTAAGATGTTGCAGGGCGGTGTCCCTGAAAATTGGAATTACAGGCGGTTATGAATTTCCCGACAGGGAACTGAAAGTCGGTTCTCTGGAAAAGCAGTGTGTATTCATAAGTGCTGTGCCATCACCCAGCTCCTTACTGTCCTTCTGTCTTATCACAGTGGACATGTGATTACGGTTATCAGAACTCCGAGAACGCTGGTGGAACATGACTTTAAATCCTAGCACACAGAAGGCAAAGGCAGGTGGATTCAAGGCCAGCCTGGCCTCAGACAGCCAGGGCTACAGAGAAAAACCCTGCCTCAAAAAACAAAAACCAAGTAAATGGACACCTCATGGGACTGCATGCTTAAGATTAAATTTACTGTATATACTCAATATACAACACTCTCCATAATCAATATGCTCGACCTCTTAAGGTATTACCTTGGACCACATGGTTTGTTAAGGTAAAGTGTGCATTTGTAAGAGGCACCTAACTTCAGTACTGCTTTGTCTGTAGACCACCCTCTTAGTTAGCAGACTCTCAGACTATACCGTCAATAGTAGCAGCCACTAGCCATGTAGGGTACTAAGCACTTGAAATGTGGTTAATACAAGTTGACATAAGTGTAAACATTTCATCCTGAAAACTCCATACCAAAATAAAATGTGGGGGGCAGGTAACGTAATTCTTTTTAAAGATTTATTTATTTTATGTATGTGAGTACACTGTAACTGTCTTCAACCTCACCAGAAGAGGGCATCGGATCCCATTACAGATCATTGTGAGCCACCCTGTGGTTGCTGGGATTTGAACTCAGGACCTCTGAAAGAGCAGCCAGTGCTCTTAACCGCTGAGCCATCTCTCCAGCCCCCAACACAATTCTTTTACTTGACCATATTTTGAACATACTATGTTCAACCAAAAATTAAAATTGCTGTTGCCTATTTCTTCCTGCAATTTAAATATGACTACTAGGAAATTTTAAATTATATTCGTGGCTATATTTTTAGCTTGCTATTATATTGGTACTGGACAGTGTCAGTATAGAATAACTTGACAGTATTTTACTTGTGTTAACTTCGGTCTGGATTTTGTTTATGTAATTATAATTCAGGAAAGAGATTAATAATTTATTAATGACCAGATTAGCAACTTTCACATCTTATTATAAATATTCTTAGGACTTCACAAAAATTACAGATAGAGCGTAAGACAAATAGAAATCAGAGAATTTGATCTTGGGGTGGGGGGAAACCTGAGGTTTTACCATACACTCGCCTACAGGAGAGGCGAGTTGCTTCTGAGAACAGTTGTATTGGACTGTGATAGCGTCCAGGAAGCACACACGGTACAGTGGCACTCTCAAACCCAGAGGCCAAGACAAAGTTTTCTGAGGAAGAATCAGAGGTCACCTCACCGATTAATCAGGCTTACTTTAAATGACCTCAGATTTTATAGCTTCTCTCTTTACATTAGTGGGGCAAATAAGGCTTTAGGATTAACTGTTCATTTAAATACCCCACATAAGATACGCTTACCTCCCAGATACAAAGTACACACACCCTCCATTATTTCAGAGCAAATGAACTAACAACCTAAAGTACGGAGCGTCCGAGGGTGGTTCGATGGCAGTGGAGAAGGTAGCGGAGCAAAGTCTGGCAGGCGGCGTTCCCGCCCTGGGTTACATGTGCAGATGAGGGCGAGATTGCTGGGATAATTAAAGGCTCTTTAAAAAGGCTTATGTCACCTGTTATTTCTTAAAACATATTCATCTGGGATATCTTCATCCAGGGGCATTTTGACTAGAATAATTTAGGATAGATAATAAAGCATATGAATTATGAAATGTCTTAATTCAAGAGAAGAATGGACTAAAAATACAAAATATTTTTGCCTAAAATCTGGATCCCCCCCTCCCATGAGAAACAATGATACTTAATAAGAGTACTAGAAAGTCCAGGCAGGGAAAGCAAGGCTGATTTATTTTTGGCTCTGCAGGAGCTCTGAGTCAGCCTGGGAAAAGGTGAGCGTGGCTGGCATGATAAAGCAGTGTTCCTTACACTCCTGTCCCCCCGTTCCCGTTGGCTGAGTCCATCGTGGAGGTAGTCTTCTGGGTGTCTAGATTGCTCCCTCTTGAATTCGCCATTCTGTTGGTTTGGGGCACAAAGTTTTATCTGATCTGTATTCCAGGGCTTGAGATTCCCTCCTTTTCTGGTTTGTGTCTTAGTCATAGAGTAGGCTGCCTGTAACAGTTCAACTCTAAGAGGAACTAAAAAGCTCTGAGACAAGCAGGCTCCAGCTACCAGTGAGGGGAGACCTAGTGCCTCTTGCTTACCCATGATTCCCCAATGACTGCGGTGCACCTCCTACTGCAAATGAACAATGTGTATTTCTTGCCCCCCCCCAGATGTTTCATTTATAGTAATTATTCCATTGTCTCTGGAACACATTCTTAATCCACAGAGAAATTTCAGGGGGAAAAAAAGCCCTCCATTATGACATACACAGTATTCTGGCCTTTATGATTATTAATTGAACCTAATTCGAATATTTTGTCGTTCACGTTCATTCAGTGTTTCTCAAACTATCTAGATGTGGGTGAGTCAAACCGTACTGGAAATAGCTACACGGACATGGTCTGGCCACGGACATCTGTAGAAAGCCACTAAAAATCAAACTCAAAACTGAAATTTGAGTCAAACAAAATAAACAATTCTGCCTAGGAGTTATAATTGCTTTTCTTTGCTCTTAAGAATAAGAAAAAATAGCTGTTTTTAGACCTTTAAATACGTTTTTAGGAATCACTGAGTTCGTTTGTGAATCAGTTTTACTCCCCGAAAGTGTCTAACGAGTCTTCTGAGTCTCTGGATGTTTGTCAGCCTTCATGATGGTTATTCTTTAACATAGTTCCTATGCATAGACAGCAATCATTTGTAGGAATCGTCCTAATTTCTACTAAATAACCTTTCAGAGAAGAGAGAAGAGAGGGAGAGAGGAGAAGGAGAAAGGAGGAGAGAGGAGAGGAGAGGGAGGTAGGGAGGGAGGGAAGGAGGGAGGGAGGGAGAATATGAATTAGTTTGGTTTCTAATGTGAAATTTAGGTGTGAATTACTCTTCTCAAATAGAGAATAAAATTTAAGACATGTTGTCCGTGTCTCATAAAACACTGTGACTACCCTCCTACTCTCCAAAGTGCACACTGAGCTTACAAACCAGCCAACATCCCATTCACTCGGCTGTATGTAAATGTAAGAACACGTAGTAAGAGGCCTATCTAGACTTTTAATGCCCTGATTTTTCTTAGGTATTCTTGTAATAAGTTGTACCAGCATAAGGGCATTAGCTGATAATTGGTGTTGGTATAAGCCTTATAAGAGGTTTTATGGGTTTTTGATGTTGTTCAATAGACAACATGCAGGTGACAGTTCATACCCTTATTTATTGGAGTTCTTTTATTGGAAATATTTGCACAATATGAAAAAACACCCCACTTCAATATTCCTATATGGGTTGCCTATTGGAAGCCCTCACAGTATTTCTGAAGACATGTTTTAATCTTCTAGCCTCTTCCAATAAGCGTTTTCCTTCTCTGGACATGAATTTCCTCCTGCGGTTTTTACTTTTACAGTAATCCTAGGGTAAATGGAAGTACACGTGATAGGAAGCCCATCTAGATTTTTAGTGCCCCGATTCTGCTTAGGCATTCTTGCAATAAGGAAGGAATTCAAAGCAGAAAGCATCAGTTCTACATGTGCGCATTGAACTACAAACTGGCCAATATTCCATTTACTTGGCTGTTTATGACTGGGCACATCCACCCTTACTATAGGACAAACAAGATTTGATCTCTCTCCATAGAGTAGCACATGCATAATAAAACATGGATGAATATTGATAATTGCTTCTGCATGTGCAGAGATTCAGAAGCAAAGTGTTAGAGAGCTGTTTGAGTGGCATCTAGGGTTTAAAGACCAACTATGGCAAACCCACACGTCCTTTCTCCAGGTTGTGTAAGGTGCTGCATTGAGCCTCTCTCCTAGCTCTGCATCTCTGCCATCCGCACATCAGGTCTTGTCACTTCTGCTACTTAGCGACTGTGATCTGACGACGTTCCCTTCTCTCCCGCACCATCAAGTTCATGCGAGCGAACCAGAAACCACCTTGTTAGAAACAACAGTCAATTTCCTGGGATTCTGTTCTTAACATTTTTAAAGTGTGGTTTTTCTTATTATTTTTTATATGCACATGTGTGGTGACTGGCACAGCTTTGGGACCAACCTGACTGGGGGAACAGGGAATGAAGAAACAGCAGACTCAGATATAGACACACTGAGGTCCATGGATTATACACGCTGATGGAGAAGCGCCAGCCACAGTCCAGAACCTTGATGTGTTTGTGATCTACGATATGAACGAGGTCTGTTACATACAGCCAACCGAGGAGGCAGGCTAGTTAATTTTGGAAGGGGTCTCTGCAGGGCGTAGTCTCAGGCTGCATTCATCCTTGAGGGGGAAGCCGTAGCTATACTTTCGGCACACACTGTCAGCAGCCATACCTGGGCTAAGGGAAGGCCTTGACGTTCTCCTAAGCATGAGCCAGGGAAGGGGGTCTGAGACATTGGAGTCCTTGACACGGCAGTGCTCATGTCAACAACGTGCATTCACTGCAGACCTTGCTCTCCAGCCCAGCCCCTGTGTATGTTCCGTGTGGCTGGATATCCAAAGAGGCCAAAAGATGACCCGAGACCCTCTGGAAGTCGAGTTAAAGCATTTGTGAGCCACCTTCCGTGGGTGCTGGAAAAGAAACGCAGGTTCCCTGGAGGATCAGTGAGCTCTCTTGACTTCCGAGTGAGCTCGCTAGCCCCTAGTTTTCTTTTTAATTACGGGGGAGGGAGCTTGTGCACATGTGTGCAGGCGCCTGAAGAAGACAGGCATTAGGTATTAGAAGAGGTTCTGAACTGCCCACTGTGGGTTCTGCAAGAGTAGAGTGACCTCAGCCACAAAGCCGTCTCTCCAGCTCATTATTGGGGGCTCTCACAGTGGCCTGTCTGGTGTGCTTTCAGTTCCCCGTACCTTTGACATATTTTCATCCTGACAGCCTGAATGAGACTGTTAATATCCAAGACAGTCACTTCACCTCTCCGCTCAGAACCTCCCAGAGGTCTCCTATTTACCGAGTGTAGGAGTTAAAGTTCTTGTCGACCCTTACTTGGTCGTCTTTCCTTTTGTCCCTTTTACCTCCCTAACTTTATACCCAGGCTCCCTTAGCTCTCCCTGCACCCACCATACAAGCTCCTTTATCCTTTCTTGAATACCCAGGTATACTCCCAATATGTAGTCCAAATTTTCAATCTTGTTCCTTTTAGTATTTGTCAAATATCACCCAATCAATGAAGTCTTTCCTCCACCCACTCTTGGCTCCTGGACCTCAGAAAGCAGAACTCACTGTAAATATCCGCTCGCCTAGCATGAAGGGAGGACCATATTCTGTCCTTTGTGGGGCTTGGAAGAGAGATTATTTCTCCTTCCTCCCTGCTCTCATTTCCCACATTACACTTCTCTCCATCTCGTAAACTACAGCATATTCTTATTCATTGCTTATAGTCTGGGTCTTCCTTAGGGTTTCATCGCTGTGAAGAGACGCCATGATCGGGCTAACTCTTCTGAAGGAAAACATTTACTAGGGGATGGCTGACAGGCTCAGAGGTTCGGTCCATTATCATGGTGGGAAGCATGGCAGTGTCTAGGCAGATATGGTGCTGGAGGAGCCAAGAGTTCTTGATCCAAAGACAGCCAAAGGAAGGGTCTCCTCTGCACTGGTTGGGACTTAAGCATAGGACCTCAGAGCCCACCCTACAGTGGCACATTTCCTACAACTGATACTGGGCCAAGCATATCAGACCATCACAGTCTGTCTCAGTTGCTAAGATCCACAAGCACGTTGGGATTTCCACGCTTGTACCTCCTGCACATGTTACTAGTGTGTTCCTGGGCCATCGCAAGTACTCGACAAACACTGTTGAAACACACATCGGTTTTTATGAGGGTGTAACTGGAAAGGACTTAGGAAAACAAATGCAGATTGACTTTGTTTTTATCTCTTTCACCAGTTCTACTTCATGGACTTGAGTTAAATTTGTGTTTAGCGTCAGTTGGCCTAAGCTAGGCGTCCCCTGTCTAGGAATTATGGATAGCTTCTATGTAGTTTAAGAGAAAGACATTCTGGAAGAATGTGTCACTTCAGGCTAGCCAGATGGCCCAGTTGGTAAAGAAAGGCACCAAACCTGATGATCTGAGTTTGAGCCTTGGTACTTATATGAAAAAAAACAAAAAAAAACCAAAAACCCATCATATACACATGTTTTAATCTGATCATCACATGCTCGGGGCATGTGTGCCCTCACACACAATTGTTCTTTCTTCTCTCTTACTGTTGAGATTATAACATTTCTCCCTTCCCTTGTCTCTCTCCGAACCCTCTCATATACCCCTCCTTGCTCACTTTCATTCCCATATAATGTTACCCATCTGTATGTTTTCAGGGCTGATGGATTGGTATTAGATAACAGATTTGTCTCCCACCCTCAGTGTTCCTTATGTGCCTCTGGGCCTTTGTGTAGGGTTGAGACCTTGTGGGCTTTTCCCCCATCCGCTTTGGCATGTCCACTGGTGTTGTCTGCAGCTCATGTCTAGGTGACCATGACGATAGAACTTCCTAGATAATGTATGTCTTTAATCCTAGCACTCATGAGGCACAAGCAGACAGGTCTCTGTGAGTTCAAGGCCAACCCGGTCTACATATGGAGTCCAGGTTAGCCAGGGCTTCTAGTGGCACTAGCCCTGTCAAAAAATTAAAATGATGATGTTCAATTTCCAAATATTTTGGACTTTTACAGCTATAATTTTCTTGACTTCTAATTTAATTCCATTTATGATAGGAACCCTTTTATAATTTTAAATCCTTTTAAATGTTTTTGAGACTTGCATACTGACACCATAGATGGTCAGTATGGATGTGAATGTTTAAAAGCAAAGTGTCGTACTGTGGAATATTCTGCAACATCAAGGGGGACCAAGTGGCCGGATACCATGACTGAAGTTTCCCATGTCTGCTGATTTTCCACGTTTGTCGCATCAACTGTCTTATCAACGGAAGAAGGTGAAGTCTCTCTTCTGTGAGTTCGTCCTGTCACGTTTCAGGTGTATCAGCTTTTACCTGTACTTTGAAGCTGTGTGTGTAGACGAGAATTAGAATGGCTATATTTCTTGATGGTTGCTGCTTTTCCCACTATGAAATATTTCTCTTTATTTCTGGCAATACTTATCCTCTGACCTAAAGTATACTTTGGTAATAGCCACTCCTCCAGTGTTTCTATGACCAGTATTTAAAATGTGTAACTTCATCGTTTTGCTTGGAATCCATGCCTTTGTGTTTAGAGGATATTTCTTATGGATAGGATACAGTTGAGCTGTGCATCATTCTCTGGTCTGATATTTCTGCCTCATTTGTATGCTTAGCTCATATGCAGTGAACATAATTATTGACATGATGTAGTCATTGACATGATGTAGTCATTGACATGATGTAGTCATTGACATGATGTAATCATTGACATGATGTAATCATTGACATGATGTAATCATTGACATGATTGGCCTTACTTGCCGTCCTGCATCTTACTGGGTTGGTTTGGTTTTTTTTTTTTTTTTTCTGTTTGTCTCTGTTCATAGTCTCTCCCTCTCCCCCTCTCTCCCTCTCTCCCTCTTTCCCTCTCTCCCTCTCCCTCTTCCTCTCTCCTCTCCCTCTCTCCTTCTCTCCTTTCCTTCTCTCCTTCTCTCCTTCTCTCCTCTCCTTTTCTCCCTCTCCCCTCTCTCCCTCCCCCTCTCTCCCTCTCCCCATCCCTCCCCCTCTCTCCCTCTCCCCATCTCTCCCTCTCCCCCCCTCCCTCTCTCTCCCTCTCTCCCTCTCTCCCTCTCTCTCCCTTTCTCCCTCTCTCCCTCTCTATATAGTAGGCCAGTAAGCCTCAGGCATCCTCCTGTCTCTTCCTTCTCAGCCACTGGATTGCAGGTGTGAGCTCCC
The DNA here is from genome assembly GCF_021556685.1 of Rattus norvegicus. NCBI lineage: Eukaryota > Metazoa > Chordata > Mammalia > Rodentia > Muridae > Rattus > Rattus norvegicus. The sequence goes on along the minus strand of NC_141553.1, from coordinate 46,400,403 downwards.
CCCCGACCTTGTTCTCTAACATGGGTCTTAGCACTTGGGTAGCAGAGGCAGGAGATCTTTGGAGTTTGAGGCCAGCCTGATCTTTATAAGATGTCCCAGGCCAACCAGAGCTACACAGGAAGAGCATGTCTTTTTTTTTTTAAAAAAAAAAGGAAAGAAAGAAAAGAAAAGAAAAAAAGATAAGTTTATGCCTATGAGCAAACACCCTGTTGAGGTGTTGAAGTGTCTTAAACAAAATGTATGCACACGTGACAGCCCAGTGCTGCTGTGTAGGTTATAGTGCTGCTATAGCTCAGGTTCCCAAGAAACTGAGGAGTTGTTAAAATGCAAGTGTTAAAGCTGCCAGTGACCCTTTATCCAGTAAGTTAAGTGAACACATATTTAGAATGGTTTTACCTTGGGCTGGAGAGATGGCTCAGTGGTTAAGAGCACTGACTGCTCTTCCAGAGATCCTGAGTTCAATTCCCAGCAACCACATGGTGACTCACAGCCATCTGTAATGGGATCAGAAGCCCTCTTCTGGTGTGTCTGAAGATAGCTACAGTGTACTTATATATAATAAATAAATAAATCTTTAAAAAAAATGGTTTTACCTTCCTGATGGTGGATCATTTACTAGTATGCATTTTTAGGTGAGCAAATAATGCGTTGTGTTTACAATACTAAGAGTACTTTAAAAGTCCTAAACAGAATGCTAGGTCACACCTTAGTATTTTAACAATAATTTAAAATACCATATATTAATTGTCTAACAGACTGTTTAAGTCTGTTTTCGACTGAGCTCCCTAGTTTATAATATGCTTCTGATTCCAATCTCTCAACATGGATCAGCTCAGTGAATGTACTCTGAACCCTAATGTCTGGGCAAGATGCTCATTTAAAGATGTCCTCTTTTTTTTTTTTTTAGACAGATACATACATACATACATACATACATACATACATACATACATACATAGATGATAGATAAATAGATACCTCAAAGGGTCTCACCCTGTAACCCTCATTGACCTGGAACTCACTATGTAGACCAGGCTAGCCTCAAATTCAAAGAGCTCAACCTGCCTCCGCCTCTCTAGTACTGGTATGGACTCATTCACCAACAAGCCTTGCTGTTTGGGCTAAAAGAACCTCGTGATATTGACTCCTTTAGATTTGTTTATTTATCATCATCACCATCACCATCACCATCACCATCACCATCACCATCACCATCACCATCACCATCATCATCATCATCATCCTATTTGGATTGAAGATAGTAAGCAAGTGCTCTACCACTGTGCTGTATCCCCAGCCTCGTGTCACTGTTTATAATCCTGTACTGTGTGTAAGTTTCGGGATGCTGTGATATCTGGTTTTATGTCACCTTCACCCAAGCAGGAGAGAAGAGGAGAGAGCCTCAGTTGGGAAAGCGCCTCCATGAGATCAGATAGGCAAGCCAGTAGGGCATTTTCTTAATTAGTGATTGGAGGGGAAGGACCCAGCTCATTGTGGATGGGGTTCTGACAGCTCTGGGTTCCATAAGAAAGCAGGCTGAACAAGCCATGGGAAGCAAGCCAGCGAGCAGCATCCTCCATGGTCTTTGGATAGGCCCCTCCTCCAGGGTCCTCCCTGTGTGAGGTCCTGCCTGACTTCCTTCAGTGAAGAACAGTGCTGTGGAAGTTTAAGCCAGACAAACCCTTTCCTCCCCAGTGTGCTCTTGGTCGAAGCGTTTCACCACAGCGACTGTAACCCTGACTGAAGCAGACGGCGTTGCAAACAAAAGGTGCTTTTCTCAGTTTTTAAAAAAGGCTCCTGGCCAGGTGTGGTGGTGCACACTTTGATTCCCAGCACTTGGAAGGCAGAGGAAGGTGGATTTCTGCAAGTTCCAGGCTAGCCAGGGCTACACTGAGAAATCCTGTCTCAAAAAAAAAAAAAAAAAAAAAACCAAAAAAAAAAAAAAAAACAGCAAAAAATATCCTAAATTGAGAAATAACAAAAGGCTTTTTATAAATTTTATTTCCAGCACTCATCCCTTTTTGTAGATTTGCCTTTTAATCATGACTTTTAATGTGAAAATTTTGTAATTTTATACTTCATATCTGCTCAGTAACAAATTTTCTAACTCATTTGTCTGAAAGATTTTTTTTATTTTATCATTTTTGTAGTTTATCTTGCAGAAAAACCTGTTATCTTGTGCATGCTAGTCAGATGCTGTTCCACTGAGGTATATCCCAGATCTTGGTGTGGTTGGTTGGTTTGTTTATTTAAAACCAAAAACCGGTTTGGGGTTTGGGTTTTTTTTTTTTAATTTTTTTGTTTTTTTGTTTTGTTTTGCGTTTTTGAGACAGGTCTCTCTGCCCCGGAACTGTAGACTGTCCTGCTGTGTAGACGGGTCTCTAACTCAGGGATCTGCCTACCTCTGCATCCTGATTGCACAAGCAACCATTCCTGGCTTAGCCTTGGGTTTCTGAAAAAGGGTTATCAGAGGAAGAGCAGACATGACTGACCACGAACTCTCAGTCCTCTTCCTTCAGTCTTCCAGCCCCAGGAATACAGAGCAGAGCGGCCATGCCCAAACATTGTTTAACTTTAAAAGCACCTTTGTGGGGCAGGCGGCTGGGGATACCAGGGAGTTTCTGGAACCCCGGGATGTTTGGTCAAGTTAGTTATGCTTCTGTTTCTGGCCTTCTCGTAACAAAGCCGGCTTTGTTCTGCATGTTGGGTAGGGAGTTATGGTTCCATTAAAAACTAAGACTGTGATTATCTCTCGCGGCTCCAAGAGTTCACTCTGGAAGTGTAGCATCAAGGCTCACTACCTGTATTTCTGTGGGATTGCTGGGCCACAGATGCTTTTTCATTTTATGAGAAAATTGATCCTGGGCTTTTTTCCCCTATCATATCTATAATTACCACGTGCTTAGAGCATACAGGATCTTGAAGCTTGAATTCACCTTGATGTTGGTTGGGGTTTTCCTGCTGTGAGAAGATGCCATGACCAAGCCGTGTCTTATAAAGGACAGCATTTCACTGGGGCTGTCTGGCAATATGACTGAATCACTTTACTGTCCTTCCCGACTCTGCTTCTGACTGCTCCCCTCTCTCATTGCTTCACTGACCGCAAAGAGGAGCAAAGTCTGCAGGGAATTAGGGCTTTCCAACCTCTGTCACAGGATGGATTATCTTTATGAAGCCCTTAGTCCCTTTTGGTAGAATCTTTGGGTTGTCCTCAAATTTATGATAAAGTGGGAGTCTCCCCAGAAAGTTACTACCCCTGAACTTGGGACAAAGAAGCTTTTTTTTTTTTTTTTTTTTTTTTTTTTTTTGTCTCAAACTATGTTCTATCCATAGCTCACTTAAATATAAAAAAAATTAAAACGACTTTCAGATTTTTTATTCCAGTGACAACAGTTCAGTTAACTGTTCACAGACTTGGAATTTGTGGACGTAATTTTAAATCTTTCTGGAGCGATCGACTATAGCGCTCTCTACATCTCAACCCCAAGTATCAAAATCCCATGCAAAATAAATTCCTGTTGCAGCACAAAACCAGCTAAGTAACAAAAACGCACGCTAGAATGAAATAATTCTCACCAACCACCTCAGCGTCACTTAAAAACAAACACACCCCAGTCGCTCTGTTTTTAGTGGGAGCATAGACATGTGCGTGATCATTCTTACTGAGCCATTTCAAAAATGGCACTGCCCTCCTAAGACTAGTCAGTTCTTGACAAAAACTAAAAATAAATACGCAGGTTAACTGCTTACATAAAAACCATGAGCGTTTTCTGGGACTGAAGGAGTGGCCGTCTCATTGTTTTACTAACGAGCCCAACAAATGCCTTGATGGGGTATCTTTAAATAACTTCATAACTGCTGTGTGGTTCCTGAGCTGGGGTGTGGGAGAGTTACAGGATGAGACCGAGAGCCATCGTTCAGCCAGCCATCGTTCAGCCGTCAAGAACATACTCTGGTTATTTAACTGAGATTAAATACTGCAGGGCAAGTGATGTGCTAAAATTAGATAGTAGAGTTCGTCCAATAGCTGTACAAGTTATAATCCTTCAGCAACTGGGACTCTGGTTCAGACCAGGACACTGCAATGTGAGAATGTAAATCACTTGGACCACATTCTTAGGAGGCCATTATACCATGGCTGTCAGCATTGCAGGGTCGTAGAGTTATCAAAGATAGAATTTCCTCTGCCTATTGTTTGGCCTTTGTTTTATTTCCCCCTTTTTGTTTTTCTTTCATATGTGAGAAGACACTTTGAAAACGGTATTTAATTCTCTAATGTCCTGGTCTCTATGACCCCCTCAGCCATAAAACATAGGCACCGGAAAGCAAGAAATAGGCAAGCACTGGGCACAACATGTGGGAGCCTGTAGGTTTGTGGGAAAGGTAATGTGGAGTGGAGAGAGAATGACTGGGAATCAGTGCTGATGCTGTGACCCTTTAATACAGTTCTTCATGTTGTGGTCACCCAACCATACATTTATTTTTATTGTCACTTCATGAGAGTAATTTTACTAGTTATGAACCATAATGTAAATATGTGTTTTGTGATGGTCTTAGGCAACCCCCGGGAAAGGGTCATTCAAACCCTAAAGGGGTCGTGACACACACAGGTTGAAAACCACTGAAGTGGACCCACCAGCTTTCACTTCCACATCATCACTGAAAGGACTCGGGACAGGAACTCAAACAGGCCAGGAACCTTGGGGTTTGGCGCTGATGCAGAGGCCGTGGAGGGATACTGCTTACCGGTTTGCTTCTCCCAGCTTTCTTAGCCTACTTTCTTACAGAATCCAGGACCACCAGCCCAGGAATAGCACCACCCACCATGGGCTGGGCCCTCCCACTGATTACTAATTGAGAAAATGCCTTACATCTGGATCTCATGGAGGCTTTTCCTCAAGCAAAACTCCTTCCTCTCTGATTCTCTGGCTTGTGTTGAACTGACCCAGAACCAACCAATACAGCACCCTCACACGGTTTGGACAGGGGTAGAAGACATTAGATGCTGAGAAAGTGTCGTTACACAATTTCTGCTTCAAAAGAGACTTAGGCAGGTGGCGTTCGTCTGCTGTTTGTCGTACTGTGTGCTACTGTGCTGTGCATGCTTGGTCTGGAGAGTGGCTCATCTCTTAAGAGCACTTGTTCCTCTCGCAGAGGACTCAGGCTTCACTCCCAGCACCTACAAGATGGTTCACAGCCACGCGTAACTCCAGTTCCAGGAGGTCTAACGTCCTTTTCTGAGTTCTGCAGGTACCAGGCATGTAGGTAGTGCTCACATAATATAAATTACAATATTGAGTCTTAGCCAGTTCCAGCACTCAGGAGGCATAGGCAGGTGACACTCTGAGTTCAAGGCCAGCCTGGTCTACATACATAGTTAATACCAGACCAACCAGTGCTACACACTGAGACCCTGTCTCAAAAACAAAAAAGTAATTATTTTTAAAAACTTTTAGTTCTTTGATAGTTTCATTCCTATGAATGAATACACCGCGCGTGCGCGCGCACACACACACACACACACACACACACACACACACACACTCACTCCAATTTTCACACACTCATTACCCTCTGTCATTCCTACTGCTCTGAAATCTTTCTTCTTTCCAAATCTTCTTCCTCCTTTAATGTCTTTTTGTATATCTGAGAGAGACTCATTGAATTTAGTTAGGATTGCTTCCATGAGCATGGGTGGGAAGTTATTTACTGCAGTATGCAGGCTGTTGGTGGGGGGAGGGCTACACCACTAAAGAAAGTGACCAACCCCACCCTTCACCCCCAGCAGCCATAAACCCCCAGTAGTCTCTCAGGGAGGAATGAGACCCCCTGTCTGTGATAAAATTTGACTAGCCCAATCTTGCGCATGTTTTTAAAACGTGTTTATTCTTTGATGATTTCATTCGTGTATATAATGAATTGTAGCTGCACTGGGCACTCATTTTATCCCCATTTCTTTTAAGGGAGGCCTTGCTGGGTGGAGAAGAGAGAAGGTCTTTCAGAGAGAAGTCAGTGACAGCTGAGGCAGGTGCTAACAGTGAGGAGAGGCCTCTTCTGGAGAAGAACAAACCCGAGGGAGGCCCTGTCAGGACGGTCTCTATGAACCGAGGCAGGTCAGATAACGCACACAAGTGCAGCTCCAGCTGAAGGCATCATTCTTACTTCAGTCGCTCACGGAGGTCACTCTGTAGACCCACGGGCAGAGTGGCTGCTCTCCAGCCTGTTCAGACAACAAAGTACTCTGCTCACCGAGGCCCCTCTTCCTTCTCCTCCATTCAGAGTTGGGATCTGCCTAATTGGATTCGAAGGTCGGGCAACCGCCCCCTCGTGTGTCTGGCCCAAGCTGTGGAGCACGCTGAGCTGTGGTGGATGCTTCTTCACTGCTGGGTTTTGCCACCAGCGCCACTGCCCTGCGTAGGGGACAGCCTGACAAGTCTTAAGCATTGTAAAATGAAGTGTGCATTCTCTGCCTGCATGTGTGGACTGTAAGAAAGATGAGCTTGATAGAATTCTGAGATAGTAAATCTCCCAGTTTCTTATGTCATGTGATAGTAGCAGAAAAAAGTTTCAGGCCATCACACACCCTTATTGAATTCTGTCTCTTTTACTTGATTTTAGGAAGATTTCTAAATCTTTATGAGCCTGCTTTTAACCCATTAACTCGGTAACCATGCACGTGCCTTTCACTCTCTTCCTGCTCCCTGACACCATGATAATTTAAAAAGAACATTTTTTTTGCTTTTCTGATCATAAATGCTCTCTGCCTCCAGGCAGTCAAAGACTTCTTTTTGGTATATCATATATCCTGAAGAAAATACAAAGGGGCGGGGTTGGCTTGTCCCTGCGCCCTCCTCCTGGTTAGCATTTTGCATCCTAAAAATAACCACCTTCTGAGAACAAAATGAGCTTTGTGAAGACCATGTTCCGCTCTGTTAGGAAAGGAAGGTCCGTGCTCCCCTTCACGTCTCAGCGCCTGTGCCCCTGTCTGTGGCAGAGATGTTTGAGCAGCTGCAGCAGCCTGGTCCTCTGCTCCCTCTGAATACACCAGTCCGCCCCACCCACCCTCTGCTCCTGCTTCTTCTGTGCTCTTTTTCTGGATGGCTCACTGCCCTCTTCTACCCAGTCCTCCTCATGGGTGGGTGCTCCTCATGGGGGATGCTCCTCCTCATGGGTGGGTGCTCCTCCTCATGGGTGGGTGCTCCTCCTCATGGGTGGGTGCTCCTCCTCATGGGGGATGCTCCTCCTCATGGGTGGGTGCTCCTCCTCATGGGTGGGTGCTCCTCCTCATGGGTGGGTGCTCCTCCTCATGGGTGGGTGCTCCTCCTCATGGGTGGGTGCTCCTCCTCATGGGTGGGTGCTCCTCCTCATGGGTGGGTGCTCCTCCTCATGGGTGGGTGCCCCTCCTCATGGGTGGGTGCTCCTCCTCATGGGTGGGTGCTCCTCATGGGGGATGCTCCTCCTCATGGGTGGGTGCTCCTCCTCATGGGTGGGTGCTCCTCCTCATGGGGGATGCTCCTCCTCATGGGTGGGTGCTCCTCCTCATGGGGGATGCTCCTCCTCATGGGTGGGTGCTCCTCCTCATGGGTGGGTGCTCCTCCTCATGGGTGGGTGCTCCTCCTCATGGGTGGGTGCCCCTCCTCATGGGTGGGTGCTCCTCATGGGTGCCTGCTCCTCCTCATGGGTACCTGCTCCTCTTTATGGGTGTGTGATCCTCCTCCGGGTGGGTGCTTCTCCTCATGGGTGGGTGCTTCTCCTCTGGGTGGGTGCTCCTCCTCATGGGTACCTGATCCTCTTTATGGGTGCCTATAGCAGTTGGCCCAATGACACCTTCCTCCCTTCTATCATTCTTTCTGTTTTAAATTAAAAAAGGGTGTTAGTGACGCATTCGATTTTAAGGTGGAGGGGACAGAAAAAGAGCCTATGGTAGAATATCAGGCGCTTGCCCCTGCTTGCCCAGGTTCAGCTTGTGTCTGGTGCATTCTCTGCCTTGTGAATACAATCTAAAGCCCACATTTTGCATTTGCATAGAGAGGCTCAATGATTGAAGGCCTCCATAGAATTACCTTGAAAGAGATGATGGAGTCTTCCTATGCACAACACAATCCCAGAGGCTTCCTGTAACTTCCCATGGTGTCAGGGGACCACTCCCAGCAGCTTGGGAAACCAGTAGTTATGGACTTACTAAAAAACTAACAGAGAACATGGAGGAGCAGACACTCCTAGCTAAGGCAGGTTATAGAAGACTCTGAAAGATAAAGCACCTTTTCACAGTTTGTTAGTGGAATTTATATCCCACGGCTTTTGAGAAGGAACCAGCTCACACGGACTATTTCTTGTAGTGTTTGATTTTCATTTAGAAAATGAGGTTGCTGCATAAACCTGGTGACCAGAGTTCAACTCTTGAAGCCCATGTAAAAGATGAAAGGAGAGAGTTGGCTCCATAAAGCTGTCCTGTGAACTACACACACACACACACACAGACACACACATATACACACACACACAGACACACACACATATACACACACACAGACACACACACATATACACACACACACACACAGACACCACACTCATATACACAGACAAACACACACACATATACACAAACACACACACATATACACAGACACACAGACACATACACAGACACACACAGACACATATACACAGACACACAGACACACACAGACACATACACACTAATAATAATAATAATAAAGCTTTTAAAAATAAGAGGCTATTATATTGTTTTAAAGCATACATGTTTTTAGACTTTAGGTTATATCTAAACACTAATTTAAACCAAGTACTAGTTAATATATTTGATTTAAAACACATTATGGGCACGAAGCATATAAAAACTAAATTTTATTTTATTCTGTTGGAAACAGAATAATCTGCCTTACAAAACAATGTAAATCATCTTTTACCATTGTTCTTCAAAAACAATTTGATATTTGCAAGTCTAAATTACACCTGCCAAAACTGGAAATAATATTTTTTCATTGGCCACATTCTCCCTTCACTTCCTCTGTGTCTTTAGACAAATGGAACCAGTATTTCAGCAACAGTTTCACAAGAAATAAAAGAAAGGAGGAGGGGCTGGGGATTTAGCTCAGCGGTAGAGCGCTTGCCTAGGAAGCGCAAGGCCCTGGGTTCGGTCCCCAGCTCCGGGGGGGGGGGGGGGGGGGGAAAGGAAAAAAAAAAAAAAAAAGAAAGGAGGAGAAAGACTCCCCGTGCCTTGTGGGTGTGAAAGGCTGGATGTTTGCATTCGTGGTCTCTCAGACGAAGTGCATCTAATAAGGCAGTGCAGGAGTTGGTGAACGTCTGTGCCTAACCGCCCATTTTCCCACATACTGAGTTTCTCTGCCTAGCAGCAAACATATTAATATATCATGTGGGAATTCATTAAATCGCTTTCTTAAATATCACAGTATATAATAAATGTATCTTTGCGTAGACTGTAGAAGTAATGGGCTTGGAAAGCTAATTAAGTTGGACTGAAAGCCCAAGCTGAATGAGGAATAAATAAGAAAACAGAACAATTAGGTCTCCGCCCGCCTGGGCCTACTGTGAAGCGTGGTGAATGAGGCGGGGTCGCCAGAAGGAACAGAACCCGAAAGATGGACCTGTGGAGAGGTTGCTGGGTCTTACAGGCTGGATAACTCCAAGGTAGGACCTTCCCACAGCAGATTTCACCCCTGAGGGGCTGGCACCCACGGAGGGGCTGGCTCAAGAGTCCCAGCCTAGGAACTGGCTCTGATGCCAGTGAAGGAATTAGCAGCAACAATAGGGTAAATGAGCTTGGCATCAAGAGAGCAAAGGTCAAGAGAGTGAAGGTCAAGAGATCGAAGGTCAAGGGAGCAAAAGGGGAAGAAGAACCTTCTGCCACACCTGTTTATTCTTTGCTGCTGCTGGCAGGTGCCATTCACACATCAATTAAGGCAACTGGGACAGTTCTTAAGATGAGGTTCCTTATCTTAGATTCTAAGCTAATCGTCTTATCAGATGATTCTAACTTGTGGCAAGAAGACGTAAAAGGCACAATTGCAATAGAGAATCGCAGAAACTCTAGTCCAGACTGTATTGAAACCACGGATCCCCATGGAATATACCGAGGAAGCTGCCATTCTGTGTTATCACTGCACTCTCTGTGTAGAGATACTCATGATTTACCTACACAGTTCAAGGGTTCCGAATTTAGAAAACTAAACTATATATCCTTCGATTCTTATTTTCCCTCTCCAACTGCCACAGAATAATCCCTCCAGCAATCCTCCACATATCTGAAGGCCATCACTTTACCTTAGAACTATCCTACTGCTACTGAGGCGTTGCTGACAAGGATGCTGTCAGAGTCAGGGTCAGCAACTGGAACGTTTGCACCCCTAGAGCACACGGGAAGGAGTCCTCCTCAGATGCCAGCTTCAGTGGTCACTAGAGCAGAAAGGAGGGAGTCCTAGACGTGGGATCCAGGGAAGAGTCTTAAGGCTTAATTTTAACTTGGTTGCAGCAAATGTCAAGGCTGTTAACATTTCGTCTGCTCCAATAAACCAAGACGAAAGTTTTGATTCATGTCCTTAACATTCAGCTGAGCCTATGATTTTGAATGTGAGCTTTGAGTTAATTCTCTTGCCTATTTTGCCACTGGCCAGTTCTGTGTCCTGGGGCAATCCTCCCACTGACTCAGGTTCCTGTACAAAGACACGTGTGATGTTCCTACACATGAGGATCCATGCCCCTTCCCTGGGCTCCCTTCTCCAACTCCCAGCTCGCTCACCCAGATGAGCATCTGTCTGATATTGCACCACATGCTCCATTGAAACACTGGTTGTGGTTTTGATCACCCGAGGCTTTTGTTGGTTTGTCTGTGAAATACTAGTTCTTGAAGGCTAGACTCAGTCTTGGTCTGTACTTGGTATGAATACCTCCTGGAAACATTAGTTTTGTTTTTTTTTTTTCTTCTTTTTCTTTTTTCTTTTTTTTTTTCGGAGCTGGGGACTGAACCCAGGGCCTTGAGCTTGCTAGGCAAGTGCTCTACCGCTGAGCTAAATCCCCAACCCCGAAACATTAGTTTTAAAAGCACAAAAGAAGAGGTAAGAAATTAGAATGATCAAGTTAGACAAAAATTGTCTAAATAGCCCCACAGCTAAAACTCTATAATCCTCTCTCCTTGAGTGCTGAGATTCCTAAGCAGTCTTGGAGTTTCAGAAATTCTGTATGAAGAGACTCAGTTTCTAAGTGGTTACATCAGAACAAAAAATGTATGTATCTTTGTGTATGTACATGTGTTCTAATTCTTAGGACTGGGATTTAGAATTCACGTAATGAGCCAAACTTTATTTTACAAACGAGGAAACTGAGGCACAATGAGACTAAGTTATCTGGCTAAACTCCTTCACTTAGCTCATTTTACAAGCTTTGACCTCTCTGGAGCCTCGACCTGACCCCTGTCTTTTGAAAGAATAGCTACAACTATGACTGCAAATGAAAGTGTCGTGTGCTGCCCTCTGATGTGCAGGTCGCACCTACGGACACATTTCTGGCCACAAACCAAACCTCAAGAAACAAACATCTCCGAGCAAACTCATGAAAATGTGTCCCGTCTTCTTCTGGACTGTCAGAGCGCGCTGCAGGTCTACATTAAATTACTCCTTCAGAGACTTTGCTAGGTAGGCTGTAGTCCCATGAATTTCTAGTCCCACACTGGGAATTCGGGCTCAGTGTTCTGGTGTTAAGCCATGAGTAGAGCTACCCTAAGACCAACTTCTTGGCAAGTAGCCTTGAGGTACAGCTGTAAGGTGACCCGGTACAGGGCTGAGGGCCAGAGCTCAATGCCAATGCCAAAAAAAAAAAAAAAAAAAAAAAAAACAAGCCAAACACAATGGAACTAACTCCCAGGGTACTGAAATTGATCTCAATTAAAATTTGAAAAGATGAAAAGATGTTCTTCCTTCGCCCAAGAACTACTTCAGTTTATAAGGTCACAGAAAAAGTATTTTTATATTTATGTTACGAATACTTTTTAGGGACCAAAATTTTGAAACAGTGTATTAAAAAAAATTAGATTATTTAAGAAACTATGAAAGTGTTTTTTGAGCAATAGTTTTCGTAAGATATGGTTACTGAATATTTTCCGTCTTTGAGTATGGCATATTATAAATTGCAAGGCTCCTTCAAACCTGAAGTGGCTGACCTGGCTAGTTATGTCAACTTGACCGAAGCTAGTGTCACCTGAGAGAAGGCAGCTTCAACTGGGAAAACCCCTCCAGGAGATCTAGCTATTGGCAAGCTTGTAGGACATTTTAATTAGCAACTGATAGGGGTGAACCCAGTCCTTTGTAGCTGGAGCCACTTATGGAGGAAATAACCCGCAGACAAGCCCCGGGCCCGTGGTCCTGTGTCCTCAAGAAAACAGAGTGAGCAGCACTCCTCCATGGCCTCTGCTTCGGCTCCTTTCTCAAGGCTCCTGCCAGTTTGGTTTTCTGCCCTGACTTCCTTCAGTGATGAAGTACGATGTGGAAGTGTAAGCAAAACAGACTGGGATTTAGAAACCACTCAACGAGTCAAGCTTTATTTTACAAATGAGGAAACTGAGGCACAATGAGACTAAGTTACCTGCCCAAACTCCTTCACTTAGCTCATTTTACAAGCTTTGACCTCTCTGGAGCCTCGACCTGACCCCTGTCTTTTGAAAGAATAGCTACAACTGTGACTGCAAATGAAAGTGTCGTGTGCTGCCCTCTGATGTGCAGGTCGCACCTACGGACACATTTCTGGCCACAAACCAAACCTCAAGAGGTTGGTCTGGCCCTGGTATTTGACCAGCAATGGAAACCCTGGCTGGGACACAGACATTAGAGTAGGAATGGTAGAGGAAGTGACCATGGTGGCAGTGGTGACTGAACCTAACTGGTTTCATACGGATTGAATTTGCAGCCAGCTCCGCTGTTGACTACTGACTTTGGACAGTATGCCTAAACATGGAACTTATATTGTTTATTGAAAGGATCCTTATCCTGTCTGTTGTAGAATCGCCCGGATGCTTCTGAAAAGGATGCTTACCAGACCCCATCCCACCTAATTAACTCAGAATCTCCACAAGTGGGAACCCTTCCTGAGTCATTCTTTTGAACACTTCTTAGTTATTCTAATGTTAAAGACTGTTCTAGTTTGCTTTCTGTTACTGGGATAAGACCCTTACTAAAACCAACTTGAGAGGAAAGGGTTTATTTCATCCTACAATTCGCAGGCCACAATCCTTCACTTGGGGAAGTCAGGGCAGAAACTCCATGGGAGAACTCACAAACTGAACTGAAAGGAAGACCGTAGAGGGACAGTAGTTACTGGCTCAGTTCCTAGGACTTGCTCAGCTTGCTGTCTTAGGTAATCCGGGACCACTGGTTGTGCCTAGGGCTGGCACAGTGAGCTGGGTCCTCCCCATCAGCCACTTATGGAGGAAATAACCCGCAGACAAGCCCACAGGCCAGCCTGATGTGGCAGCTCCTCCCCTGAGGTTTGTTCTTCCCAGACTGGCAACACTGCCCAGAAAGATTAACTCTTGGTTACTTACTCAGGAGCGGGCCTGATTCATTCTGCATTGTTTTGGTCTCCTCTTCTAACCTTCGAGAGTTTAACTTAAGGAGTAGAAGTAGTCCTGAACAAAGGACACATTCTCAAAATCACAGAGCACGGTCACAGAAAGGAATGAGCAACCTTTGTCCTGGTCAGCCTTTTAGAGGCGTCTCACAAGGGAGAAGATGGGTTTTCTGGCCTTGCTGACTCAGAATAGTGCCCAGGGCCACAGTCAGAGATTATGCCTCTGTGCTCGACGCTGTTTCCAGCGCACGTGTGGAGGGCCCGTTGCTTTCGGCGTCTCCGTGTTTTCCTTAGACCTGGTGGCCCCCACAGTCATGGACATTTAAATGCCCGGTCCCCAGTTGGTAGAACTATTTGAGACGGCTCCTCCATGCTATCTGCTTGAGACGGCTCCTCCATGCCATCTGCTTGAGACGGCTCCTCCATGCTATCTGCTTGAGACGGCTCCTCTGTGCTATCTGCTTGAGACGGCTCCTCCGTGCTATCTGCTTGAGACGGCTCCTCCATGCTATCTGCTTGAGTCCAGCTCCCCAGTTAAATGGGTTTTTCTTTTGTAAGAGCTGTCCTGGTCACGGTGTGTTTTCACAGCACTAGGACAGTGACTAAGACAGACAGACCTGGCCATGTTCTCAGTCAGAAGCCTGAAATAGTCAGGAAGGAAAAATAGGGGGTATGGCACAGCGGGGTGTCCGAAACGCAGTAAGATTGGTTACGGTGGTTCTCAAAGGCAGTTAATTCTGAGCGGGCGAAGCTTACACAATGTAAGCTGAATGGGGAAGCAGCTGTAAATGATGTTGAAGTACATTGTTAACGTGGTTCCAGGTTAAGTAAAAGTTTGATATGTAACGGCCAGCTTTAAACACCGTTTCTCAGAAAACCCGTCCAGCACCGGGTGACTCTAGTTTGTGTCAGCATGAGGACCAGTAGCAAAGTGGCTAAAACTGAGGCTGTAAAATCAGATTGACTGGACTCAAACTGCAGGTCCGCCATCTCAAGGTGTTTGGTTGGGTCTTAGCCTATTTGAGCCTCAATGTTTTTATCTGTAAAACTGGATAAGAGTTTAGCCTTCAGTCGTTGGAAGATTAGCTAAGCCACATAAAATGTAGCACACGGCCTATGGCATGGTGTCTGATTCCAGTTACGGTGTTTTTGTTGTGTATATTTCTATAATGTGTTTGAATCCCAGTTCTGTGATATTCACAGTCCAGCATAGCATTCTGAAAAGGCAGAAATATCTTACTAATGAAGATAGAGATGTGTGGAAAGTTGGGGTGGTTTGACTAGTAATGGCCTTGTATGAATACTTGGCCCATGGGATTGGCATTCCTGGGAGGTGTGGTAATGTTGGAGTAGGTGTGGCTTTGCTGGAGGAAGTAGGTCATTAGTAGGTGGGCTTTGAGGATTTAGAAGATCAAGCCAGCTCTCCTCCTGCTGCCTGCCCATCAGGATGTAGACCTCTCAGCTCCTTCTCCAGCACTGTGTCTGCCTGCGTGCACCTTGCTTCCCACCATGACGATAATGGACAAAGCCTCTGAAGCTGCCAGCCAGCCATAATTAAATGTTCTCCTTTATAAGAGTTGTCGTGGTCATGAGGCCTCTTCAGAACAACAGAAACCCTGAGACAGAAGCCCAACACGAGTATAGGTTTGTGTCTAATCCTCCTACCAGAATTCGAGTGAAAGGCCGAGGGTTTTCACCGACTTAAGTCTCCATAAGACCTTCCCAGATAACATTTCTTCACTTTGAAGAGGAAGGAAAAACAAACAATCAAGAGTGGTAATGTACGGGGTTGGGGATTTGGCTCAGTGGTAGAGCGCTTGCCTAGCAAGCGCAAGGCCCTGGGTTCGGTCCCCAGCTCCAAAAAAAAGAAAGAAAGAAAAAAAAAAAAAGAATGGTAATGTACACTGGGATCCTAGCACTGGTAAGGCTGAGGTGGAAGGGTCACGAGTTTGAGGGCGGCCTGAATTACGTGGCGATTTTGTAGCAGGCCTGGGCTACATAAGACTCTGCGAGTGTTGGGAGCAAGGGAGACAATAACAGAACAAGCTGAAAAATGGGTAGAAAATGTGCCTGTCTCCCTCATGGGAAATACTGGGAGGAAGTCGGTGTAGGCTGGAGGCTCCTAGCTAGGAAAATTCTTCTTGGTTTAGTAGTCAGACTCAGTAGTTCACCAATGTTAGCTCATGGAAGGAAAAAAAAGGCATCTAGATAAAGATTGTTCACATTCTCGGAGATTCTGTGAATAGGTTTTGTTTGGAGCCTGAGAATTCATATTCTCTCTCTCTCTCTCTCTCTCTCTCTCTCTCTCTCTCTCTCTCTCCATCCAGATGGCCTCCATATTGCCAGAGTTCTGTCCATTCAGTAATCTCTTCTCTGCCTTCACCTTGAGCTGTGTACTCAGGGTTGGAATACTGTTAGAACCTTGAGGTGATGTTAGGCTGATAGCGTGATACACTCACATTGGACCTTGTCCCAACACAAGTGCTGCCTTCCTCGCTCCTGTTAGTATCGCTTTCATCCTGTTACCCAGACTCAAACTGTGAGCACAATGACTCTCAGAGTCGTTGAGGACTTAATCTTCCCACAACTGTTGAATGGATATTGTTGTCCGTTTCATGTAAGAAGAAACAGAAGCTTGGTGAAGGTAAAACCTGGCTATAAAGTATGTACCAGAGAAACACGTTCTTTATCTGTTCTATTCTCTGATATACACAAAGTGCCCGGCCGTGCATGATCCACGAACTGACGTCATAAGGCAGCAGGAGGGAACCAGGATTTGGAAGCAATGTGCCTCAACCGTGGTTACATATTTGCCTCTTATTTTTAGCCACTTTCCCCCTTTCTTGTCCCGAATCAATCCCTGAGTCAATCAAACTCATCTTTCACATCAGCTCTCAGGTCTTCTATCGTTCTGTGTCTGTGAATTCCCCTTCCCCATTTCTGCTGCTCTCTAACCACATTAAACAGATGGTCATTTGTTTACTGAAGTATTCCTGCTTTTCCTTATCCACACTCACTCCTGTCCCCTCTGTTGTGTACACAGCTTTTACCACGTGGCTCTTTCCCCCTTGAGGCAAATTCAGTGCACATCTCTGTCCCAAGGCAGGGAGGTCATGTAGAGTAAGACTACGGTTCTAGGCCAAGTGCCGGTTCTTTGGGTAAGTCTTATGTACTCTTTGGTTCAGTCTCCCCATCTAGGACCTTAAACCCTTAGAAAAGATGGTTTCTTGCTGCCCAAACACTGCCCAGTGGTTAGACGTAGGACCTGTAACACCATCGACAAAATCAGGAAGGAGGAGAGGTGTGTCCAAGGGGTATAAGGTAAAATAAAGGCATGCATTTTAATAAAATCAGAGCAGTGTGTCACCAAAGAAGTTTCACACATATAAAATGAAATAATAAGATGAATAAATAAATGGCCATAAGAGAAACCAGACCTCGTAGTGACACCTTTGAGCCTAACACTCGGGAGGTAGAGGGAGGACGGTGTTGATGCCCACACCAGCCTGGGCTACATAGCAAACCCAAGGCGCCCTTGATGCCCACACCAGCCTGGGCTACATAGCAAACCCAAGGCGCCCTTGATGCCCACACCAGCCTGGGCTACATAGCAAACCCAAGGCGCCCTTGATGCCCACACCAGCCTGGGCTACATAGCAAACCCAAGGCGCCCTTGATGCCCACACCAGCCTGGGCTACATAGCAAACCCAAGGCGCCCTTGATGCCCACACCAGCCTGGGCTACATAGCAAACCCAAGGCGCCCTTGATGCCCACACCAGCCTGGGCTACATAGCAAACCCAAGGCGCCCTTGATGCCCACACCAGCCTGGGCTACATAGCAAACCCAAGGCGCCCTTGATGCCCACACCAGCCTGGGCTACATAGCAAATCCAAGGCGCCCTTGATGCCCACACCAGCCTGGGCTACATAGCAAACCCAAGGCGCCCTTGATGCCCACACCAGCCTGGGCTACATAGCAAACCCAAGGCACCCTTGATGCCCACACCAGCCTGGGCTACATAGCAAATCCAAGGCGCCCTTGATGCCCACACCAGCCTGGGCTACATAGCAAATCCAAGGCGCCCTTGATACCCACACCAGCCTGGGCTACATAGCAAATCCAAGGCACCTCAGATGTACAGTAGCAAGACCTTGTCTCAAAAAAGAAACAAAGGCTGGGGGTGTAGTCCAAAGAGAGAATGCTTGCCTAGCCTGTGCAAAGCCCTGGGCTTGATACCCAGTAATGAAAAAGAAGCAAAAACAAAGACCTATGTTCACTAGGGATGAAAAAATCATATCCACTTCCTGTGTGGCAGGATGAGAGAAGTCAAGGCACAGATGCTTGACCCATATCTGATGTCACATTCTCTTAGTATTTCATGCAGATAGGAGACTGAGATTCCAATAGCTGTAAGCCAGTTTGGTGGTTCCAGAAATACATTGAAAATAACTCTATAATCCAGAAGTTGTCTGCTCAAGACACACAGATTGTTTAAATGCTTAGGTGCCAGGGTTGACGTAGAAAGGGAAAAGTGGCCAGAAATCAGGTCAGAGAGAAAGAAAAGTCAACACTGGGTGCTTCGTGGACACAGACACATCAAGGACTAGCATGTACAGAAAAACTACAGAGCGTTTTGGTTAGAAAAAAGTGTTAAGAATGTGTTTCATTGACCACTTACTCTAATTACTCTGCTAATTTTAGTGCAAGTGGCTGGTTTGTTGGTTTGTTTATTCAGTGCTTATTATTGAACATAGTGCTTCATGCTCCACACTGAGCTATACTCTCAACCCTCAGTGGTTTCCTTGTGGTCCTCACAGTAACTTTTTAAAGTAGGAAAGACCACATTCCCAATGTTACAGCTATGGAAACAGAAAACTAAGAGAATAAACAGATAGGAAGGACAAAATCAGAGTTACCCTAGGTAAACGTGACCACATGTAAAATAAAATTACTACATTCTCTCACGTGAATATCGAACTTCTTTAAAAAAAAAAAGATTTATTTATTTTATGTCTATGAGTACCCTGTGGCTGTCCTCAGACACCCCAGAAGAGGGCATCAGATCCCATTACAGATGGTTGGGAGCCACCACGTGGTTGCTGGGAACTGAACTCACGACCTCTGGAAGAGCAGTCAGTGTTCTTAACCGCTGAGCCATCTCTCCAGCCCCAAATATCTAACTTCTTGAACTGATTAAAATTTTCCAGTATTTTGCTTTGTAATTTCAAAGTTAAAAAAAAAACCCTCAGTTTTGCATGTTAATAAGCATGTTGGTATATCTCTCCTTAGTTATGTAGTGACTGGTTGGGAAACTTTATTATATTGTTTATACTCTTACCCTAGTGCTATCTAAACCATTTTTGTGTGCCACTTATAATGTATCCTTTTCTCTGTTATTAGATGAAACGTCCTTTAAACCATTCCATAGCAAGGTGAGCACAAGTCAAGATATTATTCAGGATAAACAATCGCAAAGATCCATTAAAGAATAACGAAAGGTATCGCTTCTCGGCCTTTTGGCTAAGATCAAGTGTAAGAATAACGAAAGGTGATTCACGTCGTATCAGGGATGCCCAGTGTAGCAAACATAATCATTCCAAGGCATTTTCAGAGGCTCCCAACGTCAGCACCTGCTTGTTTTAAAACCATCTTTCAGGGAATAGCAACAAAAATACCTCCTTTATTAAAGGCCCTAAAAGTAAAATCACTAATTCACTTTTTTGGATTTCGTTACTGCCATGATGGAAACAATAGACATTTAGCAGGGAACACAGATGCCTTTCAGTCCACTGGGGCTTTAGCATTCCCCCACTGTAGCCAGCAAAGTCCTCGGCTTCTGGGCCAGATGCCGTTTGCATGCTGATTTTCCTGAGGCAGTCCCACAAGAGTCCTTCCTTTGGAGCAGAATCTGTGGTGACCTCAGCCCCTGTAGGGAGTGGTGAAGCAAAGTGTGGGAATGAAAACATGGAGGGAATAATCTCTCAGGGAAGAATGAGTAACTTAGCCTCACTTTAGGTTTCTGGCCGTGGGCAAACATACCTGTTAGATTCTTGTCCCTGAAGAATCACTTAAACATAATATGTGTTCTGGCACGACAGTTTTCAGTAAATAAGTGGAATACAGGAATGCATATTTATGCACACGTGCAAACCATGTGTCCGTGTTCCCACATTCAAGTATTTATAGAACTCTCAATAGGAAAATGGTCGAAAGGTTTTTGTTTTTCTTCACAAACGTTGTTTAATATTGTTTCTTCCAACCACTCACAACCAAAGGGATTAATACGGCCAGATTCAAAGCCCCAGAAATGGTATCACTGAGATACATGAAATAAAATTAGGAGATATTTATTGTTGGTAATAAGCTTTAGATAAGAGCTGTTCTGGTATTGAAACCGCAACAAATCTAAAATGTTTTTTTTTTGTTGTTGTTGTTGTTTTTTTTTTTTTTTTTTGAGAGAAGTGGTTATGGTGGGTCTCGAGGCCGGTTCCAATTAGGTGTAAATTAGAGCGTCTCGCTTTTCTGAAAGGGTCAGGAAATCAACACTTGGCCTTGAACTCTTCACCTCTGCCCCTGCTGACCCTAAAAACAAGCCATTCCTCTCTTTGTGAACTCAGCAGAAGCAGCCATTCCTCTGCAGAAAAGAGTTGTCAGCCAGAGCCCGTCAGGAGGGGTAGCTGAGGAGACTTTGTAGAATGCCAGCTTTCTGTCGGTAAAGAAGAGTCCCTAAAGTCACCAGTGGGAAATTGACGTACTTTAAAGTGCCCAAAGGAGGCCTCCAAAGCTATCCGAAGCCTGTGTTCTCCTTGCTCGGAATCTCTTTTCTGTTCTCCCAGCCTGCAGCTCTGATCTGTGACACTCATTGGTAAACTGGACAAATAATTCCCCCGTCTTCGTAGCCGGCATAAAGCTCACAGCTGTGGAGTCTCGGTACTCTATGCTGTGATTAATTGCCAATTACAAACATCTGATGAATATTTAAAAACCTTCCTTAGATGACTTATGTAGCTGACATGTGTGGTAGTTGAAAGACTTAGGCTATGAAGATTGTTGCCACAAAAAAAAAAAAGTCCAATTCAGTCAAAATGTTAATCTTTTCTGACCTCTAATAGAGTATTTTGTTCATTTTACACCTAAAACATACCTGCGCCTGAAGGTCCAGCTCAGTTCCTGCCTCCTCCCCAGTCCTCCCTGAGCCACCTCAAGGCCTAGTACCCCAGCAGCTGAGGTGGACTTGGATTTGCTATCACATGCATCATTTATCCAGGAACTTGTCACATCAGGGGGGCAGGTCATAGCCAAGCTGCTGCTTCAGTGCCTAGAGCAGTGCTGAGCACACTTGGAAAGTCCGTGGTAGATATGAGCACAGACGACCTGAGGTCGTTCCACCGGCACCGCCAGAAGCATCTAGAGTTAACTTCCAGGTGGGCCACTTCAGTAATAGACTTGTGAGTCGGCGGTTTGGGGTTCGTAAAGCACGGTTGTCTACCACACACAGGAAACGTGCAACCAGTTATATGCCTTGTCGTATTCATTAGGGAATTACTAATAAGTATAAGAAGGGGGAAGGGAATTATTGGAACAGATAAAAGAAATACAAGAAGAGGGAAAGAAATAGTTGGGAAAAGGCAAAAGCCAGATCCCGAATTCTCCTTCTTGGATGAGCGCCATTTCCTTTTTTCATTACAAAACATCAAAAGACTCCTTGCAAGCGCATTTAATGGGTGATTATTGACCCATCTTGCTAATGTTTGGTCTTTAGGGAACTGTGTGCAGAATTCATGCTTTTCCAGCATGAATTCAGAACTAACTGGGAAGGCTTCGGGAGAAACCAGTAAACACAGAAGCACAGTAACACTGGGACATTGTGGCCAGCTTCTCACTTGTTGGTCCTGCTCTCAGTGATTCCAGGAGACCCTCCCTCCCACAGGCAGCAGCTGAAGCCGTTCATTCTGCATGTCTGTCACGGGTCCACTCCGTCACAGATGTAACCGGGAGAGTAAGCCACCCTAACAAGACCCTTCAGTGCACTCTTAAGAACTCCTTACAGATGCGCTCTTCCTCTGCAGGGACACAGAGTTTCCTTGTGCTGTGCCATGATAGATAAAGGAAATGCATTATCCCTGTCCCGTGCAGGCAGACGGGGAGGAAGCCGGGGACAGGAAAGCAGCTCACAAAAGCCACACAGCTTTCATGGGAGTCCTCGGAGGGGCTCGGGGCCAGTTTATGGCAAGAGCAGATAAATCCCAGGCCTGTGAAGCTCCAAAATGCTAATGTCCACACCTGGAAAGGGAACCGCAGCAGCATTCAGCTTGACACAAGCACTGCTGATCCCTTTTAGTCAGATTGTCACTGAGCCCCAAGCTTCACGCCAGATCTCTACTTTCCTTACAGTTTGGCCACTTTATGTGCCGTTACTCACAGGTGGGTTGTCCTTTTAAACACTGCTTGGGATCTTGTGACAGGTTCCCATCTGCCCAGGGTTAGATTTGCCTGCCATTATTAAATCTCCTGTCCCACACGGTGTGATCAAGCCATGGTTCACCGAACCAGCCAGCAAATGCTGACAATGTAACCTGTGCCCACTCTCCAGGCACTGGGGATGAGGCAGGGAGCAGGTCCTCTATTATACAGACAATAATTTAGACAGGAGAGACCGGAACAGATAAATATGTCAGGGGGTCTATCAGTTAGGATTACATTGTTTTGTGGCAGGAAACACCCTTGTACTTCAGAGGCTTGAAACAACCAAGTTTATTCCTCATCAAAGTGTGTTTGCTGAAGGTCAGAAGGGGAGACTCTCCTATGGGTCACTTCCGCATGGCAACAGGGCCATCCAGAGAAACACCAATGGGATAAGGCTAGTCTTAGGGAGAAGCTCAAATGATACGTTGTACACTGATTCTCAAAGTTTACAACTATGACACACGGTACTTCTCTCATTTTGAAGGCCAAAGCAAAGCACAGGGTTACGACCATCTACAGAGGGCTGTAGTCATCCACACGTTCAGGAAAGTGAGCCGCCCTTGGCAGGCAGAGCTGCCCCAGATGCTGACGACCGCCGGGAAGAAAAGCAAGGTACAGGAGACTGTGTCCTGGAGGCGGCTTCTACCCGGTGTCAGCAGAAAGAGACATCTGAAGAGTCCTCGAAGAGGATAGCTTCCTGGAAAGGAAACTATAAGAACCAGCAGTCTGGCATGGTTGAGGGAAGACAGGAGCCCGCTCACTGGAGCGCTGAAGTGAGACGATAGCTGTCCAGAACTTAGTGGGGCTGCGGGGGCAGAACCTACTAAAGGGTGGGCCGTGTAGATTTCTGTATGAGACCAGGTCCAAGTCTTTTAAATATTCCCCTTATAAGAGTAAATTATAGCAGAGGGTCACTGTTGACTGAGTGAAAGACTTAATCAGACAAACAGTGCGTTACGAAGACCGCTTAAAGTGAGTGTTGACAGTAACGTTACCGCCAAGAGACAACCGCAGCACTAGTAGTTTGAGCTACTCAGTCTAGCTTTGAACAATGGGCACATTTTACATATTCTTTTATGAGAAATTATTTCTTTTAAAACAAGTTTTCTTGGGGCTGGGGATTTAGCTCAGTGGTAGAGTGCTTACCTAGGAAGCGTAAGGCCCTGGGTTTGGTCCCCAGCTCCAAAAAAAAGAACCAAAAAAAAAAAAAAAAAAACAAGTTTTCTTTTTCTTCTAATTATAAGCCAATATCCTGTGGTGAATGTTTGGGCAAACACTGAAAACAACAGGAATCCTCTGTAGGCCACTGTCCGAAACTCCTCCTTACCATTTGGGCGCATTCTGCTGTCCTCTCCAGACAGCAAACAGGTTCTGTGAGGTCAGTCATTAGCCTCTCTGTGCTTCAGGATTCTCAGCGGTGTGAGGACGTAGTAACACCTACTTTGTGAGCTTCATGTGAATTGTGAGTGAGGTAAATAGCACACAGTCTAATACTGGACACAAAGTTAGTGTATGGGATCGCGTGTTGCTCTGTTAGTTAGCACACTTTATACAGTGTTTTACTCTCTTTTTAAATATTATATCACCAGTGTTTCCCCAAATCTTTACTTATTTTCTACCCAGTGAGACAGTCTCACTATATAGCCCAGGTAGACCTCAAACTCACCACTATCCTCCTGCCTCTGTCTCAGCCTCTGCAGTGCTGGAATTACTGACACGGACTACCAGGCCTGCCTTTCTAATGACTGCATAAGCATGACCTGAACACATGACTTTCTCTTAATCACGCCCCTTTGGTTAGACTTTCTTCTCTAATATGCAAAAGTTAAGACGGCCTCAATTTCTCCGAGCATTCACAGGCCTTCTCGGCCTCTGACAACTTGAGAGAAGATGCCGACTTGATTCCCCATCATTTGCAAATATCTTTCTGAAAGATTTCCAACAAGACATTGCCCCGTATAGCTCAACTTCAAACTGTAAAATTGGGAAATTAACATAGATTACATTGAAGTCTAATCCCCAGACACTCGTTAAATATCTCCACACCTCTCTCTAACATTTAAAAAAAAATTGCGTTTGCACGTGTGTGTGTATGTGTGTGTGTGTGTGCTCGCGTGTGTCTGCCACATCTGTGCAGATGCTGGTGGAGTGGAGAAAGGATGTCAGATCCCCTGAAACTGGAGATACAAGCAGCTATAAGTCACTGGGCGTGGCTGCTGGGGACAAACACAGGTCCTCTGGACAGCAGCAATGCTCTTAGCACTGAGCTACTCCTCAATCCCTCTCTCTTTTTTAACAACAACAACAACAAAATTCTAATTTATAGAAAAGTATTCCAGTCCAGAACTATATATTTAAATTATGTGTCATATCTTTTTGATCTCTTTTTTACTCTGGAGTAGTTTGAGTGTTTACTTGACTTTCAAACCCTAAACACGTTTGAAGCCCACGAGCTGGTGCTGTGTATAGGAACGCCTTCACTGTGTTTGTCTGGCACACTAGACTTATTAGAGTATTGTACACATGCCACATGGTCTCCTTACTGCGAGGGTGCATGTCTGCTCTAACAACGATGGAGAACTTTCCTGGACAGACGCTTCCCTGGCCCCACCAGTGCTCTGGTATCTTACATCAAATAACCTCTCTTCAACTGGCCTAGACCCCAGCACATACACCAGCCTACTGTTTTGCAAACATTTCCTGTACCTTATGTAGAATCTGAAACCATGGACAGCCTGCACGTACACCCTGGGGTCCCAGCTCCCTGCACTCCACCATCTTTGCCCTACACGGTGTCAGATGAAGCCCAATAGGGATGGATCCCTCTCTCACCCTTTGGCCCAACATCCTACAGAAGCCTCCCCCTGTGAGCCCTTCCTCCCCCCATTCTTCCGGTGCTACACTTCTTTAAGATTCACACCATTTATGTAGATTCTAGTAGGTTTCCCTCACCTGACAGACGTTTCCATTGGATATATTGTTGATGGTCTTTTGGTGTATTCTCATTTCAACAATTAAAAAATAACTTGGATAATAAAATATACACATACATGATTCATCTGACATGTTCACTGCATTACCACATACTTTCTGTCATCACTGTCTATTAAAATTGAATTGACACTGTAGGATTATGTACGTGGCAATATTTAACTTTTAACGTGTTGGTAGCCATTTTGTTGCCATACCTTAGCATCACACGTAACCAAAGATACCTTGTGCGGATTAGTGAGAATCGTACTGAACTCTCTTACCAGTTTTAAAGCTAAAACTTTTTGGTGATGAGATGCAACTGAGTTTAGTCTATCTCAGTTGTCTGGTTTTTGCTGAGCCAGTGTCTTGTTATGTGGTTTTGGCTGGCCTGAAATTCACTGTGTAGCCAGGGTGTCCTTGGATTTCTATCAGCATCCGATGCTGGGATCACCAGGTAAGGGCATCAGACCACCCCAACCCCTTTATGTGGGGGTTTCGTATCTTAATTTATTTAATAAATTGATTTTGATTTTCTACAATAAAACAGTGTGCTTTAATTGCCACAGACTAGTGAGAAACGAACAAGGCCAATTTAATACACAAACAACGCAGTCACGCAGAGCAAAGGCCGTGAGTCATGGCGCCCAGCACAAATGAGATTTCACAGTCGTTCAAGTAAGGAAACATTCGGTGGAAATGAAGTCATGAGGGGGTTCATAGTAACTCAGGCTAAACTCAGAAGGAGCCGAGCGCAGCTGGCACTTTATTCAGGGTGTGAGCATTATGTATTAGTCTGGTTTTGCTTATGTCACATTAAAACCTACATGTGTGGGGAACCACAGTGAACTTTCTTTGGATTTCTTTTGTTTGTATATATTGTATATTATTATATTTTGCCATATTGAATTATATATTATCACATAATAGATATGTGAGTTTTTTTCCTGTGTGTGCCTCTGGCTTCAGGGCTCAGAAGAGGGCATTGGAGTCTCTGGAACTGGACTTACGGACGGACGGCTGCAAACTGTGACGTAGGCGCTTAACACCAAGCCTGGATCCTCTGCAGGACCAACGAGCACTCCTGACTGATGAGCCATCTCTCCAGGCCTGTCAAGAACCTTTTATTAAAAGCTTGATTTTCTTAAAAAATATCAGTGTTGTACCATTTTTAAATCAGCTGTGCTGGGCTGGAGCTGGCCTACCTGTTAAGAAATGTTAGAAATCAGTTGGGCTAATCACAATAATGAACTGGGGTAGGAGGTTCGGTTGTTAAGAGGTGCATGTAGCTCCTTCAGAGGACACAGTCGACTCTCAGCATCCATATTAGGCTCCCGATCACTTAGAACGGCAGTCCCCGGGGGTGTTCCAGGGCCCTTCATGGGCACCTGCAGTTGTGTGCAACACCCTTCACACACATACACACAGTTAAACATACAACGATGGTGACTCCAACTGAGGGAGCGGGTAAGAGAAAAACCTGTTAGGAATAATGATTTCGAGTCACATAATGGCTCATGGGGCTCAAATCAGTCATCAAACATCAAACATATAATGCCACCCTATTACGTTTCGGTAATTTCATGTAAAAACTACAGCTAACCCAACACTGGACTTTCAGTTTTAGCAGGAACTGTCACCTAGAACTGATGTTCCCTTCCTTGAATTTACCAGGTGATTTTTGTTGTCATTAAACCTACATGTATGATTTTTTTTCCTTACAGCTTTTTAAAATGTGTTCTTTAAAACTTGTAAAATTGGGGAGATGACTCAGTGGTTAAGAGCACTAGCTGCTCTTCCAGATGACCCAGGTTCAGTTGTCAACACTCACACGGTGCCTCACAACCGTCTGCCACTCCAGTTCCAAGGAATCTGATGTCTACCTCTGTCTTTCCTGGTCCCAGGCATGCACCTCCTCGTACACAGATATCCATGCAGGCAAAACAATCATGCATGTAAAATAAAATATTATAAAACGGAGCTGGAGACAGGGTAAGGGCAAAGCACATACTACACAACTATGAGAACACAGTTGAATCCTAGTGCTCACATGAAACATCAGGCATGGCAGCCTACCTGTAACCCCAGAGCTCGGGCAGTGAAGACAGGAGATACTCAGTGCAAACTGGTGAGTGTCAGGTTCAGCCAAGAGACCTTGCGTTAGTAAATAAGGTAGAAGTTATCTAAGAAGGTGTGAAACACTACATCCAAACACACGCGGACACACACAACACACACATACACCTACCTGAGCCCACACACACACAAGATATACAACTTACCATCTTGGCCAACTCAGTATTATTCAAAATATCTGCAATGGTAAGCAACAGAACCCTGGGAATTTTTCCCCCTCTGTGTTTAGCTTTTAATCAACTATTACTAGAAAGCATTTATCCTGAATTATATATTTGTATATATTTAAGACACATTTCAATGAAAGCTCTTTAAGCCCCTGTTGAAGGTGAGGGTTCCAGAATTTTTTAAAAAGAAAATCCGAGGTTTGAAATACACTAGCCATCGTGATAGCTTTCTTTCAGTTTAATGAGTACTCTGCCGGCCCCCAACCCTGGCTTTTCCCTGTGTTTGGCCTACCCAGGAGACTGGGCTGGAGATGATGATACATCTCCATTTCTTAGGAAAGCAGAACTCGAGAGCATAGCAGGATTCCCAACCCAAACCTGGGTTTTCTGTCTTTAGTATCAGGTATCATGTGAGCACAATAAGGCGCTTGCATCATTTCCGAGCACGCTTACACGCTTACACGATTACATGCTTACAATCTACTACCCTATCTTTGAGGCTCCACAGGCAGCTTCCCCTTTAAAGTCAGCACCATCACCGAGTTTTGCTGTTATCCCTTTATTTATCCTAGCTAGTGCTGCCCTGGTCTTAGCAAGATTTAGCTTCAGGGAAAGAAGGTGGTCTTCAGTGACTTCTCTCTGACCTTGTTAAGAAAACAAGCTATGCTGATCAGCACCTCCAGACAGACTTCCTGGAAGTTTTCGGCTTAAAAACTTGTATTATCAACATTTTGTAAGGTTTCACTTTCAAACTGTAAGAGTTTTGTTGTTAGAATCCGATGTTAGATTTGGGGGGGAGGGGTGATTCAGAATTGGTCTGCTGAGATGGCTAAGCAGATTACAGCACTTGCCACCAAGCCTCACGAACAGGAACCCTTGGTGGGAGGAGAGAAGCAATTCCGAAAGGGGTCTAACCTCCACATATCATGCATGCTTACATCACACACACACACACACACACACACACACACACACACACAAACCTAAAGATATCCAAAGTCCCCATAAGTATTCCATAGCCTTGGGACACAAAGCTAGATGAAAACCCAAGAAAGGGAGGAAGGCTTTTGAGGATTTACCACACACAGGCACAACTGTAGACAAACTCTCTCCTTCGTCTTACCCTGACAACCTCCCTGGGAATCAGTTCTCTGTGTGTGCGGTTGGAGGTGACAGGGTAATGCTTAAGGTCATATTACATGTAAGAGGCGAGCTCCAAACCTAGGTCTGCCTGATGGATGCCATACCACACGAGAACCACGTGAAAGCCTTCCACAGATTTGCAGGCCGCACACTGTGACTAGGGAACTTGGACAATACCAGTATTCAGTCATAGAATTTCTTTACCCACCCTGGCAAGTTCTCATTCTCTGCTCTCTTGCTTGTTCGTATATTTAGTTGAGAGGCTCACCTGCAGACATTCCCATAGACTACTAAGCAGAGTGCAGAAATCCACTTGCTTTGTTCCAGCTATGCCAGCATCCGACAGGGTTCAGCTAGCCCTTCCGGGAAGCTGGTTCCCTCTCCTTCCCACCTGCAGCAGACAGTGTCATCTGGCCCTTCTCTAGGTACGGAGCTGGGCTGCTCTTTAGAGGGGTGTGACGGATGGCAGTGGTCTGTGCTGTCATTTACTGGTTGAATACGTACATTCTGCAGTGCATTCTCCACTTTTTACATGGCCCCTGATTCTTTTATCTCATTTTCATGGTGATTTATAAGAGCCTTGAATACAATAATCTTAAAGGTGTATGCAGGAAGGAATGGATCTTCTGTGGATTATGAACACACACACAGACACACACAGACACACAGACACACACACACACACACACACACACACACACACATTAACCACCTGTTCCTTTGAAGATTTGACCCAGAAACTGATCATCAGTCAAAGGTTATGTGAAGGTCAGAGGACAGAGACCAATCTCTTCACCTGATGAGTGTTACCACCTCGTTGTCTATCTCCCCAGCCGGATCCTAAGTAGCTGCAGAACAAGAGTGTGTGTTACCTCTGGTGTGTGTTCTGCCTTGCTCATTGCAGGCAGTGAACCAGTGAGAGGAGACTCAGCTTGGTTTCTTTGCTGCTGAAGGGCAGTTTCGCTAGAAAAGATGACGAGAGGATTGGGGCTTCCACCTCGGCACTGGCGTGTCTGAGACTCTGGTTGGCGTGTCTTTTCAGAGAACGATGAGTGACATACTGCTACCCAAGACTCGGTTCAGGATCTTGCATGTTAAAAACCTGACTGTGGAGATGCGCCGCTCACTTGCTTTGGGACAAACAGTTTAAGTTCACCTCCCAGCAACCCCTGAAGCACTCAGATGCCAACCTTGATCAGAAGTGGATTAAGCGGCTGCCCATAGATACAGCAGGAGATGCCCCAGATACGCCCCCTTGCTGACGTAGATATTGGGTGTCTCCTTTGTACCAGGCAGTTCAGGATCAGGCTGATAGATCCTTGGCTTGGGTGCAGGAGTGCCCTTCACAGAGGAAATAGTCGATGACTTCCCTTAGGGAAACCTTTTAAATGAGATGCACAACTGCTTTCATAAGCAAGACAGAGCAAACATGACGCAGTCTTTCCCTGATAACTAAGGACATTATAAAACTAACAAAGTGTTAGGAGAGCTGTGATGTTAGCGGGAACGTTGCTTGCTTGCTTATGTTTTAAGACAAGGTTTTGTGCTGTGAACTCAGCCGTGTAGCCTGGCTGGTCCCGAACTTTCAGAGATCTTCCTATCTTAAGCCTTTCAAGTGCTGGAGTCTCAGGTGCTCCCCCGCACACACAGCTTCTTATCAGGAATTTCCAAGGGGTTGTCTTAGGGTTTCCACTGCTGCCTTGAAACACCCTGACCAAAAAAGCAAATTGTGGGGAAAGGGTTTACTCTGCTACACCTCATAGTCCCATCACTGAAGGAAGCCAGGATAGGAACTCAAACCAGGCAGGAACCCAGAGGCAGGAGCTGACACAGAGGACAAGGAAGGGTGCTGCTTACTGGCTCACGCCTATGGTTTGCTCAGCCTGCCTTCTTATAGGACCCAGGACCACCAGCCCAGGGACCGCTCCTCCCACAAGGGGCTGACCCCTCTCCTATCAATCACTAATTGAGAAAATGCCATACAGGTTTGCCTACAGCCTGATCTTATAGAGACAATTTTTTTAGAATTGAGATTCCCACCTCTCAGATAATTTTCGTTTCTGTCAACTTGACATAAAACTGTCCAGCACAGGGACATTTATTACTGCCACATATGAACTTGGACTACTGAAGCTATGACTAATTCGATCTTACTTGAGAAAAAAATTAGATCTAAGGTTGCTTTTGTAAATGTCACTTGGCAACATTTTAAGTTTCGTATTTAATGGTTTGTTTTTCAGTCCGTTGTGATGGTCTGAATAAGAGTGGTCCTCATAGGCTCATATATTCAAAGGCTTGGTCACCAGGGAGTAGCACTATTTGAAAGGATTAGGAGGTGTGGTTTTGTTGGAAAAAGTGTTATTGGGGGTGGGTTTTGAGTTTCCTAAATCCCAAACGAAGCTCAGAGCCTCTCTCTTCTTGCTGTCTATAGACCCAAATGTAGAACTCTGACTGAGAACTCCAGCACCATGTCTGCCTGCTGCTGTCATGCTCTCCGCCATGCTGACTGTTTGAGGGTCTTACTACTATGAGCAGACACCATGACCAAGACAAGTCTAATAAGGACAACATTTAATTAGGGCTGGCTTACAGCTTCACAGGTTCAGTCCATCATCATCAAGGCAGGAGCATGACAGCATCCAGGCAGGCATGGTAGGCAGAGCTGAAAGTTCTACATCCTCATCTGAAGGCTGCTAGTGGAAGACTATTCCAGACAGCTAGGACTAGGGTCTAAAAGCCCACGCCCACAGGGCACACCTACTCCAAGAAGGCCACACCTGCTCCAGCAAAGCCACACCTCCAAATGGTGCTGCTCCCTGGGCCAGAATAATACAAACCATCACAATGGCAACGGACTAAAGCTCTAAAACTATAAGCAAGCCCCAGTTAAATGCTTCCTTTTGTAAGAGTTGCCTTGGTCACAGTGTCTCTTCACAGCCACATAACGGTAACAAAGACATCTGTTCAAAATGTTTTCCTAACAAAACCATGTTGTCAGGATGTCAGCTGGCCCTTTCTCTAAGGATACCAGTTTCTAACCCTTCTTCCCCCGTGTCTCCCTAAGTGTGCAACTCCTGACTCCTAAGGAGAAAGTGTACTCAGTAAGACTATGGACAAAATGGGCGAATTGTAGGCACACGTGTGACGGGGTCAGGGCCTGTGCTTGGGCTAGGGTAGAACAGTAGAAGGCTAATGCCTCACACCACAGCTTGGGCCAGCTCTTAAATAGCCTTGCTTTTCTTACTGGGGTCAAAGATCGGGTAACATGTAAAGGGCCAGCCAAGACATCCTCTCAGCTCAAGAGCTGGCTGGCTAAACAAGCTATCCTCATGTCAACCGTCTGCCACAACCACAAATTGGTTTAGGAGCCATTGAGAATGAGCACCTTGTTTTAAAGGTTTATTTGAAGCTTGGGTGGAAGAAATTTCTTTCTAGTCACAAAGGAGAACACTGAGAATGGTTATTTTACATTATTGTAACTTGGGCCTTATAAAAATTAAACGAAAACTTCCTTAGTCTTTAGTTTTGGGGTTCTTTATAAAACCTCCCATTTGTGTCTATTTCAGACTCAGGAATCTATCACTCTGGGACCTCCTGGAGAGGGATTCAAACCAGGGAAACAGATGTTCTCTCAAGCATCTGAGTAAACAAACTGTGGATAACAACAGATTGGAGAGGAAAATCGGTGAGTCCTTGAACTCAAGGAACCTTGACAGACAAAATACAAGATACTAACTCAGTCAGATCCTGACTTTACCCAAACACACTTCCCTAGTATAGAGAAAGAAGCCTTTGACCAATGCCAGTATGAGGTTCAGACCATACTGTTGTACCTAGATGAACCCAGAACCAGCAGCTTTCGGCCCAAGGCA
Organism: Rattus norvegicus; assembly: GCF_021556685.1. NCBI lineage: Eukaryota > Metazoa > Chordata > Mammalia > Rodentia > Muridae > Rattus > Rattus norvegicus. Next base: position 46,368,044 of record NC_141553.1, on the reverse strand, counting down.
TTGCCTGGGAGTTGGCAAAGGCCAGTCAGGTACCCGAGGCCAGCTGCCACTCTGGTGAAGCTGGCACCCAGGCCTGTAGCCAGCCGTTTCCAAAGCGGTCCTTTGATAACACTGATTGCATCTCCCTCGCTAGAGCCTGGGGCCGATTGAGCATCAGCCAAATACTGTGGGTAACAAAGACGAGGGAAAGTAATCCAAACACAGGTTTTATTATACAATCCAGGGAGTGAGAGAAGTGTGTTTACTCTGTAAGCTAGCACACCTGCTCAGGCCCCGAGGCTCATTTCCATCAGTTGCCATGGTAAACCCACTATACTTCAGGGCCGCGTGGCTTTGTTTCCTTTTGAAATCTGGTCCTTGTCCTACCTTCTCTAACAACTCCAGCACAATGGCATGGGAGCCGGCAACAGCATAATTGATTTCTCTGTCTCTCTATCAACGGTTCACACTTGTTCAGCACCGGCCCGAGTCTGCCTTCCCCTTTGAACTCCTTGCTAGCCACGAAGGCATGCTTCGAAAGCTGTCCTCATTAACATTCCAGGTCGCTCTTCCCTGTCAGCAACAACAAAGCCCGCATCAACGGCCTCCTTCCTCCCTGCTTTACCGAGTGGCTCAGTTCCACGTTTTGCTGCTGATCCAGGTGCCCAGGCAAACAACTCTGGGCTAAGAAGCATGCAGGAGAGAGTAAAAATAGAACAGCGGCTTGGACGCACACCAGAGCAGCTACTTCATCTCCACGCGCTTTGCACACTAAGCCTAATGGGATCCATCAGGCAGGAGTCCTCTCTCACTCCCCTCCTCCCTCTCCCTCCTCCCTCCACAGCTGCCTTCTTCTATCAGCACCTTTCCAGTGAAGGGAGCAAAGGGAGGTCAGGCCTGGGACAAGAAAGATGTGCCCTAGTGGTTTCAGCTTACAAGCCCCGAGAGATCCGGGAGCTGTGATCATGCCTTCCTCACAAGACTTTCTAGAAAAGGGTGAGCAGACCCCGACCTTGTTACCATTGCCCAGCCACACCAGCCCATGCTGCTCTTTGCATATCGAAGCCTCAGCACTTCCTAAACCATAAACGTGACCTAGGGCCACACCCAGACGTCCCCTGAGAAGGTAAATACGAAAGTCAGCCACACTGAGCATTCCTTCCACAGGTCCCACCTGCTTGACTTGAGGCTAAGAACCTGTGAGCAGACAGATACACAGACACCCTGGAGGGGCGCTGATGCAGCTCCCGCTCACCATGTGCTCCGAGTCCAAAACCACTTTTCAAGGAAACAAAAAGGAAGAGTATTAGGAAGTTAGGAACGTGCTGTTGGCTGCAGGTCTTCCAGAATGCTAACTATACGGATTGGATTCTTCTGTGCCGTTTTATGCCTCGTGGTGGACTGTACAGTTCCTGCAGCCAGCCCCACCCCACACCCTCCCAAGGGCAGTTACCAGGCATTTCTCATTTCTCCATATTTCTCCAAGTAGCACTTTTGTAGCATCAGAAAAATGCAAGAAGCATTTTTTAAAATTACTGATTTTTTGAGAGTGCATGCGCACGCGCAGACGCACGCGCACAGCTTTCAAAGACAATGATATAATTGCAGATTTTTGTCTTCAAGCCTCAGGAAGGTTTTGAGGAATTTGAAGTTGGCCTGGGGTTCACGTCAAACCACCACAGACTAAATATGCCAAGGCGTGTCACGAGAGCCACCTCCATATCATCACAGTAATAATTAATCCCTAAAGAGACTCTCCCAGCACAAGTTGTGACATGATCATTTACTCTCGCAGCCGCCAGAGGATGGAGGTCATCTTCCGTCAGTCCTCCCATGCTCAGGAGGCTGTGTTTACCCCAGGGAGGAACTCTGTCACTGTAGATAAGAATACCAGTAAACCCCCAGAAGGTTCCATGGGCTTGCCCGCCTTGAAGCTAGATCACGGGCTGGAGCCCTGGAGTGAACTTGGACAAACAGTTTCTTTGCTTCCTTCCTGCATAAAACCAAGCCCAGGGTCCCTTTCAGAATGAAAATCCCACGACAGAAATGTTACTGTAAAGCGTCATTATTCTGCTGCTTCTTTCTTCTTGTCCGTTGTTGGATTGTCGCACACAGAGATATCTGTTCCGTTTCCGGAAATTCTCAAAGCACAAAATTCTCTGGCGAGAGGTGTGTCTTCTTTGTAGTATTTTCCCACAGTGTAATCTACCTTCTCATTTCATCTGCTATTAGGAGAGGGACTTCCAGACCCTTCTAGGCACATTAAAGAGAAACAGACAGATCCTGCAGTTTAAAAGACTCTCCCTGGGTCATTTCAGCGGTCACAGGACTTGGTAACCCATCGGCAAAAATGGCGGCATAGTGCTTGCTGAAATGGCAGGCGTTAGGGAAAATGCTCTTGGCAAAACATCCCAAAACAAGAGTGGAAAGTTCAAACCGGAGAACTTGCAGCCCCTGTTGAGATGACTCAGAAAAACTCCGGTCTTCACGGGGGAGGGGGAGTGATTTGTTTAAGAGAAAGGAAGAGAAGTTAACCACAGCAACGATTCTTCTGATCTGAGCTGAGGAAAACACAGCCCAATACTGTGATTGCAGCCCAAGGCTGAGACAACTTTGAACCCTTAAGACACTTAGAAGTTAAAGTGGACAGGCAAGTGTTTTCAAGACAGTCACTGAAATTAAAATTAGCCACTAAATACCAGAAAATAATCTGAGTCTATACCAGTACCCCTGACCCAAATCAGTTTATTATGACTAACGTCAGGGGTTACGAGGTTATTTTCACCGTGTCAGCGATATCCAATTTCTACCCTCAAAATATCTACAAATAGATGCACAAGGACCAGAGTAATCTTTAAATAAACCAGGTGTTAATCTGAGGATCAGTGCTCTAAAATAATTCCTTTGCTGGTACTGGTCATCAGATTTCATAGACACTTCAGAGCCAAGCTGTCAACTCTAGGGGACTATGAGCGAGCACGTGCAAACACACACACACACACACACACACACACGCTCACACACACACTCACACACACACAAACACACACACACACACTCAGATACACTGTGGGTGTTGTTTGGTTTACATTTTTTTGTTTCACACTAACTGCTACCAGCTGTAACCCTTTAAGGACTGTTTGTGGCACAGGAGAGACCTTTTTCTTAGTCCCCAGGGTGTAGAAAGAATAGAAGGAACTAGTTGCTGAATGCTCTGGAAAAGTCTCTCGAGGGGGCTGGGGTGAGGGGCGCTGATAACATTTCATTCTAAATCTTTGCAAACTGGGAACCTTTCAAAGAAATAATTGCTGGGCTACTTCTGCAGATGTGGAATCCCCTATAATAGCCTCACCTCGACCAAAACAATAATGAAAAGAGGAAAAGACTTGAAGTTTGAAATGCTTTCCCAGAATTCAGAGTTGGCGAAACAAGAAAATCCCACTAGGTCTCAAGTGCCTCAAAAGTAATTATTATTTCCATAAAGTCATACAAATAAGCACTTAACTTACGCTAGCTTTTTCCTGTTTAAAAGCATCCAGTCAATGTAGATGTTGGTCATAAAGTGAATCGGACTGCATTCTTTTTAACTCATTAGCAACTTTTCTTTCTTTTTTTTTTTTTTTCTTTTTCTTTTTTTCGGAGCTGGGGACCAAACCCAGGGCCTTGCGCTTGCTAGGCAAGCGCTCTACTACTGAGCTAAATCCCCAACCCCATTAGCAACTTTTCTTAATGTAGTTGAAAGTATTTGTCTTTCTCTACAGTGACATTTAAGGGATGACTACCTCAGAGCAAAGTTGAAACTCGTTTACTAAGTTAGGCAGAGAAAGGAAGCAGGTATCTTTTTATTGACCTATTGGGCTGTAAGGCCATTTTTTCCCTGTGCAATAGTTTATTTAGATCACACACACACACACACACACACACACACACACACTCACACACACACACACACACACACACACACACACACACACACACACGTTTTCTAAATGTCTGTGTGCTGTTTCTTGGAGATCGACTAAGCCCAAATTATTGATTTGAAGGTACTATTTAGGACATTTTATTTATTTATTTATTTATTTATTTATTTATTTATTTATTTTTCTTTTCTTTTTTTCGGAGCTGGGGACCGAACCCAGGGCCTTGCGCTTGCTAGGCAAGAGCTCTACCACTGAGCTAAATCCCCAACCCCAGGACATTTTTAAAAGAAGGAAATGTCTCATGAGACAGTGTACAGAGGGCTGGAGGTGTGCCTCAGTGTTAGAGCACCCAGGGCCCTAGATTCAGTCTCCTGTACTGGGGCTGGGGAGGAGCAAGTTTTGTCAGATGCATTGGTGCACGCTTATAAACCCAACACTCCGGTGCAGAGGCAGCAGGATTACAAATTACACGCCGGCCTGGGCTAAGCAGTTATAGGCAGCCTGAGCTGCACGGAAAGACTTCTCCAAATAAGTCCGTTAAAACCATTGAGGTATATTTTTTTGCTATTGTGAATCAGTATGAATCAGTTGGTTTTTTGCTTTTTAAAAACTGGTTAAGTTTAAACTTAAGAACGAGAATATATGGTGGTTGGGGATTTAGCTCAGTGGTAGAGCGCTTGCCTAGCAAGCGCAAGGCCCTGGGTTCAGTCCTCAGCTCCGGCAAAAGAAAAACAAAAAACAAAAAACAAAAAACTAGAATATATCCAGGTGTGGTGGTTTGAACAATAATGACTCCAAATTCATATATTTTTTGGACCGTTTGTTTCTCAGCTGGTGGACTGCTCAGGAAGGATTAGGAGGAGGTGTGATCTTATTGGAGGAGGTGTGTCACTGCAGGTGGGCTTTGAAGTTTCAAAAGCCAATGCCAGGCTGTCCCCCCTCCCCTCCCTGTACCCCCTTCCTCTCCCTGTCCCCTCCTCCTCCCTCTGCCTCCATCTTTCGGATAAGATATAAGCTCGAAGCTACTACACCAGCACATGCCTGCCTACCTGCTGCCACGCTCCAGGTCATGATAACCGTGGACTCTGAAACTGTAAGCCAGCCCCCATTAAATGCTTCCTTTTAAACACAGCCTTGGTCATGGTGTCTGCTCACAGTAATGAAATAGTAACCAAGACACTGGTTTGCTGGTATACACCTGCAATCCCGGCACTGCAAGGCAGGAGGATCGCCATGGGTTCAAGGCCATCTTACTCTATGCATTGAATTCCGGGCCATCCAGAACTTCATAGTAAGACTCCATCTCCAAAAAAACAAAAACAGAACGGAACAAAACAGAAGTAAAAAGTAAAATTACATTTATGCCCTGGGAGATGCGATTCTAAAAAAATAAACACCCCATTACTTCTCTAAAGAGAATTTAGAGGTTAAGGCCCACATTCCAGACCTTCCTGGTTCACTAGAAATACCCTGCTCCATATGATTTTATAAGTCTTCCAAGTCCCAGAAAAGCAGGAAGACTTGCTTAGTCACAGGGGTACTCAGGAGTGGGACAAAGAAAACTAGACCATAACTCTGGCCTGGATGACACAGCCCCTGTTACTTCATGCATATACTCAGATATTTTTACATAAATGGCCAGACCTTTTCCTCTTCTTGAAGTCTTGTATCCTGGACTTCTACGTGCTAAGCAAATGTTCTACCACTGAGCTACACTCCCCACCCAATTACAGCTTTACAATTAGCATTGCTTCATTAAAAGCCTCAACGCGAAGAGAAAGCCTTTCACATTAAAAGGACACATCACTTTCTAGTTTTAATTCTTCAGTACAGAACTCTGTCACATTTACCTAATACTATATCTGAGCAGCTTTGTTGATGTCCGGGAGCTGCCCGTTCCAGTATAAATTAATAATCCCACCTCCACTGAGACAAACACATTCTTACAAAGAATAATCACTTTATTAATTGAGCACGATTCAGACTGGTCTAAGGACACAAAGCATCCGGCCAACTCATAAGAGTAGCTGAAGTGATGAGAGTTTTTGTGGCCATAGGTCCGGGCAGCCATCACCTGCAACATCCACTCCCAGAAGCACTGGAGGCCGGGCGAGGACACCTCAGACTCAGGAGGCCGGGAACTCTGTAGAACAGGTGTTCCAGGCCTGAGTGCCACCAACCAGCTTGGCTGGACGAATGCTGTGAGAACAGGCTGGCATCACAAAGGTACCACCTGAAGGGTGGGCAGAGGGCCTCGGGGAGGAGCTACGTACTCCTCCTCTCGGAGCAGCCGCAGAAGAATGTTTTTCTTATTCTTGGGCCAGCTGTACACGTGAGTGTTCTGCAGCCAGGTCGGCACGTGCTCCTGTGGAAGAGAGGGCAGGAACAAAGGTCACGGGACGGAGAGGAGCCCGGATTCGAGGTCCGGGCCTCAGTTCCCAACAGCTCCGGTTCGCCCTCCATAGGTGTTCCCGCCACTGAGCTGTCTTGGGAGCTGCTGTTTTGCTTTCGGAGCGTGCGAGCGAAGCTCTTTTGGCTTCGGGTGCAGGCTGTGCATCTCATTATGGAAACCACATGTGTGCAGCATTTTCTGTCAGTCTCCTGGGCTACCTGCCCTTTGCATGTCAATGTGCTTTTCACCACCTCACATGAAAGGGGTAGGACTGAGGTCACACTGAATGATGTGAATTCCCCTGTGGCTTTGGGGGAAGGATGCCAGCGCTCTGGGCTTAATCTAATTCGTGATTCTTTCACTCCGACCTCAGCTCTGGCCTGAAGAGGAAGGAGCAGAAGGGAGCTCAGAGCTGTGAGGCTGGTGTTCCACAGGCTAATTTCCATCACCCCTAGGACAGCCCTCAGGACCGTCTGTCCATGTGGAGCACACATTCTGATGAGGAGAGACCACGACCAGCTCAGCATCGACACAGAAATGAAATGTGAAATGCGCCGTCAGAGGAGTTTGCAGTGCCTAGGAAGGTGCTTCAGAAAAGCCACACAGTGATGGAAGATGGACATGTGTTCAAAAGCAAGAACATCACAGTGGCCAGAACAGAGTAGGCAGATGAAGAGGGCCAGAATTCTAGGGGCTGCATCACACGAGGCCTGGAGAGCACTGTAAGGCCTTTGGTTTGCATTTTGAGATGAGCTGCCTTGAGGATGGTAGCCTGAGTTCAGAGCCAGCACTCATGTTGAGTGCAGAAGATAAGCAATTCAAAGGTCACAACTGTCTTGAGGAGTCAAGATCTCACACAGAGGCAAAATCAGCATAAACTGTTTTCTAGGTCATCGTATAGCAAATAGCCAGCATGTCCCAAGCTCTGGCCATAAGGAGACTGACTGTCAAGTGGAATTTTAAAACAATAGCAAATATATATATATATATATGTATATATATACATATATACATATATATTGCATTATGTATGCATTCCATGCATACACACACACACACAAACACACAAACACACAGACATATGCATGAGCCAATGACTCTAACCAATTAGTCCCAGTGCCCCTAACATGTACCACTGAATCACGTACTGTAATTAACCAAAGCTCTCAGGAAAGTCACAATGCTTTACATAGGCCTGAGGGGAAAGAAAACCCCACAGCTGGAGAGGTTGCAAGGGTTCAAGGATTAGCAAGAGTTCACCAGGCTAGCAGGTTGGGAAAGGGCATTTTAAGGAGAGGGAGTAAGGGGCAAAGACCCTAGACAGAGAACATGAGTGAGGTTTGCTGACATGGCCCCGTTATGACCAAAGCTTAGGGCCCCAGGTGATACGACGGGAGAAGGAGAAAGTGGACACAGTGCTGTTCCAAAGAGCCGCATGTGTCGAGCTAAGGAAGTCAGCGGGAAGTGTCACAGAATTTTAAAACTAGAGAGATAGAGTTGGAGTTCTTTGATGTCGAAGCAGAAGGTGGCTAGAATAGAGTCCAGAGGAGGGGGAGACCGGCTGGGGGTGGGATTTGCCAGTCAATAACTGCATTTAGCCCCTGGATGAGCTAGGGCCAGCAAGGATGAGGGGTCCCTTCATGTGCCCTGTGCATTGTCCAACCTTATGTGTCCTGTCCACACAGACTGTGTCTTAGTTAGGGGTTCCGTTACTGTGAAGACACCATGACCAAAGCAACTCATAAAGACAAACATCTAATGGGGGCTGGCTCGCGGTTTCACAGGCTCAGTCCAGATCACCACAGCAGGAAGTATGGCAGCCTGCAGGCAGACATGGTGCTGGAGAAGGCGCTGAGAGTTCCGCACCCTGATTTGAAAGCATCCAGGAGAGACTCTTGCAGGCAGCCAGGAGGAGGGTCTCAAAAGCCCATCCCCACAGTGACACGCTTTCTCCCACAAGGCCACACCCACTCCAACGAGGCCACACCTAATATTGTCACTCCCATGAGCCAAGCATGCTCAAGCCACCACAACAGATCTCTTGTGCGGAGCAGAGGTTCCAGTGCAGTCCTAATATCTAGGAGTCCTCCAGAATGAGGCTGCACCCAAGCTGAGTGCTCTGGTCTGAGTCTCAGGCTGTTTCCTTAGCGTCTGTCTTCCCTCGGCCAGGCCTGGAATGTTCTCTGATGGCTTGGCTTGTATTCTCTAGAGCTGTCTAGAGCTGGGAATATGTCGAGAACCCTCATGCGAACCCCAGCAAGGTTCACCTAGAGAGCTGTGCGGATTCAGTGCCCGCACTCCACGGGTGCGAGGGTTGAACTGTGTGCAGCAAAGTATTTATGTGGAGCAGAAAGCAAAGTGTCCATGCTTTGGCTCTAATGTGGGATAAGAAGCTTTAGAGGATAAACACCCTCATGTTCTTGGGCATTTTCATATTTGGTCCCCAGTGGGTGATCCCAGTTGGTGTTTAGAGAGGCCTAGGAGGTATGGGCCTGCTGAAGGAAATACGTTACTTGAAGCAGGCTTTGGGGTTTCAGAAGCCACACCCTGTCTGCTTTCTGTTTGTCATCTGGATGTGAGCCCTCAGCTCAGTTTCCAGCTCTGGATGCCACAGTTGCCTGCTGCCACACTTCCCTGGCACAATGGAGATGCACCTTCTCCCTCTGCAATCACAAGCCCCAAATGAGCCCTCCCCCTGCCTCGCCGTCTTGCCCGTGGTGTTCTAGCACAGCGACAGAAAAGTAACTGTGCACAAACCATTCCTTCGTGTACACAGAGAAACCAGGACAGCCATGGTCCTACCCCATAACACTTCAGACCGCTCGGAGCCCAGGGGACATAAAACGTGTCCATCTTTCTGGTAACAGTTACCTCTGAGGGCTGTCAAGGCGCTGACAAGATTCTTAACGTAAAATCCCAGGTAGTCATCAAACCAGATTTGAAAACAGAGAGAATCCTTGAGGACTGACTGTTTGCTTACCTTCTTGGCATTTGGGAAGAGCACAGGGATGAACCTGAAATTCATGCTTCCCTGATTTATAAACTCGATCTGCATCTAAAACCAAACAAATAGGAAGACTTAATCCAGGATCAAGGTGAGCTGATGTGGCAGCAACACTACCAGTCCGCATGGCAACTTTATTCTGGGCTGTTTGCTTGAGAGCCATGTTACTTATAATTTAAGCTTTCTCCGTGACACACTGTGCTACTTTTCTTGTATGGGCCACTACGATGGCCATCATTGGCTGTCAACCTGACGACACCTAGAATTAACTAAAAACTAAAACTGGGTGGGCACACCAGAGAGGGGTTTTTGCTCAATTCAACCATTCAAAGGAGGAAGATCCACTTCTAATCCGGATCTTTCTGAAATGGGAAACCCACCTCTAATGTGGGCCACACCTCGGGCTGGAAGCCTTTGTGGAGGGAAGAAGGAAGCATCTCTCAGCCTGCTTGCTCTCGCTCTCACTGACACATCCATCCCTTCACCAGATTAGAGCCGGCTTCTTCAGGAGTCCAGTACACACTGAAGACCAGAGGAGAAATCTGGCTTCGTGGACTGAATAACCTTGCATTGGTAGACAGCCACTGTTGGCCTTTATGTAAGCCTTTAAGCCATTCTAATAAACTCCCTTTCTCTCACACATACTCTCTCCAAATATATGTGGAGATGTACATGTATGTACATATGTATGTATGTTTGCATTCATGCATGCATGTATATGTGTGTGTATGTATGCATGCATGTATGTATGGTGAGAGTTTTATCCTTCTACAAAACCCTGAGTAATATGGGCACTTACTGAAGACCTATTAAAAGTCACTTTCTGGAGACCAGAAAGCTGGCATAGCAGGTACAATTGCTTGCTGCCATGCCTGACCACCTAAGTTCTCTCCTTGGAGCCCACATGGTAGAAAGAGAGAACTGACTCATGCAAGTTCTTCTCTAATCTCTACTCTGTTTAGTGACAAATGCATTTGCATGTATATATGTGTGTGCACACACACAGAATATATATAGTTTGTTTTGAGTCAGGATCTCATGTGTAGCCTAGACTAGCCTGGAATTCACTGCATAGCCCAGGTTGGGTTTGAACTGACAGCAGCCCTCCATTGTCAGCCTCTTGAGTGCTGATCTGGGTTTGGGGCTGGGTCTCCTCAGTTCATAAGATCAAGCTATAGGTCTCTCTGCCAATTCTTTAGTTTATGACTTTATATTATTTGCTTTCAATGGCCAGGTATGAGAGCACTCATAATATGGAAACTCGTAAAGGCTAAAGCCTAAGATTTTTTGTTTGTTTAGCAGGGCACTGATACGATTTGGACAGTCCTCCCAAAGCTGTGGATGTAGTGAGCAGGCAGGAAGGAGAATTGCTAACCCAGAGGACAGCACGAAGAGTGTGATACTCAAGATAGGGGCTATCTCTTCTGCTTCAGGGAGACTGGAGGACAGTAACAGGAGAGGGACCCATGGGCATGAAGAAAGTTCTGGATGGGTAGACAAAAGTCGGGGGAAGGGGAGTGCAGAGGGTGTGAGAGCCTGGAGATGAGGATGTGTGTTAGTCTGACTGCAGTCACCTTGCTATCCACTTCTGGGGCACAGATGGGCTTGACAGAGAGGACTGGAGGTCAGCCGTGAGGAGCTTACTCTGTTAGGCCTGTGGTTCCCTCACCAGATCAATCAGGCTTCGAACTCTGCTCACCCGAGAGGATTTACCTATAAGAACTCTAACAAAATCAGAACTTTCAATACTGAGAGAGCTAAAGTTTTCCAGATCCCAAGGCCAGCAGAGTTTTCAGCCATCTGATGCCAAGGTTGAGAACAAAGAATTCTGTACCAGGAGCAATCTCATCCTCCTACTGACTTTTAGAACAGAACCTTTTGTCGTGCATGAAAACAAAAACCAGAAGTGAATGTGGAGGCCCAACAACCCCACTCTCACAGATTCACACAATGCAGATCCGCCACCAGGGTCTTCTCAGGGCCAGCTCCCTTCCAAACAGAAGACAACAGCAAAAGCGTACGCCATATATGCAACTCAAGTAGCAGCCATGCCATCACAAAGTAAGCACCTGCAGGCAGGGGCGTGGGGATCTGCTGAGTTAAAGCAGAGAGGCGGGCTTCACTCAGCTTCAAGGGCAGGGTGGCCCACTTGGTTTGTTCAATGGCCCCCACTCTGTCAAGGACTAGCCCTTAGCAGTATGTTTTTATTGTCTCCCCTACTTTCTTTCAGATACTGGCTTTCTAAAGACATCATTGGATTTGTGTAGTAATCACTCATTGGTGTGTGGAGGAGGCCAGGAAGTCAGCCTGGGAATAGGAAGATACTGATGGCACATCCAGTCCCTCCTGTGATGAGGAAAAGCCAAAGACATCAAGGAGCCAAATTTGGAGACCACATGGCTATAGCTGGCACAGTCATTGTGTTAACTGTGTGTAGTTCTGGTTGGCTTCTCCATATACCAGCACAACTAAACAGGTTTGTCCAGGAACTGGTAGGGACCTGGCGTCCTTCCCAAGCACCAGCTGCTGGTTCCCGAGACTGGCAAGTTCTTAAGATGTAGACAGAACGTCGGTGTTCTGGGAATGTGCAGACACGATACAGACAGCTAGAGGACAGAAACATCCAGTTAGCCACGACCTTCATGGATCAGTTTATTTCTAGGAATGCTGTTTCTCAGACTCCACAGGCTGGCACTGGGTAAGACTGGACAGGAGGCAGGCTTAGCCCCTGACCCTGGGTCAGACCCTTAACCTTACCACTTTATGTTGTAACTCAAACAAGTGGCCCATGCATGGTGGAAGAGGTGACAGAGATCTTAAAGACTCAGGTGGTGAGAGCTGCTTACATTCTGCTTTGACCCTCTACTCACAGGATGGACAGCATCCGGCTTTGCTCTCTGGGAGAAAGGTGGCCTGAGGCTTTCTGACTGCTTCCTGCCCTGTGCTGCCCACATAGTCCTTGCAGTGAGAGAGACATCATGCCTCATCCTCACTCAAGCCAAGAACTGAAGTCCGGCTTGTGTTCAAGTCCAGTGATTTCCCTACTCCTTCTCAGATGTCAGAGTCTTTGGTGAGCAAACAGGCCAGAGAAACCAGCTCTACTTTGAGAGGGTCGGGGCCACTCCTGCCCTCAGGTATATAGATTCCACAGACAGTTTGAAAGCCACAGGTCTAGTCTGGCTTCCTAGTTAAAACAGAAATGGTCTCCAAAGTATCTCTTAACCTACAAAGGACAAGATGACCAGTAGGCCATAAAGCAGCTAAGTCTGAAGCTGAGTCATATTTTCCCTGAGCCGCTGAGGAACTTCCAAATTCTCCCATGGTTTGAGTTAAGCAGGCCCCACGGCACAGGTTTGGCAGTAGAATGTTCCCTGCCTATCACAAACGAACAACAGTCTCTCTGGTTAAGTATTTTCTGTGTGCCGAGTGCCTGGACTATTAGTTCACTTATGTTCATAGCACTGTGTGGGTGTGTGTGAGTGTGTGTGTGTATGTATATGTGTGTATATGTGTGTGTACATGTGTGTATGTGTGTATGTGTGTGTATGTGTGTGCGTGAGTTGTTTGTGTATGTGTGTGTGAGTGTGTGTGTGTGTATGTGTGTGTATGTGTGTGTATATGTATGTGTCTGTATGTGTGTCTGTGTGTGTCTGTGCGTGTGTGTATATGTGTGTGTGTCTGTGTGTATGTGTGTGAGTGTCTGTGTGTGTCTGTGAGTGTGTGTGTATGTGTGTATACGTGTGTGTACATGTGTGTATGTGTGTATGTGTGTGTGAGTGTATATGTGTGTGTATGTGTGAGTGTGTGACTGTGTGTGTCTGTGTGTGAGTGTGTATCTGTGTGTGTGAGTGTGTGTGTATATGTGTGTGTGTATGTGTGTGTATGTGTGTGTATTATACACCATATATATGATCCATTTTGTGAACAGGGTCACAGAAGGGTAAGATTAAGTACCTGGGCCATGGTCATCTAGCCTGTGTTTAGGAAGCTAACATACATGACACATGCTTTTCTGGCATGACAGAATTGTCCTTCCCACATTGCACCTCGCCTCTCTGGAAGAGCAAGGAACAGAAGGTAACAGCTATAGTACTCCACTCACCCCGTCGCTCACTCTCTAAGCGAGCAAAGCCCTACTTTTTAGAACCTTGATTAACATCTCTTAGTTACTGACAGGGCCCGTTTGAGTACTGGGTGGAGGAGTGGTGATTCTCCATGGGTCTCAAAGTTCAGAGTATACAGAGCCATCGCTGAAATAGCTTCTCCTGGCACGGCAGCTCTGAGAGTCTCCCCCGACATCCGCTCACCCTGAATGAAGAAGCAGCCCCGCTAGAGAGGGTGCCTGTTCCAGAGGAAGAGCCAGGCCTGGTGGTCTCTCACTCACCATCCGATGAATGTACTTAGTATGTAAGCCATGCTCATCCTCGTCCAGCTGCGACCCAGTGCCTTCCACATCCTGTTTGTATTTGGGGCTGATTGCTACGATTATCATCACTGTCTTCTGTAATGAGAAGGAGAAAAGCGTGTTTACGGAAGGGGAAGTGTGGTTCATTTGGTGAACGCCAGCTGGAAACTGGCCAGCAGGACCATACGCGGTCCCTGACCTGCTGGTGGGCACAGGACTAGTCCCTCTCTCTATGAAAGCAAAAGGCACCAGCCCCCACTCAGGCCTGCTGTCACCTCTCCCCCTCCCCACTGTCTCTGTGCCCAGCGCCCTAAAAACACACAGAGCAAACGGCTCTGAGAGGAATTCTCCCCGTCCTCCACAACCTTCTCTAATAAACATCTGATGAAATCCGAAATCACCACTCTGCACGGAGGCAGAGAAGCATCACCACTGCACGGAAAAAAGTGCCCTTCCTCCCTGCAGCCTGATGTGAGCTGTCAGTCACCGTGCGCCTCCACTGCCCGGCTTCTCCTGTGCACATTAGCACAGTCAGTAGGAGCAGACCCTTCAGCACAAAGCAAACACCAGGCTGCAGACAAAAGGAAAGCAGCAAAGCCCAGCCCGCTGAGACTCCCACCCCACCCACTCCTGCCCAAAGAAGTACCCAGACATGGACGTGCTGGCAGCAATCAATTTCTATCTTGTTAAAGCACAGAGTGTCCCAGTGGCTTGTATAGATTCTGTCTGTGGAAAACGAATCACAGGGCTGCAAGTGGGTGCCCTGGGGTGGCACGCTGCTTAGCTTTAAAAGCTCCAGCCCAGTCCTACAAAACGCTTAGAAAGGCCTCAATTCAACTGGGTTCTGCTCCCCCAACATCATTTCCTCCTTTCCTAGTCTGGTCTAGAAATTGTTTGTGCTGATTTTTATCAACCACCTGTGTCTGGTTTGACCGTTACTTCCTGCCTCCTCGTGTCCAGGAGGGTGACCCCATCCTGCCTTTCCAAGTCTTTGCATAGCTTCCAACAACAAGAGTGGCTTTGTCCAGGCTTCCTCAGGCTCAGACTCTGGGAAAGCATCAGTTTTTCTTCTGCGAAATAGCTTCACAGCCTAATTGTTTTTCTCACCAGCACACATCCTCGGAATTTTGGAATATACTTACATCTCGAAGGTAGCGCTCCATCCATTTAATGATATCAATACCCCGGATTCTGTCCTCAAATATGTCAATCTACAAAAAGAAAATATGTAGAAGGGCTCTTAACAAGACCTTTCTCTGAGTGCAGACCTCAAGAAAACACAGGATGCTATGTACATTTGCAGCCCTAAAACTAGTGCAAGGAGGAACTTGTGAGTCCAAACAAAGAAGCAAGAGGCTCGTGAAAGATGCCATTTTCAACATTCATAGGTATTTGAGTATATAATATTCATAGCTAGAATATAGCAGTTCACTTCAAAATGTGTCTGCAGTTACACACTAACTACATGTTCAGAAATCGGAAAGACGCAGTATGTCACTAAATCGGATATGTCCGCAAAGACAAAAATAGTACATTTATGTGTCTGCAACAGGAAACATGAAAAGGCAGATTCTGAAACCTTCGTGTACATGTAGTGCACAAACGCTGAGACACAACACAACTGTGGTGTTGGGGGATGAGAACGGTTATGTCCGACTTCAATTATACATCTTAACAGGATTGCATGAAAGTTGGGCAAAATCCAAGGAATAGTCACAAAAACAATCACTGAGCTGGTGGGGCAGGGTTAAGGATGAGAGTGGAGAACTCTGGGGCTTTGATAAGACTCAGTAGTCTTCTCTCCTGGAAGAGAGAGAGAGAGAGAGAGAGAGAGAGGAGAACATATGTCTGTGTGTGTATGCGTGTGTGTAGTATGTGAGCATGTGTGTAGCGTGTGAGCATGTGTGCAGCGTGTGAGCATGTGTGCAGTGTGTGTATGCATGTGTGTGCTGTATGTATCTCTACGTGTGCATGTGTGTCTGTGTGTCTACATATGTGTAGTGTGTGTTTAGAGTGTGTCTGTGTGTGTCTGCATGTGTGTAGAATGTGTGTGTATGTGTATCTGTATGTGTATGCATGTGTGTAGTATGTGAGGATGTGTGTAGTGTGTGTGTATGTGTATCTGTGTGTATGCATGTGTGTAGCGTGTGAGCATGTGTGTAGTGTGTGAGCATGTGTGTAGTGTGTGTGCATGCATGTGTGTAGTGTATGTATCTCTACGTGTGCATGTGTGTCTGTGTGTCTGCATGTGTGCATGTGTGTCTGTGTGTCTGCATGTGTGTAGTGTAGTGTGTGTGTGTGTGTGTGTGTGTGTGTGTGTGTGTATGTGTGTGTGATATTTACAAGGCACTCCTGGTTGGAAGAAGAGGGAATATATTATGTACTAGAGTAGATGAGTTCAGAAGGTCTTTGGGGAAGCATTATTTGATTAGACTCAGCGTACACATATTAATCACCCTAGCATTATCCTGCTGTTTAGAATAGACCCAACCAAGACTCTGGTCTTCATCAAGCATCCTGAGGCAGCTACTATCTTCCCCCCACATTAGTTCCCTTGTAGCACAGCATAAGCCCTTGTACTCTGTAAGTCACACTGACCCCCCCCCCCCACCATCCCCTAACCCTCACACATTATGGCCACTCATAGCAAACACTCCATTATCGAATTCCTTCCTTAACTCAATGTCTCATTTATGACCTCCTCCTCCTCCTCACTGGCTTCTAAACTCCCTACAGAAAGAGACTATGATAAGGTATGTGCTGGTCAAAGACTGCACTAATCAGTGATGTGTCAGCGCCTCAGATCTCAATGGGCGGCTTGGGTTCTACTCCTGGCTGTGCTGCTCTCCACCCTCATGACTGCAGTGATGAGAATTTAGTGGCAATACAAAAGAGACAAATAGCATAATGCCATAAATGACACTAACACACCATAATCGGTCATTATTATTCAGGAAGTTGTTCTTGTGCTCCAGATACAGACATCGGGGGAGGTGTCTGCTTCTCTAGATTTCCATCAGAAATCTGGACCTGTCTATGACAAGTTTCCCACACTGCTGCTGTGCTGTGAGCTATTGTGCCCCTCAAACGCATGTTAGCTGGAGGTGACGGCTTGCACGTGTACTGCCTCCACTTGGGAGGCTGACATAGGGGGATTGTCAGTTTAGGCAAGAAAGTGAGATCCTGTCTCAAAAAATAAAATGAAAATTAATCTATTGAAACTTTGCCATTACCTCATAATGTGACTGGATTTGGGATAGGGCCTCTCATGATAATTCAGGTAAAGTGAGGTGCTAGGTGAGCCCCGCTCCCATAGGATGGGTGTTCATTGGAAGAAGAGAGAATCAATGAACAGCTAGCTCTGTGCGCACACAGGGGAGGGACCATGTGAAGACCGGGAGAGGACGGCCATCTCCAGCCAAGGAGAGAGGATCCACAATGAAACCAACTGTGTTCTTGGCTCTCCAGCCTTTGGCTGACTTACACAGCCACCGTCTTCAGGTTTCAGGCACCACCTCCCTGTCCCTTTGGTAACAGTGTCCTGCTGGTGGCAGGACAAGACAGTCTTCCCTAAGGACTTCCGAAAAACCTACCCAAACCTTTATTCTGTTGCTGTTGCTGTTTCTGTTTTAATTAAACTCTCCTTAAGTGACTCTTTGTTTCAGTTCACTAAGAGGATCCCAGTGTGTTAGATGTAACACATAGCTGGTCACAAACACACTCTTCTACAGAGTGAAGGGTACATTTAAATCCCCCTACCCCGAACTGCCCTGATTAGAGGCTTTTAGAGGTTAAAAACCGTGGCTATTCTCCAGGGGCAGTCAGAACCCGTATGTTTATATTTGGAGAAGAGAAAAAGTAAGCTCTTATGTGCTACCTCATGTCTCATGGTTTGGCTTTTAGGTCACAGTTGCCCTAGCACCGTCTTATTCTGGAAATGAGCGAGTGAAATGTTAATCTAGGGAGTCGTGAAGTTGGATTACATAAATTGAGGCATCTTTTTCAAAGTTTTTAAAAAAATTGTTTTTTAGTGTGTTACAGGAAAAAAAAAAAACAAACTTCGAATAAAAACTATTAAACAGCCAGGCAGTGGTAGCACACACCTTTAATTCCAATGCTTTGGGAGCAAAGTCACAGGACCTCTGTGAGTTTGAGACCAGCCTGGTCTACAGAGTGAATTCCAGGACAGCCAGGGCTACACAGAGAAACCCTGTGTTGAAAAACAAACCAACCAAAAGATATCCCAAAGTACGAAGCAGCATTAAGCCACCTCTTTATCCGGTAGCACCCCTACTCTGCCAATCTTCCGCTCTTCTCTGGAATCCACTGCTGCTGAATGCCTACAAGAGGTTTCTGGGAAGGAAGGAAGCTCAGGGCTTGAGGAAAGCCAGTCCCCAGAGTAACAACCTGTGGTATTTTGTTTATCCTAAGGAAGAATATACACAGCCTTAAGCTGTGCTACCTCAGGGGTTAGCAGGGAGACAGAAAGATTATGTGCCTGAGAATTTTTGGACCAAGATTACAATGGACCCACAGCAGTGATTTAGAGTCATCTCCAGACCTAGACTAGGCCATGTTTTCCCTGAGCAGAATCTTCACTCCTGAAGGAAGGTGTAGAAGGGCAGCCCTGTGCAGTGGAGTACCCAGGCTTCTACCTTAAACCTCACAATCCAGTACAGAGCAGAGGAGTCTGGTTTAGTAATGCCACCTTGGTGACCTTGCAGTGTCCTACACTACAGGAGGGACACTGGCGGGGACGGCTGGGGAGGAAGAGTGCAGGGAAAGCCAGGCCTTTCCTTTAGCTAGGACCAGCAGGACCCATGGTGGGAATTACCACTATTATGGATTTGGGGAGGAGAAATGTTGGAGACTTGAATAGTTTACAGTGCAGTGAAATCCTTGTCTAGTATGAATGAAGCCCTGGCCTTGACTTCTAGCATTAAAGAGATAAATAGATACCTAGAAAACAAGTATCTAAATTCATAAACATTTAGTTCCCAATCACCTAAATAATAAAACACTGTCTAAGACAACTCTTCATCCTTTTTCATTATCGTTACTGTGAACTGTTCTCTCAGAACCAAGTACTCACGGCGGTTTGGAAGCCATTCACCAGCAGGAAGTTCACACACTTCACCACCTCCATGGCTGTGTCCATAGAATAAGTGATAAAGACCTTCCCTAGGAGAAAAATTGTCACCGTTGTTGAAAGTAATCGAATTATTCTCTTCTACACAGCCGTTCTAAGTCGTGGTCATTGCCTTTTGTGTTGGAGGGTGGTCCAAGGGCTTATGCCTGTGGTGGTGTGGATCGTGCTGTCCCCTGTGACAAGGGCTGGGAGCTATCCAAGAGAGAACATACTGTCCAGAGAGAACAGAAGACAGGAGGGACAGAGGACAGTAAGGGCAGTCTCAGACAAGCCTTAGAGGTCTCATGGAATGCCACGGGAGATGCTACAAAAGCTACCACCCACAGCCAGCCTGTCCTTTCAGCTCAAGCCACTGCCTTGTTTCTTAGAGACACTTGGCCCTGTGCCCAAGGAAAATGCTCTCCCAGCAGGCTAAGAAGCTAAGGCTTGCTAAGGGGCCACCCGGCAGCGTCTGCTTTTGATCTCGAGATGCTCTCTGCTGCCCTGAACCCTTTTTTGGAGAGAGGTCAGGAAGCAGGAGGAGTCTGATGTCCAGATCAGCCGTTTAAGGGGAAGGCAGTGCCTCAGGGCAGCTCAGTGCTGCAGTGTCTTCTTCCCCCACAAGCCAGCAAGAAGCCATGGACAGAACTGTTCAGACAAGCTTGCCCTACCCAGCCAGAACCGCTGTTTTCTCAGACAGCAGAGAGGTTTCTTCACGAGCAGTTTGTAGATGCCGTGGGAGATGCCTTTTAGTGTGGAATGAACCGGTTAAATCTCAAGAAACCCCGAGGCAGAGGACTAAGAGATGTTGAAGAGAAGATGAGTCTGTGTGTTTATCTGTGCTTAGACGGCTCCGATGGGAACAGAGCTCTCAAATGAAAGCGTGCGCCCTGTGTGTTGGTGGAAGAAACCAGCAGGCAGGCATCCAGGCCGGGCTCGATCCTTTTCCACCTCCGTGCGTGGTAATTTTAGGACTCCCTTCCCAGATAAGACAGAATATTGGGACCATACACCATGTAAGCCTGTCCACTCAGATATTTTGTGTAATTGAAGTGTATATGATTTTAAGATGCTCAGAAACAGGATTTTGGCAGGAAACCCATAGCCATCATG
The DNA here is from genome assembly GCF_021556685.1 of Rattus norvegicus. Classification (NCBI taxonomy): domain Eukaryota; kingdom Metazoa; phylum Chordata; class Mammalia; order Rodentia; family Muridae; genus Rattus; species Rattus norvegicus. The sequence continues at coordinate 46,348,103 of NC_141553.1, read as the reverse complement.
GTCACAGAAGTCTTTCAGAGCCGGAAGTGACTTTGAGTGGAGAGTCAACAAAAGCAATTTGCAAAGCAAAGGCCTGAGGCTTGGTTCTGAGTGTCCCAGTTCTGGGAAGAGTGAGCCTCTCTAGCAGATAATAATTCATAAGTAGTGACTGATTGCTTAAGATTTCTGGAACTGAGAATCCTAGCTGGCCTCACTCTCGGAGCAGTCTGGTGGTATTTCAACACTGCTGGTTCTTGAAGCAAAATGTAGGAGACAAAGCCCTCCCTGCCAGACACTGAGTGGGGTATTTCTTTAAATAAAACTAAATTTCTTTAGTTTGCATCGGGGTGTGAAGCAGTATGGGCAACGTGAGACAGTTTTTGTTTCTTCAAACCAGGCTGCTCACTGCTGCAGAAAACAACCTTGTTCTTGAGAGCTGCTGCTAATTTACAGCGAGACACTGGGTTCCCACCCAGTACCACATGAGCGACCAATCCATCTACCCAGGGGCACGTCCCGGAAGAGCCTCACTGAGGAGGGAAGAAGTATGGGTGTCGTTTGTAGTTTCCTGTGCGTTAAGGAAAATCTGGTGGTAAGCAGTTTGGGAGCATTGCTTCCGAGCTCGGGGTCACTGAAAAAGGGGAAAGGTAAATCTTACCATATATGTAAAACATGGCTGAGAGTTTAGATGATTGACTAAGACAAACTCACTGGGCATGAAACCCAAGGAGAAGAAAACCACGATGCAAACAACTTACGTAATTCCTCTGGCAAATTGCTGGTTTTCAGAGTTCCTCGGGCTAAGGGGTTGCTAGGGGGTCTAGGCACGGCAGCTGGGGACAGAGCCTGGGGACCATGTGGTCTCAGCTCTGCAGGACGGTCCAAGGACTCCTCGGGAGCTCCAGCTCCATTAGATGGTGGGCGGCAGAGCCGGTCCCTGCGAGGGAATATGTTTACACAACATTTTTATCTTCATCACAAAGGCAGAGTTTGGGGAGACAGAAAAACTTTACATAAACTGTGGGACCATTCTGATGCACCATCTCCCCTCTGCCTCTGTTTCTTATCTGACACAGATGGGGGGAGGGGGTGTCCCGTGGAGTTTCCTTTATAAAAAAACAAGCCAGCTGGCTCCCATATGTGAGGACCTGTGCTGGGGTCAAAAGAGGGACGCGGGGGTTTGATTTCTCTATCCAAGGTCTGTCTAATTGGAAAATAAATCCCAGGTACAGGTCAGACGAGGTCACCAGCAAAACAAAATAGCATGATGGGTGACACGGAAAGCTAAAATTAAAGGCATTCAGATAAAAAAAGGACACTTTTAGCTCACGATAGATAACGTTTGATTATGTTTTGAAAGTTTTTTGTTTGTTTTTTCTTTCTTTCTTTTGCCATGTAGGTTTATAAGCGTTTCTTCTGGTAACAAGTAGGGCTCAAGGGAGGGCTGCATGGATCTCACCTAGAAGGGGAAACAGAATAGATATCTCGAGTGGATGGGGAGAGGGGACTGGACAGGGGTGGGGATAGGTACAGGGCAACTCTGGTGGGAGGACAGAGGGAGCTCATCTCTGGGATGAGCTAGGGCAGCAGAAACTCCCAGGAATCTATGAGGCTGACCCTAGTTAAGTCTCTTAGCAATGGGGGATCCTGGCCATCTCCCATAACCAGGCAACATTTCCAGTGGAGGGGTTGGGACACCGGCCCAGCCGTAAAACCTGCAAGGTACAATTTGTCCTGCCTACAAGTTATGCTGGGACAAAGGTGGCACAGAAATTGTGGGAGTAGCCAACCAAGGACTGGTCCAGATTGAGAACCATGCCATGAAAGGAAGCCCACCCCTGACATTGCCTAGAGGGCAGTAGGCTGGATAGTCCAGAGACCCACGTCAGAACCAAACGTGAATGGCAAAAATAAAAAGTTCAAGAAATGATTCCTCGTCATACTCTGCTATACTCATAGATGGTGTCTAGCTCAGTGATAATCAGAGAGGCCTCACCTAGCAACTGATGGAAACAGATGCAGAGACCCACAGCCAAACATTAGAGTTGGGGGAATCTGAGGAAGAGGGGAAGGAAGGATTGTGGGGGAACAGAGGGGTCAAGGACATCACAAACCCCCACAGAATCAACTAACCTGGGCCCACAGGGGCTCACGGAGATTGGACCACAAACCGGGGAGCCTGCACGGGACTGACCCAGACCCTTCACACATAAGTTACAGTTGCATAACTTGGTTTTCTTGGGACCCCTAACAGTGGGAGCAGGGGCTGTCTCTCCCAGGCTCTGTTGTCTGCCTTTGGGACATTCCCCCTCTACTTGGCTGTCTTGTCTAGCCTCAGTAGGAGAGGGCGCGTCTTTCTGCAACTTGACATGGCATAGAAGGTTAGGGTGATATCCACAGAGGCTGGCCGGCCCTTTTCTGAAGAGAAATGAGAGGAGGAGTGGATTGGGGGAGGGGAGAGGTGGGGGAAAGGGAGAGGCGGGAGGAGGAGGAGTTGGGAGGAGAAACTGCTGTCGGGAAGTAAAATTAATAAAGTCAAAATTTTTAAAAAGTACTTCTTTTGTTACTCTGTAGGTGAAAAATCTGACTGGCAACATGGGATCTCCATTATTTCTTTGCCTGCTGAGATTCCTGGGAGTGTTGAGGGGAAAAACAACCGCAGGCCCTCGGGTGTGAGCTTTAGAAAACAACAGAAATGTATTGCTTCTGCTGCTTCTCTAATTTCTACTGGCAAACAATAACAGGTATGTGGGGTTTGGTTGGGTGTTTTTTGTTTGTTTGTTTGTTTGTTTGTTTTGTTTTGTTTTGTTTTGTTTTGTTTTTGCAGGAAATCCAGCGTCCCTGGATGTTGAGGACAGGGGTAGCATCTCTCTTTTGCCACTGCAGCTCTAGCAGGGGCAGAGGGCGGGGCTGTCAGTTACAGTGGTGCGGTGCGGGAGGAGGAGGCTCCATGACCCTCCCCTAGCCTCCACTTCTATGAGCATCCGATTCCCCACATTAAATTCCGTCTGCCCAAATCAGCTGCAGGTGAGCAGGTCAGATGGCGGGGCTCCCAGGGCAGGTGCTGTCAAGGCCGACGCCCTCCACGAGTGCTCTGTCCTCACGTGTGCTATAGCACGCAGGTATAGAGACACACACAGAAAAATAAGTGAGAAGCTTTTTGTTTGCTTTTTCTTTCTTTCTCTTGCCATGGAGGTTTACAAGCCTTTCTTCTGGTAACAAGCAGGGCTCAAGGGAGGGCTGCATGGATCTCACTTAGAAGGGGAAACAGAATAGACATCTGGAGAAGATGGGGAGAGGGGACTAGAATGATGTCTCTTTCCTGTAACTTACCTCTCACACTGAAATTAAAACTATACCTATAATGTTTTGTTCCTTTTTAAAAACCGGAGGCAAATTTGGAAGCGTGTTAAAGTCAGGATAGCGAGACCATGATTGTCATTTGTTTTATATTTCCAATAGTTTCATATTGTAAAATTTTAATGTTATGATTATAAGATTGTGAATGTCTGATTTTAATATAGGTTTTTGCTTATGTTTTTACCCCAAAGTAATTTAAAAGTTCTTAAAGTCTTATGTAATATTAGAACTTAAAAAAAAAATCATGAAATCTCAGACTACATGAGAAAGTTTAGGGAAGTTACTTATCTCATGTTTTCATAAATACTGAGAAAATGAGCCTCTAAAATAAACTTTCAACTACTAGAGGATTCGTTTCTGTATCATTCATACTGAATCTTTTTATACACAAAGTTGCTTTATTGTTACAAAAGATGATTATCGGTTTGATAAAGAAATGTTAAGGCCTTGATAATTAATACTGGTTAGTTTTATGTCAACTTTACACAAACTATAGCTACCTGAAAGTAGGGGGCCTCAAGTAAGAAAATGCTTTCATAAGATCTGACTAGGGGGCATTTTCTTAATTAGTGTTTGATGGGGAGGGCCCAGATCATTGTGGGCGGTACTGTCCCTGGGCTGGTGGTTCTGGGTTCATAAGAAAGCAGGCTGAGCAAGCCATGGGGAGCAAGCCAGTAAGCAGCATACCTCCATGGCCTCTGCACCAGCTCCTTCCTCCAGGTTCCTGTCCTGCTTGAGTTTCTGTCCTGACTTCCTTTGAATGATATGGAAATGCAAGACAAATAAACCCTTTCCTCCCCAACTTGCTTTGGTTATGGTGTTTTTATTGCAGCAATAGTAATCAATAATGTTCAAAACCATACATAAAATTAATATCACGAGATTAGTGAGAGTAAATGTCTGCTATTGAAGCTCCCCTTCCAGTCTGTGGTCAGAGAATTAGCTCCTTAGCTGAACATTCTTTGTTGGACTAAAATGAGAACTCAGGGGTACCAGAACGGGCTTAAATCAATGCTATAGAAACATCTGCTACGTAGCACCTTTCAACCCCCCTATAAATCTAAATGTTTTTTCAAAAGAAAGGTTAATTTAAAACTGGGTAAGGTGACTCATATCTGATCCCAGCACTCAGGGTTAGAGGCAAATGCAGGGCCAGCCTGGTCTACAAAGAGAATTCTAGGACAGCCAGGGCTACACAGAGAAACCTGATCTCAACAAAAACGAACAAATAAAAACACATGCGCGCGCGCGCACACACACACACACACATACACACACACACACACACACACACACACACACACACACACAAAACAAAACAAGAGAAAATAAGTCCAAAGTGGCATATGATATTTGTGAGGGTGACTCAGGAGGGTAATGACTTTGAAACCAGCAAATGCCCCCCAGTCATCAACCCTCATCATCAACCATCCTTCCCTCTACCTCATACTCCTGCCATGATGCTCTCCACCATGATGGTGACCGAGTCAAGATGTGCCTTTGGAACTTTGAACTAATAAAATAAACTTTTATCGAGTCCTCAGCTTCAAATGCCTTGTTATAGCAATGGAAAACAGACCAAAGCAAAGGGTTAGATGGCATTTTGAAAACCAGCATTATTTTTCTGGAAGTGGCAGAAGAGAGATCAGCTCCTATGGATGGTCTTGTTACTAAAGAAAATAACGAGAAATCAGATGTGGTAGTGCAGAAGGAGAGCCCTGTCAACCTCTTTCTACCGGGCTCCGATCTGAACAGTCCATACTGGGCGTTTCACTGTGTGGCTGCACTGACCTGGGACGGGCCAACAGAGACCCTACATGTGCGCGTCTTGTAGCAGCCACATCCTTTTCATGTCAGGATGTGGGGGTGGGGGTGGGTCTTGCCATCCTCATACCTTGGGAGCCTTGAGAAAGAGAAGTCTCGCTGTGCAGGCCTCTCTTCTTGGTCCTGGGGGCTGGAGTCATTCAGGACGACCTTCTGCATAGGGTGCAGGCCTCTCACCCTTGCCCCGAGAAGGGCCTGCTCAGGCAGAGCAGGCTGGATGACTTGCTGGTAGGCTGCTGCTGGAGGGTAGCCATGACCATCTGTGAACACAGCAGTAGCAGAGGTTGATTCCAGCTCCTTCAAGCGAAGGACCACGCAAGCTCATTGAGCAACTTTCTTCCGATAGCAACTGAGGGGGGCCAGAGAGCAACTACCTCCACACTATTTGTCATATTTCTGTACCACTGATCACTTTATAACGGTCACGGAACTGATACACTTTCTTCTATGTAAAAACATCTGCGACATCACATGTTTGACATTCTAACTAGAAAACTCAAAAAAATATTTTTAAGTCACGTTTTAAAAAAATACTTAGGCTAATCCAACCATGAAGAGCCTCTCTGGCACCTCTGTCCCTAACATCTAGAACCTAGGGCTTAATGTGGTAGGCTTAAGATTATGGGCTGGGCTGGATGTGGTACCACATGCCCTGGGAGCAGATCTCTGTGAGTTCAAGGCCAGCCTGATCTACATACTGACTTCACGTCTCAAAACCAACCAAACAGCAACAAAATGACTATGTTCCCTACCACTACTAAGTATGTATGTGCACACACGCACACACACACACACACACACACACACACACACACACACACACACACAGAGCTCCTTCTTGCAAGACATACATGAGTAACACCTTGGCTTGTCCTCTGGAAAGGAGTCAGCGAGATCCTATAACTTGACATTTTCTCCTACCACAGCCTATGTTCACTTGGTTCGAGGAAAATAGAGGAGGAGCAGGGAGAAGGCTTGGTCAATTAGATAGTTGCCGTGTAAGTGTGAAGACCTGAGTTCAAACCTCCAGCACCTACATACAAGTAGTTAGGCATGGGGCAGCACAGGACCAGGGCTGGGGAGACAGAGGCAGGAGAATCCCTGGGGTTCACTGCCTAGTCAGACCGAGTTAGTGAGCTACCGACTCAGTGACAGACCGTCTCTTCAAAGATAAGGTAGAGACTGACTGAGGAAAACATTTGACATGTCCCTCTAGCCTCTACATGCTCACACACATACATACACCCACACATGCATAATACACACACACACACACATATACACACATACACATGAACACACATAAACATAAAACTATCAATTAATTAATTATTTTTAAAGAGCAACGATTAGAGTAATGTGAAGGTGTGACTGGGAGAAAGTTGGTCCTAAGACGCCCCCAGGGCAACAGGGTCCCAAGAGAAGGCCAGCTCAGCCAACTCTGTTGGAGAAATAAAGAAAAACTCAGGGCTGGGCGATTTGCCTCAGCAGTTGAGAGGACTTGCTGTTCTAGAGGATTTGAGTTTGGTTCCCAGCACCCAGGTCAGGCAGCTCACCGTGACTGTAACGCCAGCTCCTGGGGACCCAGCAGCCTCCTGCGGCCTTTGGTGCACTTGTGGTAGATACTCGAGCAGATTTATAATGGAAATTTGAAATGAGGTTCAGAGGAGAGACATGCGGCCTGGGGGGAGGGTGTGTGGGTGGTGGTGGTGGTGGTGGTAAGAGGGCATTACACAGGCCCAGAGGGCCGAAGTTGGGAAACCTGAGAGGTGCAGGCACATGGAGATTGGAGAGAAGCAAGTGTTAAGTTCCTCATGACCCAAGCTGTCACTTCTAATCTGGACATAACCCATAAGGTCACACAAAGCATTTTTGTTTAAGAAACTGGCATTGATTTTAAATCCGCGCCCAACTTACGGTAGTAGTTCTGTTTGCCTGCCAGGGTAATGTGAAGGAAACCGAGAAATAAACTGGCAAAGAGGTGTGGCACAGTTAGGTTTCACTCTGCAGGGTCAGGCTGATGAGGTCAGGCCCTGGACCTCGTCTCCCAGGTGAAGTAAGAGAGGGTGGCGCTGTCCTGTGTCTGGTATGCAGTGAGAGCCCTTGGACACTTTTAAGGGATCGTTCGAGGGAGTGGCAACTTCCAGCACAGAAGAGCAAACACAAATGGTGTCTATTAGTGTGGCTGCTTCAACATCCCCCACTGTCTGGACTTGGGGACTTGGTTGGATGGCCCTGGCAGTTTACACAGGCTAGACTCTCACTCTAGGCCACCCCCCCTGGAGCCATTTCATTGTTTGCTTTGGTCCTCATATCAGCTGGGTCCTTCCTACCGTTCTTCCTCTTGCAGAAAGTGACCATGACCCTCCAACCTAGACTGTCTACTGGCTTTGACACATGACCCTTGTCCTGCTATTGTTAAGCCCTAACTATTGCAAACAGAAGGTTTGAAGAAAGGGAAAAGAAAGGGAATTGCCCAGGCTTGCCCCAGCACAGGGCTGACAAAAGAAACCAGGACTTAGAGGGGGACTCTAAGAACGGGGAGACAGGACCATGGAGACTGCTGTCTTCTCCCTTTCCTCAAAGTCTGTCACTAAAGTTTTGCTTTGACGGCCTTCGTAGAGCAGATCAGATAGATTCCAGGAGGTCTAGATGGTCAGGGGGAGTTTGGGGCAGCCAGGCAGGTCACTACTGCTGCTCAGGCTAAAAAGGACAGAATATCTTGCAGTCATGTCCCCAGCAGGAGCCCCGGTCTCCCTTAGGTTAGCTTTGCATGGATTTAGAGACAGTTCTGACTGTAATTTTGCAGGACTCTATAGCAGTTAGGATTCAGCCTTCCTGACCAGGTCCCTCTCGTCAACCTTGTCTCCCACAACACCGTCACCGGCTTACCATCTTGAATACCCCACCCAAGCTGGTCACCACCTCTGGTCTCTTCACTACTCAGAAAGATCTTGCCTTAGATCTTCACAGATCAACTTCTTCATGGCCCTTATCACCTACCTGTTCTAGGGGACCCACCCTCAGCATGTTAGCTTCTGCCTCCCTTGTTTTATTTTGCTCATCACCGGGAAGGGTTTGTAAGAGCTTGGGGGGGGGGGGCGATGGACTTTTTGAAATCATTCACCAGGCAACGTACAGCTCCACGGGCAGCATTCAATAAGCAGTTAGTAACAGAGTCAGCTTACACATGGAAGAGGAACCATTTTGAACTGTGCAGCCTGCTTGCTAAGTCTTGGTTTGCTGTACTGCCTGCTTCTTGTCTGCTGCTCGCTCTTTTAGAAATCAGCTTTGCCCTCCAGAGATGAGAAAGACAAGGTCAGGAGAAACTGGCAGGCCCTGAAAGCTTTTCCAAGGGAGATGCTGAAAGTGAACTCAAGTGAAGTTTTTTACTATTTGCAGCCATTTTTTTTTTTTTTGCTCCCCGTATCCATTAATGAGTACCTAATAACATTTTATTCGCTTTAAAGGGACTCGAAAGCTCTAATCACAGGGTGTGCTCCCCTTTCAGAAGGCGGATGTTAGTGCTGTTAATCAAAAGCCTTTGAATCGAGGTCAGATGATTTCGAGCAGATTACTTCCCCCGCACAACATGTTTTTGTCTCATAGCAACAAATCGTATCATTAAAATCACTAAGCACGTGGGCCGAGGACTTGACGAGCTGTAACTCATTTCTGAAATAGCCACCTGTGGTAAGAAGTTACCACTATATATGAGCAGACAAAAGTGGCCCACCTTGTTGGTTTTTAAATTAGAGGACCAACAATGTAAGCCTCTGTGTCATCGCTTGTTTAAAACAAAGGCTGATTATCAGAGGGTCGGCCAAAAGGAACCTCTTCCTTCTATATGTAGAACTTGGACCGTTTCTGCCTGGACATTTGGTTAGTTGTTAAATTAAAAAGTATGTTTATTAGGTAAATAACCATCTCTTCATTTCGTGAGTTTATGATGGCTTTTGTTGTTTGTTTGTCTGTTTTATGTTTCCATCCACTGGGTCTCTGTGCACAAGTGTGTACACACATGCACACTTGCAGGCCAGAGGAGAACTTGAGAGAGTTGGTCCTCGCCACCCTGCGGGTCCCAGGGGTCCAGCAGGGATCAGGCTCACTGACAGGCGCCCTTACCCACTGAGCCACATTGCCTGACCTCACTGCTCAAACCCTAACCCTTCTGCTCCACTAGCATGATCAGGCCTTTCTAGCTCCGTGCTCCATGCTGAGTACTGGTCTCGGTGTTCTTCTCAAGACTGTACAGTTCAAGGCTCTGCTTCCCAGAGAGAGTTTATCTCAGGGTGGGTACAGATCCCTTCCATGGCCTCCTATACTTCCTGCTCTGGGATATCGCTTTCCCTGCCCTGATGGCCTCTCTCTGGGCCCCATAGCAACAGCAGTCTCCTTGCTTCTTTGACCTTCTTTTTTTTTTTTTTGGTTCTTTTTTTCGGAGCTGGGGACCGAACCCAGGGCCTTGCGCTTCCTAGGCAAGCGCTCTACCACTGAGCTAAATCCCCAACCCCTTCTTTGACCTTCTTATTCCTCAGCTTTTGGTTCAACTGTCTGTCAAATGAGGCTGCCTGCCTGCCTGCCTATTAACATCCTTTTCGGACCCCTGGCATTTTCGTTATAGCATACATGCTTTGTCATGTTACATGCAAATTTTTGTTGATTTCCTGTCTCCTCTGCTTGTGGACCGTGTTTGACATTATAGAGTGCCCAGTACACAGCATGGCAAATCTTACTAAATAAATTGATAAATGAATGGGCGTGTCCTTCCTTCTTTCTCTCCCTGCTACACAATTAAAGATGGCTTTCGAAGCCTTGATATCACAAAGACTCCACCAATAGTTAGAGAGAGATCTCTTCCTTTCCCCAGAAGGTAGAGCCTTCTTTTCATTCATTCAGCAAATATTTATAGAACCCATACTCCCAGGCACACAGCGAGCAGAGATAAAAATGAGACAGCTCCCTTTCGCAGCGCAAGATAAACAGAGACAGAGAGAAATCTGTGTGTCTGTAGGTGTCTGTTTTTCAACACAAACCCACATGAGCCGGTGTGTGAGAAGGAGAGGCGTATAAATCAGCAGCCACCTACTTGAGGAGCGCTGCTCGAAAATAGCTTCCCACAGACTTGCCTCTTGTGCCTAAAATTCCATCAGGAGGGTTCTCTCTGAAGGAGACGGAAGGTGGGTGACGTGACAGACAAGCGACTTGTGAGCAGAGTCGCTCCTCGGCTGCGAGGCAGTGTTGGGCACAACATGAAAACAGTCTCCATGCACGAGCCCCCATGAGCGCCTGTTGTTTGTCAGTCTCGTGAGCCACTTGGCTCCAGTACACACGGTCTTCGTGTCCCTGGGCTCTGACCACTTGGAATGGTAAACCAAGCCTTAAATGAGGTTTTCCGTGTGTCAGGGGAAAGCGTCAGCATTTTTCTTCCTTATTAAGAATGGTAGTAAAGAGTTTATGAGGGAGGAAATAAAAGTCTGATTTTCCAAGTTGTCAAAAAACATCACGATGAAATGCGATCAGTTTAGCCGGGAAGCAGAGTGGCCAACATAAACTGTTAGATGAACTCCCCCAGCTGTAAGCAGCTGGGACTCCTGCAAGGCAGCTCCTTCCTCCCTCCTTCCTTCCATCTGGCGTAGTGGTCCTTGCCTTAATTGTACATGCATTTTCCTGTCAGACAATCACACAAACTGTCTGTGTGTGCGAGCAGCATGGTGTGCATGTGTCGGGGCATGTGGTGTGTATGTGTGTGTGGTATGTGTGCGTATGTGGTATGTATATGCCTGTGGTGTGTGTGTGTGTGTGTGTGTGTGTGTGTGTGCAGTGTATGTGTGTGTATATGTGTGTGTGGTGTGCATCTGTGGTGGTATGTGAGTATGTGTATGTGTGTGTATATGTGGGTGGTGTATATGTGTGTATATGTGTGTGTGGTGTGTGTGTGTGTGTATGGTATGCGTCTGTGGTGGTGTGTATAAGTGTATGTATATGTATTGTGTGTATGGTGTGTGTATATATGTGTGTGTGTTGTGTATATGTGTGTATATGTGTGTGTGGTGTATGTGTGTGTATATGTGTGTGTGTGGTGTGTGTATATATGTGTGTGTGTGGTGTGTGTATATATGTGTGTGTGTGTATGTGTGTGTGGTATGTGTATATATGTGTGTGTGTATATATGTGTGTGTGTATGTGTGTGTGGTGTGTGTGTATGTGTGTGTGGTGTGTGTATATGTGTGTGTGTATGTGTGTGTGTATGTGTGTGTGGTGTATGTGTGTGTATGTGTGTGTGTGGTGTGTGTATGTGTGTATATGTGTGTGTGGTGTATGTGTGTGTATATATGTGTGTGTGTATGTGTGTGTGGTGTGTGTATATATGTGTGTACATGTGTGTGGTGTGTGTATATATGTGTGTGTGTGTATGTGTGTGTGGTGTGTGTATATATGTGTATGTGTGTGTGTGTGGTGTGTGTATATATATGTGTGTGTGTGTATGTGTGTATGTGTGTGTGTGTGTGTGTGCATACGTGTTCATGGGAGCATGTACCCACTATGTTATCTTATTCTGCCACCTTAATAAAGAAAGCAAAAGTTACATAAAACACAAGGGCTTGAGCCTCATCTGGTGACCCTCAGTTGAATGGTTCTCAGACAGCAGAGACTGGCTTCTCCTGGAGCTTTAGTGAGGAAAACATGTCTTGTTCTCATCTGCTTCGGATCTTTTTATTTGATATATATGAAAAGGGTGACCAGCAATGTTACTTTTGCTTTAACTTGCAAAGCATGAAGACACACCATTTGCATGGCGATCATTATTTATTTATATATTCATTAACAGGCAGAGAAGCAGTGCTCTCCTAAGGAGGAGTAGAAACACGTAGCCCTGGTTTCCACAGCACAGCCTCCCTCCAGTGAGCAGCTCTTCTGAAGTGGTTTTGGTGGCAACTAAGAGCAGCTTTAGTTCTGACAGGAGACTAAGCTTTCATATACCTGTCCTGAATGTTTAAAATCCATGCCAGCACAGGGGGGCCTGAAAGTGAAGGCTGCCTCCACAGGGCTGGGGTGCACGATCCATTTCCGGATACCGGCCATGCTGAGAACCGTTGTGCTGAGGGCTTGCTGTCAGCCAGTCTCTTTGCTAGAGCCTTTCGTGCATTATCTCATTTAGCCCTCACAGCAACCTCCTGGGAGTCCTTGCTGGTGGGCACTTCATTAATATTCCAGGGCCACCATAGCCTGCAGAAAACCTCAAGCACTGGGCCACCTGACAGCTTCCCTCTGATTAGGGCTCTCAGGGGCAAGAGCAAGGGTATGCAGCATGAAGCACAGTTTTTAGGCACATTTGCTCCTTTTGAGTTTTTTTTTTTTTTCTTTTTTTTCCGGAGCTGGGGACCGAACCCAGGGCCTTGCGCTTCCTAGGCAAGCGCTCTACCACTGAACTAAATCCCCAACCCCTCCTTTTGGCTTTTATTTATGTTTTAATCATAGGAACAATGTTATGAAAAATTAACACAAGTATATTAAGATTACAAGGAAAAGCAAGTTCTTCCTTGTCCCTCTTAATTCCCCACTTCCTCTCATGTTAGTGCAATCCTTTAGGGCCTTTAAAGGTGTAAGTAGGGGTTGGGGATTTGGCTCAGTGGTAGAGGGCTTGCCTAGCAAGCGCAAGGCCCTGGGTTCCGTCCCCAGCTCCGAAAAAAAGAATAGAAAAAAAAAAAAAGGTGTAAGTAAACACAGGTAGTTCCTTTTTCGCAAGAATATATGGGATCAACGCTCTATCTTGTTTTCCCCCTGCACCCTATTTACGTCAGAACATAAACACTGTTTTATGTCACACAATAGGGGCCCAGGAGACCACGGTATAAATAAGTCACGGCACACAGGTACTCTTCAACCTACGCTGAGCCATGTCCCCACTATAAACGGAAACTGTCAAGTCGACATGCATGTACTGTCCGACCCCACAGCCTTGTTACCTTCGGAGGAGAGCAGCCTGAAATGGCTGGGCTGTTTACCTGAGACCTGAGGCTGGCCAGGCACTGTGGCTCTCTCCAGCCTCTGTCCAGGCCATCATTCTACACCGCCCTGAAGTTAAACTCTCACATCAGAGACGTCTCTACCACTCCCACCCGTTATAAATCGGCAGTGTTTTAAGATATTATTTTATCCGTGCATACACACACACGTGCACACACACCCCAGAGGGGCGGGGGTGTGGGGAGCGAGCAGAAAAGAGCACCAGACCCCTTGGAGCTAGAATTACAGGCATTTGTAGGATCCCCAGTTTGTCACTTTGGGTACTGGGATCAAACGCTGATGCTCTCGATGGAGCAGAAAGTATTCTTAATCGCTGAGCCATCATCTCTCCAGCCACTACAAAGTGGTTTTTTTGGTTTTGATTTTAATAAATTACATGTGAGCCAGCATGTGGGTTGGCAGACTTGGGGGCAGGTGCCTGAAGAAGCCAGAGGCATCAGATCTCCCTGGAGCCAGAGACGTAGGCAATTGTGAACTGCCCGATAGGGACGGTGGGACTTGAACTCAGGTCCTCCAGAAGAGCAAAGCACTCCCATGAGCCTCTAAGCCATCTCTCCAGCCCACTGGCCCTAGTGTTTTAATAACTTGTCGTTTGTGTTTATTGTTGACTCTTTGATGCTTCTATAGGATACATTACTAAAATTAAAGCTGCTGGCCAAAATGGGGAATTCATAAGATTTTGATAAATAGTGAGATTGCCTTCCAGAATTGCACCCAATTCTGCTCTTACCAAGAGTGTACAAAAGTATTCATTATCTTATCCCCTAAGTCTGTGCAAGATTTTTATTTTTGCATCCATTTTTACATAAAATGTATCATTGAACTTTTTGGGTTTCTTTTTTTAATTGATGTGTGTGTGTGTGTGTGTGTGTGTGTGTACACCTGTATGCACATCTATGTGAACGCAGGTGTCCTTGGAGGTCAGAAGAGGACGCTTGATCCCCTGGAGCTGGAGTTACAGGCCATTGTGAGCTGAGAACAGAAGGGTTCTCTCCAGAAGCAGCAAGTGCTCCTAACTGCTGAGCCATTTCCCCAGCACCGTTTGCGGCATTTCTTAAGCCAGGTCTCACACGCAGTTGGCTGTTTGTACTCCGCGTGTGAATTATTCCCATGTCCAGCCCTATTTCTCTCCTGCCTGCCCTTCTTCTCTCTGCACTTCGGATCAAACACTCCCTTCCAGCCCTGTCGATAGAAGAGAGGACACAGAGGGCACGGGGAAGCCACGCTGGCTCAAAGTGTCCGCATTTGGATATGTCTGTCTCAAAAGGAGGCTGCCCAAGGGGGCAGTGCTGACCACCAAAGGCTCAACAGGAGAATACTTTCCAGGGGGAAGGTCTTCCTGAGACACTCATTATCAGAGCCAATGCCTGCTTTGCTATCAAGATGTAGCAATCGCCTGTGACAGATAAAGGCAACTGCTTGCAACTCACAAGGCTTCTGACTAGAATTCACACTTCTGCACCTTTATCTAAGGAGTTAATCAGAAATGCAGATAAAAATGTTTGTCATAGTATTGACTATTGGGCCAGAAAACTGGAAGAACTTTCAATGGCTGACAAAGAGAACAGGGTAACTCAGTAATATTTCTAATGCTAATATTTCAGTTCAGCATTGAAACAGTTTAGTGTGCATGCGTGCGTGAGTGAGTGCGTGTGTGTGTGTGTGTGTGTGTGTGTCTGTGTGTCTGTTTGTGTGTTTGGGAGTCTGTGTGTGTTTGTGTGTGTGTTTGGGAGTCTGTGTGTGTTTGTGTGTGTGTGTTTGGGAGTTTGTGTGTGTTTGTATGTGTGTGTTTGTGTGTGTTTGTAGGTGTGTGTTTGTGTGTGTGTGTTTGGGAGTGTGTGTATGTGTGTTTGTGTGTGTGTGTGTTTGTGTGTGTGTGTGTGTGTGTGTGTGTGTGTGTGTTTGGGTGCCACAGTGCACACATAGAAGCCAGAGGACAATGCTAAATGGTTGTCCTTCCATTCTGTGGCTTATCAGCCTTGGCAGCACGTGCCCTTAATCACCGACCATCTCACTAGCACAATTCAACATTTCAAAGCAATGCTGGGTGAAGTGCATTCAATATCACTGCAAAGTATTTTACATTAGGTATGCAAAGAATTAAAAAAAAAGCCCACTGGAAGTAAATATATCAAAAATCCTATAATAGGGAATTCTACTTGGGTAAAGGAAATAGCCCCCTTTCAACTCCTAGGCATATGTCATTTGGAGCAAACTACCCATACACTGCTGCTTTGACTAGAAAAGGTATCTTTAAGTAAGGAGAGGTAGAATTTCCAAAGCCTTTTAAACTAACCCGGAAATGTTGGAGAACTAAACCCAACATCTGCCTTGCCAAAGTTCAGTTCTCAGTGACTCATAGGTAAGAAATCCACCACACCTGTGCTGTGATTGGCACTCGGCAGGCACGAGGTCCCGCCCACGTTCTCTGCCAGCTGTGACAGGGAAGGAAGAACCCAGAAAGAAGCCCCAAGATCTAAGACAGACGGATTTTCTAGAACTCAGTAGGGTCTTCTCTGTCTAGAGTCATGTTTCAATTGCTCATCGGGGGGATCCACTTTGTTCTAAGCCTCCTGGAGATTCAAGTGAGGCTGGCCTTGGCTAACAAAATGCACTTGTAAGGCCCCCTCACAAGCCAACTGCCCATTCAAAAGCCTGCACCAGAGAACGCTCCCTGACTGCTAGTCTTTGGACGTTGGCAGCGTTGCTCGGTCCTTTCCTCGGTCCCTAGTCCAGAATGTCCAGAAGCGGTAACGATCACTTACATGGCGCCTGGTGGTGATAGGGCCCTCCGGGACGACAGTACTGATAACTCCATGGAACCTGTGGGGAAGGATCGAGAGGCAGCATCGGCGCATTCGCCGGATACCTCTGGAGTTCAAACTGGGGAAATTCCTTGGACCTGAGAGGCCCAGGGAGGTCCTGCAGGTAACATGAGGAGGTGAGGGGCAAGGGCTTTTCCAGCTGCCTGATGCCCAGGACATCTTGGGGCTGGGAATCATACCCAGTGTCTATCGTGGGCACATCTGGGGCTGCCCTGTTCCTGTGGTGCCGGGGCCAGGGCCGGGGCCGGGACCCGGGCCTGGGCCTCATCTCTTGGTCACTACTGGAGGAGTCTGCCAAAGCCATAGGCAAACTTGGGTCTGATTTGTCTGAGTCATGGCCAGTGTCGGGAGAAGCTGCTGAAAGCTGAGGTCCCAGCCATCTATCGCGTTTTTCCATATGTGTAAAGCGATGCTCTAGAGAGAGGGCTCCAAGCTCAGACCCAGGCTCACTGGCTTCAGAGGAGCAGGAGGAAACATCTTTGCCGAGATCAGGGTGCCTTCTAAGGAAACTGGCTTCACTCTCCTCCAGGACTTTAGCTCGCAAGCAGGTGACCTGTTGCGACACAGGCTGGTGATTTGCAAGTTTCAGGGGAGGGCGTTGGAGTACAGACAAGCTGCTGGGTGCCGTGTTCCTTGTATTTGGGGCAGGTGGTTCCAATTCCTCTTCTGGAGAAGATTCTGGGATCGGATTCAGCAACTGACTCGGGAAGGGCTCCGATTCGTCAACCTCCACGGGAATGCTTCGATTCATTCTAGTTTCTGGAACAAGAGAAAACATGCCCGTCTCAGAAGATAGATCAGTTGTTTGGAGTTTCCATTTTATGACCTTAAAGGACCTGGTTCAGGATGTGGTTTAAATTAACAGCAGCGTGACAGCATTGTGCTCTCAGGGCCCCAATCACAGAAAGTTGTTTACTTACCCTGCAGACAAAGGCATTCTGCTTATTAAGATATTTTATCTGGAAGGCAGTTGAAGTAACAGACCAGAAGTCAGTCTGTGGTAGGAATTGCTTACCAGTATGGGGGAAACATGGGTAAAAATCAACTGCCACACACCAAGGACAGAGAGAGATTGTCATAAACTGGTCTGCTTTGTGAGCTTGGAATGCGTGATGAAAAAAATCCCAGGGGCTGATGCAGGAAAACCGTCCAGGGCACACTGCTGGTTGCTTCTCGTGGTTTTAGCATGAGAAGCAGGACAGCTTATGGTTGTGGTGTAGCCTCCTCTGTGCCCGGAGGATGCAGGATACACACAGTCCCCATGCTCAGGCAGGAGAGGAGCGGGAGGGAGGAAGACTTTTACCTTTTGAACTTAATTTTTTTTTACTCCGTTTGGCGATTGCTTAATTGAAAACCAAATAAGTTTCTTTAAAAAAAAAAAGAAAGAAAGGAAGGAAGGAAGGAAGGAAGGAAGGAAGGAAGAAAGAAAGGAAGAAAGAGAAAGAAAGCACAAGCTTAAAACGCATTGAAACAGGTCACGGTGACATTTCCACTTAACAGCTTGGGTCATTTGGAGGATGTATGTACCTCTGGGCATTGAGCCTGCAAGGAAGGTAGGGAGACCAAAGGCTTGTTAAACTATCCCTCAGCCCCCAGAGCCGCCTTCCATCCAAGCAAAACTGCCTTTATCTCTGAAAATCAACTTAACACAAGGGAGGGCTTCCTTTGTCTAATCATTAGCGAGTTGCCGTGATGCCCCCTCGGTAGGGCAAATAGAGGAAAGTCTGGGAAACGGGGTGCTGTAGGGACACTGGGGGTTCACAGGAAGTTTCAGAGCAAGCATGTGTGGGGAAGAAATCCCAGTGGGTTCCTCTACAGAGGGCCTTTGTACACAGCACACTTCAAACACTGGAGAGAAAAAGGCGGTGCGTGGAACGTTAAATTCTAACTTTGGATGTACTCAGCCTTTCAACCACCGCCGTCGACCGAGCGCACACTGCGCCTGAAGTCCCAGGGTACACAGCTTTTGGAGAATGGGGACTTACTGTCTCTCGCACCCTGCGCCCACTCCCGTGGAAGAAGACAGCCTGCACCACACCATCTTGCCTTTCAGGTAGGCCAGCAGTTTACTTCTGGATAGAGCCCAGGGCTTCTTCTCACACAGCAGCCAAACACGTACTGAACTAGAGTGAAGTCTCTATCCAGTGGGGTCAACTGTCTACCGAAAGCCACGCATGTCAGCGCAGGCCTATAATTGCAGTTATTAAGAAGGCTGAGGCAGGAAAATCACTAGAGCCCAGGAGCAAAACACTTCTCTCACCCACTCACGGCCGCAACCCTTGAGCCCCTTTTTGGGCACACGGGGCACATCTCCAGCTTGTAGCTGCTCTTAAGCCTCCCTCCTCGGAAGAGACCCCACCGTCTAAACTCCTTAGAACTTTTGAAAATGACTAAGAACCTCCCCCAAAATGTATAAAATGCTCCAACATTTTATTATTTTTAAATGCACACCACCATTTCCCCGTTATCCTAACAGTTCTGCCTACAGCTACAAAATGGGGTGCACTATGCACCGTGTTCGCCACACAAACGGCCGGTTAGGAAACCAGCAGCCTCTCCAGGGCGGGGAGTGCCGCATGATCTGTATGCATCTGTGAGCCTCACATGACAGAGAAGGTGAGGAGAGGCGATGGGGAGCCGGCAAGCGGCAAGCGAGAGGATGATGTTCTGCCAGCTCCTGTCATGCGACTTGCATCCATTGCTCAAATTCCAAACACTTCAGGTGCGAATGTTTCTGCCCCACCCCCACCTCCACCCCTATTCCCACCCCCACCCCCACCTCCACGATCCAGGTTTTCCAATGTGGCAAGTACTTCCTACTGAAAGATCTACTGAAATTGCAGATTGGGCTCTTTTAGCTCAGGGGCTACGGGGAAGCTAAAATCAGGTGATGAAGTGTGACCATCTCAGGTGACTTAAAACTGGCACATAAAGGGGCTCACGGCCCCGCAGGTGACAGTAAATAAACCTGTCCCGGCAGCAAAAACCTTCCCAGTAAGACAGTAGCAACAGGAATGACTGACTACAAAGCTATGCCGGGCGGGCAAGCGTGAGAGTTTAAGTGAGTCACTACACAGTGGGCCCTTACTCCAGGTTAGCAGCCCCACCTCCAAGCATACGCTCAACTCCAATTGTTGGGCTTCCTGTCTCCAAGTAGTGCCGAATGAAAGAAGACGGAAGGCTAGACAGTGAACGCTTATTGAAATGGTTCCTAAGGACACAGACAGTACCGTCCTGTCTGTCATCCCCTGCATCCAACTCAGAGAGAGTACACACAGGAAGGCACAGGGAGCCTACCCCAGGGCCTTTGCACTTGCCGCTGCCTCTTAGAATGCTCTTCCCTCCAAAAACCTGCATGGCTCCCTTCCTTTCTCCTCAGAGGTCCTTCCTCAACTGTCATCTTCCCAGTGAGGTCTCCCTGAGCCCTCCCCACCCCCATAAAGTGCTTATACTCTCCCCTTACCTCCACCCACTGTTCTCTAGCAATCATTACCACCCTACGAATACATAATGGAAATATTTAATCCGGCTTGTTTCCAAAGTTTAATTTCTGACTACATGACTTCTCCATCTTCTAGGTGCACCAAGACTCAACACCTAGAAACCATAATAGTAGGTGCTCAGTGAAGATTTGTTGACTGAATACATGATTGCATCTATGTACAGCAGTACTTTGTAGCTGGACGGGTCCCTGGAAGAGTCAGTAGGGCCCTTGTTTGTAGACATGGAACCTCCCAGCCCGAGCCCTGCTCAGAACTGGCAGAACATGGGGAGCCCTGCCCAGCCTTCCTGGCTGGCCCCGGGGAGCAGCTGCACTGGGGGTTATCAAAGACTCGCTTTTAGCTGTAGTAAAACTTGTAAAAAGTATGATTCTTTTAAAAACAACCCAGTGCTCCCCCACTGCTAACCATTTCCAGTTTCCTCGTTTTCTTCTAGGCTAGCTCCATGTCCTGTTCCCGTGACTCTCACCCTGGTGTGGCCTGCACTCCAGTCAAGGCAAGTCCCGACTGACAGAGAAAATCCCTGCTCACCAGCCTTGACCTGGGGAGAGAGTCCCTGGCCTCTGAGCAGACAGAGGGCCTGGTGGTCAGCCCGTGGGAGCCCTGGAATGTGCACTACTGGGACGGCTCAGAAAAACCGGGAAGCCAAGACTTGTCAGGCCTGGAGTACTAAAGCATGCCTGCTGAACTGTGGCCCACTCTGAGGAAAGGGAGGGGCCTCAGGGAAAGCTGGTGGGTGGGGTTCTGGCTGGGAGTCCTCTGGAGTCCGGCTTATAGACCGGGATGAGGCAGGGCTGCTACGTCTGATTCTTAAGTGCCTCAGGTAAACAGAGTCTCCCTTGCTTTGCCAAGAGGAATGCAAAAGCTATCAAAATTGTAAAAGTCTGTGCCCTTTGATGGAGCAATCTCACTTGTAAGACTCTCCTCCACGGAGAAGTGCGCACGTCATTTCAAGTGGGGTCTATAAAGATAGTAACAGACTTAAAACAAATGGCTCTGGGCTTTAAACGTGTTGGGCATCTGGACAACCAACAGTCTGTCTTTAAATAACCTGCACGTGGAAGGCAGTGGGGGCAGGTCCAAACGTATTAAGTTTAAAACAATAAAAAACAGGACTGTGCGCCACACGGCCCTGGGTGACGTAAGATTGCATGGGCGCATGCCATCCGGAAAGGGGAATGCTGGTTCTCTCTGGTGAGGGGGCGGGGCGGGGCTCACGCTTCAGAACAGCCTGCATCTCTTCTAATCTGTACTGAGTGTGTGTCTCTATCTCTGTTAAAAACGTAAAGGGAAGATTCCACCGCTGACCGGATGCTCACAAAGGTTAAGGACTAACGTCAACCATGATTGAGGAGAGGGCGAACTCCTTAGAACACAAAACCCCAAACAACCAAAAATGTCGTAGTCGCTGGGGCTGGGCATGAGCTGCAAACAGAGGCTAGACAGTGGAATGACTGTCTCAGTGTGAACAGCCAATCAGGCGAGCGGTGGGCTCACACGCCCTCCGCCTGACTCTAAAGACAGCAGCCCTCGTCTTGGCACAGCTTCCTTCGCCCACTGTGGACCGAGAGCTGCACTTGCTGTGTTTCCAGCTCTTGTGTTTGGACTCTTCTCTGTTCTCGAGTGTCTCACTGTATTCGGGGCTGCCCTATAACTTCCTAGACCTGGCTGACCTCAATGTAGGCCTCTGCCTCCTGAGTGCTGGTTAAAATTATGTTTTATGTGTGAGTGAGTGTTTTTCCACATAATTGTCTGTGCCTGGCACCCTCGGGGGTCAGAAGAAGACACTGGATCCTCTAGAGTTACAGATAGGGTAAGCCAACATGGAGATGCTGGGAGCTGACCCGGGTCCTCTACAAGAGCAGCAGCCTCTTAGTCTCTCCAGCCCTCTTCATTCTCCTCAGCTCTGTCGGTTTCTTCATTGCTCTCAGCCTCTGGCTTTCCTTTCCCCCTCCTAGGTCTGAGGTGGACATCCTCTGCCCTCCCCCAACACACAGGATTGGGTTTGCAGACAAGATCTTATCCTACAGTCAGAAGCCTTGACACTCCACAGACAACATGTGCCCCGGTCTCCCTTTCACAGAATTATTCAAGATCCCTTCTCCAGCCTTTCTCTGCACACTGCTCAGCCAGGATCCCTGAGCTGCATCAACTTTGCTCAGATCTCTCCTCAACACCCACTTCCTACAGCAGCACATCAAAGCTCACTCTCCAGAGCCTCAGAATGGAAGCCATTAGTCTTCACAGCACCTGTATGACCTCACCAGGGCCTCTGTCCCCTCTGTCACACAGGCCTCCCTTCTTGCACTTCCACCAGATAGCGTCCTACCCCTTCCTGTTTGCGAAGCAAGACTGTCTCAGGACACAAGTGACCCAACCTAATGCCATGCACTAGTTGTGGTTGTATTTTGAGGCATGACCAGTGCAGAGCTGGTCCACACTCGGCAAGACATCGGCTTTGGGACAGGTTTTCTAGATGCCGTCTCCTGCCAGGTAGTAGGAGTGTCACCTGAACCTCGTGTATGGGGACTGTAGCTGTCTATGAGAGGACTCCCACCACACTGAGCTCACATTAGCTCATCTGGACTTGGCCCACAGGCAGGAAGCATCCTGCCATTCCTTAATGAGACACATAAAGGAGCTTTTCCAGAGCCACACAAGAGCTTGGTGAAGGCAGGTCTACCTCTGGATTCCGAGCGATTGCCACAAGCAATTGAGTTCCAGGGCTCGCAAGTTCTTCCTAAAAGGGGCCAAACAGCATATCCTTTCTGCTTTATGGGTCATATGTTGTCTCTTTCTTGTATTTCACTGTGTGGTACATGCCCAGATGGGTACACATTTGTATGCACGTGCTTGCACATGTGCCTATGTGTGTGTCTGTGTGAGAGAATGTGTCTGAGTATGAGTGTGTATGTGAGTGAGTGTGAGAGTATTGTATGTGTGAGTATGTTGTGTATATAGGTATGTGTGTATATAGGTGTGTGTATGAGTGTGTATGTATGTGAGTGAGTGTGTGAGAGTATGTGTATGTGTGAGTATGTGTGTGTATATAGGTATGTGTGTATATAGGTAGGTGTGCGTGTGTGTGTGTGTGTGTGTGTGTGTGTGTGCACCCACAGAGGACAGAGAAGCTGCTTTTACTTTATCCCTGAGCCAGGGTCTCTCCCTGACCCTAGCCTGACTCACAGGTGAGGTCCTAGGATCCGCCTGCCCCTGCCCCCCAGCACTGGGCCACAGGTGTGCACAGTTGTACACGTCCTTTCCATGTGCACTGGGGATTTGAGCTCAGGTCCTCATGTTGTCGCAGTAAGTGCCCTTACCCCCTGAACCATCTCTCAACGCCTTACTCCTTCCTTCTTTTCTTCCTTTCTTTTTTAGGCAGCCCTTTAACTACATAAAGATAGGGGCTGGAGAGAGACGGCTCAATGGTTAAGAATGTCTCCTGCCTTCCCGTGGACCTGCATTCTGCTCCCAGCACCCACATTGGATGGCTGTAATTGCAGCTCCAGAGGGATCTGCTACCTCTGGCCACCACAGGCAACCACACTCACATGTATACTACACACACACACACACACACACACACACACACACACACACTTAAACACACTTAAAAAATCACTAAAAACCAAAAAATTTAAATTAACATAAAAATAATTCTTTGCACTAGGCTAAGAAGAGAGAGACACCTCTAGGCTACCCTTGGCCCAAGGGCTACAGGTTACCAAGTACTCCAAAAGGTTATGCAGATGTGGCAAATAGTAAGCCAGATAACATGGGTCTGGTTAAGAAGGGTTGCCCTCTTTGACCTATCTTTCGTTAATCTTCACTGAATGGTGGTTATTCCTGAAACACAATAACTCATTTAATTCTCACTGTGACCTGAGTTGACGGGTACTGCTGTTGGTTCTGTTGTATAATGGAGAAACTGAGGTACAGGGAGGCTAAAGAATTTTCTCAAGGTCCTATGGCCAGTAGCAGTTCAGCCCTAGAACCTGTGGGATGAACAGCCTGCGCGGAGGCTGTTTATCTGGGTGGGCAGGCAGCCAACAAGGATTCTGAACTTTCACCTTGACCTGAAGGGGCGTGGACACACCTCTCCAATGGACACACCCCTCCAATGGACACACCCCTCCAGCGCTCTGTAAAGCTGCAAGGAGGCAGCCAGTGTTTCCTTCCCTCAAGCAGTCACAAAGGAGGGTGCCAGCAGACTGCAGAGGCATCTTGATTTGAAAAAAAAAAAAAAAAAAAAAGCACTTGATTGGATCTCCTTAATTTTTAATCACAAACTGAATTCAAAATAAATTGAAACCTGGTTGACAGAGCACCAAGGACGATGATAAATGGCGATGGTGCCCGAAAGGGGATCGCTTCCAGGAGATGTCTCTGAGGCAAAGACTGGTGGGTTGTGTCCCTGGAAGAAGAGTAACAGTACAGCCAGGAGGAGGGCAGGAGTGAGCAGCCCACGTAATTAATACGAGGCACAACAGTTCCCAAGTAATCAAGACAAGCTGATCACCAGCCGATTGGATTTGTGGATTGTATTTTGAGATGGATTCATGGATCCTGGCGTTGAAATCCTGATCCTCCTGCCTCCACCTCCTACATGCCGAGATTATAGGCACGTGCCACTATATAGGCTGAATTTTTTTAAAAAAAAATGTGTCTGCGTGTTTGTTGGTATGGGGTACGGTGTGATGTGCACTCACTCGATCCATATCGTGTCCTCCACAACTGCAGGTCCGTACATGTAGAGGACAGAGTTCCGTGCTGTATTTCTACGATCCACCTTATATACTGAGGCAAGGTGTCTCCCACCTCAATGTTGTGGGTAGCCATTTTGCTCTTCAGCTTCCCTGGCTCTGTCTCCCAAACACTGGAGATTCCAGGAGGGCTGCCACACATGCTTGGCTCTTGGGTGGATTCTGTGGGTCTGAACTCCAGCTCAAAACTTGGGCAACAAGCAATCTACCCCACAGAGACATCTCCCTAGTCCTGAATTTTTTTTCTTTTTCTTTCTTTCTTTTTATTTTTAGAACTGGGGACCGAACCCAGGGCCTCAAGCGCTCTACCGCTGAGCTAAATCCTCAACCCCGTCCTGACGTTCTTTTAAAAAACAAAAATACTGTTTGAGTTACCAAGAGGGCCGTAGAGTCCTAAAGGCATACAACGGCACGAATATTTCAGGTGGCAGTAAGAAATAACTATATATCCATTAATAATAATTCGGAGGATCCTAAACTCTAACTTAGATCAGATCTTTTCTTATAGTTTTTTCAAGACGGGATTTCTTTTGTGTAGCCCTGGCTGTCCTGGAATTCACCCTGTAGACCAGGCTGGCCTCTAATTCAGAGATCTGCCTGCTTCTGCCTTCCTACTGCTGGAACTAAAGGCATGCGTCACCACCACCCAACCTGGATCAGATATTTTCAATCACAGATTCTCAAGGTGTTTTTTATTCCCCAGAGAATAATTTAGATTTTCTTTTTTCCATTTATTTATTGTTTATATAATGCACTGGGATACCACGGTACCCAGGAATAGGTTCTTTACACCTTGTCGATCCCTAGGATCAAGCTAAGGTTGTCAGGATTGGTGACAAGTACCTCTACAAGCCGGGTCATCTTGCTGGTCACAAAGAGTAACATTTTTTAGTGTTTCTAATCACAGATTTTTTAAAAATATCTGTGAACTCGTTAATTTCCTTGCCTACTGCCCAAATGTATGCAAATTATCCTAAGATTGGTTTGGCTAGTAGAAGACTAGTCCAGCTCACCCGAGTGACCCAAACCCCAGGGAGCAAACTTCCAAGCTTACTTGCAGAATTTCCCTGAGAGAGAAGCTGTTCAAGTACGATTTGCCAGAGTCTCTGAGGCGGCGTGAGCCGTGTTGACACGGGGACATTTGCTGCACCTTACGAGGAAGACTCACAACAAGCCCAGGGCGGTCATAGTGCTCTGCTCTGTAAAGTGGACTTGGGACTTCGTGCTGAACTTGAAAGGGGGAAGGGAGACTTCTGGGATCAGACCGCCTACCACACTGAGAGCTGGTAATAAAAACATTTAGAGAAACAACCTCAAGCTGGGTCAGGAGTTTTTGTTGCCACTGTCTGTCTGTCTGTCTGTCTGTCTGTCTGTCTGTCTGTGTGCTTGCTTCACATAAGGCGCTCTTTCTAGTGTACCTAATTCAGCTCAGGCCACAGAGTGAAGTGGAAGGGACAGGAAGGGTATGGAGGAGAGGAAAAGGCCTGGGAATCCGTAGGGCTATGGGAGGGAAGAAGACCTTGTAATCTAGGCGGGTTACAGGTACAGGAAGGGTCTGGGGCGAGGCACGCATGCGCAGAGTGGGCCAGGGGCCAGGATGACTAGGCAGATGACTCAGGATAGAAAAAGTTCAGAGATGAGCATGAGAGCGGAGAGGAGTGGCAGAGAGGGCTGGGCACAGGATTCCAATGCGGCAAAGGAGCCAGGTTTCCTTCATCGCTCAGGGAGTTGCCAAGACCCCATTCGGACTGGGTCTGCCGGGTGTTAAAGGGGAACAGGCTGCGTGAGGGTCTCCCACCTACCCAAACATCTTGCTTTCAGCAGTGCCATCAGGGAACCGAGCCAAAGTGGCAGCAAGCTAAGGACTGACACATGGACGAAAGGCCACCCTTCCATGGCTGCTTTAAAGCCGATGGTCCCTGAGAAGGCCTGTGTGCACACCTGTATACAAGAAGAGTGAGCAGAGCAGAGCGCCAAGTTTGGAGGAGCCAAGTGGGCTCTAGGAGGCATGCTGGGCCGGAGACAAGGAATGTGGGATGGGAGGGAGGGAGCTGTGTTTCCGGAACTAAAACAGGAGAAGCCTGGAGGACAGCTTCTAGATTCCAGCCATCAGATGCTTCTTGGGGAAGGCCAGTTGGATTACTTTGATAAAGAAATAGGATCCAGGTTTAAGGGCCATTTAATTGGCTATGGAAGGACCTGGAAGTTGGCCACACCTCCACCTGTGCTCATTCCTACAGCAGCTGCCTGTAGTTCATATGGACGTGAACTAATCTAAAATCGCCTGCTGCAGAAAATGATTTGAATTCAGGATCTATCTGAGATTTCCACTCTGCAATGTGTAAGACATTGATTTCCTTTAGACAAACTCCGCCACCGTAATCTACCTAGGACTTTCTCCTCTTTAATTTTCAGTGTGTCTGAAAGTCACTAACCCTTCATCCAGGGAGGTACAGGCTTGAACACTGTGTGTCTTTGGGCTCTCTGAGAATCGCTAGGCTAGGAACATACCCCACCCCACCCCCCTGGGTCCTGCCACGTTGTCTGGCCCCTCGCCCTGCTCAAGGCGGCCCCACGAAGTGAACACGTCAGAATGGCTGCATCACCCACCTCCTCACACTTGTCCTGTGTGGAATGACTTGGAAGAACACCAGATTAAGAGTGGCTGTAGTGGACCGTCTACCATCAAAGAGGGTCTGACAGAAATACAGCTGCTACCCCGGTTTCAGATGGTAACACTCTGGGATTTGAAATAAGAAGCAAGAAGTCGCCACAAGCAAATGTGTTGGGAGTCTGGTGCCCTTATTCCGGAATACATAGTGGTGTCTGGTACAGACCTCATGGACACCCTACAGAGAGTTTAACAATACCCAAAGTTCCAAACCAGTCCCCTCAGCCAGAACCTGCTGGAACTGTACTGACTGTCAGGAATTGCTCAAAAGAAACAATAATAATGTTCCTTAAAGCAGTGGTTTGGAAGAGGTTAAGGATCCAGTGCGTCTGCCAGCCAGTAATGACTCCAATCAGTCGTCAGCCTTACATGGGGCTGATGGGTTTCTGTTCCCTTTCCCCTCCCATTAAAGGCCCACACACGGACTGTTTGTGGCCTGGAGTGCCTTCTGATCCAGCTCCTGGCCTCTGCCACGGGATTATCTGCCAGCTCTGGAGCCTGCCTTGCCTCTCAGCAAACACATGGGACATGAGCTAAATTCAAGAAATCCCATTTCCCCCTATGTGGTTAAAGCCAGAAATGATGGCTGGATTCTAGGCAGCTCTCCTGCAGAGCTGGTCTGATACCCCACGCCCACCCCACCCCCATCACTCCCCCCCCCACTCCCCCCCCCTACACCCCTGCCACAGGCTGCCTGCCCTGACAGCTGCTTTACCTTTGGCCCGGAAAGCAGATGAGGGAAATTGAAAAACATTTTTTTTTTTAAGTTTACGTGTAAGATTGAGTGCCTCTACAGCGTTTGATGACATGTCAAGTTCTGGGGGCTGGAAAATATAAGAAGCAAAGCCTTCCTAATGCACTAGTAGCAGAGGTAAATTTTATATGTGTAATAATCAGCAAATAAAACATGCTTTAGAGACCACCCATCATGGTACCCTTCTGGGACTGCCCTGGCCTTGTTTCCTTAGAAAGGAATTTAGACATAAGCATGTTAGTGCCTGGGCGCCCACATGCGTGTACACACATACACACACACGCTCTGCAGATGAAGAAATCCAGGCTTCTGGGAGCCAGCGAGAATTGCTCAAGAGATGGACCCACGCAAAGTGGAGGGAGAACTTGGACGGCAAGTTTTCTGTCCTCTTCTTCAATTATTAATTTGGTTTCTTTCCACTGACTCCCTTTTAAAAAAAAAAAGTCTGTGTGTGTGTCTAAGAGGCCACTGTGAACTAGGAAGTCGCAGAGAAGGCGGCGGCTTCTAAGATCCAGTGTTTCTCTCCTGGCATTCCCAGCAACATCCAGACCCAGCAAATGACTGGCTAAGGGGAATGGAGGCCTGCCGGGGTGTGAGGGTGGGGGCGTCGAGTACTTTCTAACCCGAGAATGTGCTGTTGGTATTTTCTCCCAGCATAAAATAGGGAAAAACTGGGAGTTGGCCTTCCTGCCAGTGTCTTGGGCTGAAAGCCAAGTACTTAATCCTTTCTATCATGGCTCCTTCCTTTGAGAAACAGTTTTGATTCGTTTTAAAGACAGGTTCTCGCTACGTCACCCAGGCTGGCCTTGAACTCACTACGTACCTGGATTTCTTGACAGCTAACTATGAGTACTGAAAACTCCAAGCAGTTTTGTGGCGGTGTGTCCCTCCCCTTAAAGAGTTAATTAAGCAGCCCCGCGGCCTGCCCGAGAGAAACCCTAAAGAGGCGCCACATTCTTGCAGGAACTCAGTCTGTCCCAGCTCAAACTGCCCTCCAGATGAACAAGGTAAAGGTGGGGACATGGGGACATGAGGGCGGAGGGAAGTGAGATCTGGCGACCGGGAAGGCAGTGGACTGGAAAGCCGGTCAGTGGTTAAAGAGGTCAGAGCAGGCAGGGACCAATGAGCTCGCTTACCTAAGATCGCCACCGACAGACGGGCCCAGGGGGTGGTCGCGGGCTCTGCTCTCCGGGATCCACCTCGGGCCGCTCAGACCTCCCTCGCCCTCTCCAGGTCCAGGTAAGTGGTGGAGCAGGCTCTCGAGCAGGAAGTGGATGCTGTATGCAAATCTCTACGGAGAGGAAGCCTCTGCTCAGCAGTCTCCCCGTGGGGCAGTGAATCAACCGCTGAGAACTGACTTTACTTCTTAAAACAGAAACCTCCCGCGTTTACCAGAGAGAACCAGCAGCCAATTAGGCTGCATCCTGCTTTTACCACACAGATAAGAAAACTGTGAGGAATGCCCCGGGCTTCTGGGTTACTGCGGCGGGCGCCTGAGAAGGCGTCTCTTGGAGACTGAACTTGAGTATTCAGACTGCTGATTCTTGAGCGCCTTCAAACGAAGAAACCTGGGCCCGGTAATGGGAGGGAATGGGAAGCAAGAGCTTATAACTGAGTCTTTTAACTCACTAAAACAGACTTGCTGCCCGTAACTAAGGGGCAAAGGGTTCACTGCCTATATCCCTGTGCTGGACTGTATTCTCTCACACATACACACACACACACACACACACACACACACACACACAGCCCTCCGGCTTCTCATTTCACAATCTTAAGTTTATTTCTTTCTTTTTCCCTTTGTTTATTCAGTGCTCTACGGAATTTATTGCACAGACGGGGATCCTGGAGGCAGAAGGATGCCACGGTGGTGTTTATGGGTAATATAAATCCAGGTTACTTCCAAGGCATTGGAGGGTGATGGGAGCCAGCCCGCGTGTGAACTCCTTCAGGCCACCAGCCAGCATCGCAGCCCCTGAACTCCCCCCTCCCCCACAGAAGGTGTCTCAGACTGAGCCAGTCCTGTCTCCCCATTCGCACACACAGGGGACACCGCCCAGAATGCCCTCAATCAGGTTGCCCAAGTATTACACGTAAAGTTGTGCCACACATAATAAGCAAAGGGAATGTGGCTTGTTTTTAAAACTTTAGAATAAAGGTGGTACAGTTGTTGGTGTATTTGGAAAAAAACATTTTTGACAATATATATGGTCACACAGAGAGAGAGAGACAGAGACAGAGACAGAGAGAAAGAGAGACAGAGACAGAGAGATATTAGATTTATGTGTCCCCAGCATCTGGGACACTGCCCATGACATTATAGGCAATCACTGTATACCTGTTGAATCATCTAGTCAGAAATGTGTGAGCTGAGCCTGGAAGCCTTCTGCTTCAAAATTATTATTAGATCTTAGTGGTTGGGGGAAACCAGCATTCTGCGTGGAATGACTGGAACCAGGATAATGGGGCAGGGGACTCTATCAACATTGGAATGAGAACAGGAAAGGGGAGACAAATGGGAGGGGAGAGCAGCGGGAGGGGGAGTAGGGCTGAGTAGAGCCCCAGAGGTGTTTCTGGAAACCTCTGCCTTTGGAACCCTTTCTGTGAGGAGTCAGGACAGCCTTTTCTTTCAGTCTCCACCCCGTGAGAGCTGTGATATGGGGGCCTGTAAGAAAGGCAGCAAGCCTAAGACCTGTCTTAGGTTGCTGTGTACCCCTCCTCTCTGAGTCCATCCTAGCTCGGGGAATGGGATAACAGCTCCTTGCTCAGAGCCTCTGCTAGGCCCCTCCTGGAAAGCAGCCCAAGGATGTAAACTGTTTATAGAGAATCTCCTGCACCGAGAAACGTCTGTCTGCACATGCCTGGCGAGCTTAGACTGAAAGAGGAATGACAGAGGCCATGCCTGAGGACTGGGACATAAACACCTCAGGTTCCCAGATGCTTTCCACTGCTGTCTGGATGCTCACATGTAGCCTCCCAGGAAGCAGCTTGCCCCTGGGGACCTTTGCATACCTTTAACCCTTCAAGCAGACATGAGAGGTGCAGAAGCCGCCATTCCCACAGCACAAGGCTCAGAGATGCCCACTAGCTTCTTGAAGGGCACATAGCTAATTTGTGGATCAGCCAAACTCCGAGCTATCTCGCTTGCTTGTAGGAATCTTTCCTCCTTTGGCTGCTCAGCTCTGGACTGTTTCCTACAAGTCTGAGTGCAGCTGAGGCCGTTCCCTTTCTTTACACAACTCTTGATAACTCTCAAAAGGGGACGGACGGAAGCAATGAAAAGGCCAGTCTGTGACTGCCAGGGTCTGTGTTTACACATGAGTCTCTGCTCTCAGAGTCAAAAGTCGAGGAGTCAAGAGACGGGCCAACCATCTCACCCTGAGTTAAAAAGTCCAGAAGTAAAGCTTGCCAAGTTCTAGGGGTCCCAGTGTCTTTTGTCAGTTA
The DNA here is from genome assembly GCF_021556685.1 of Rattus norvegicus. Lineage (NCBI taxonomy): Eukaryota > Metazoa > Chordata > Mammalia > Rodentia > Muridae > Rattus > Rattus norvegicus. The sequence goes on along the minus strand of NC_141553.1, from coordinate 46,316,952 downwards.
GGGCTTGTCTTGGTTGCTTTTCTGTTGCTGTGAGAAGATACCATCACCACGGCAACTCAGAAAAGGAAGTGTGTAATTAGGCATTACTCTTCCAGAGAATTAGACTATATGATGGTTTGAATGCTTGGCCATCGGAAGTGCCACTATGAAGAGATATGGCCTTATTGGAGGAGGTGTGTCACACGTCACCGCCTCCTAGGCTCATGCTCTGCCCAGTACGGAAGACACCTTCTTCCTGGCTATCTTCAGACCAAGATGTAGAACTTTTGGCTCTCCAGCCCCAAGTCTACTTGTGTGATGCCATGCTTCCCACCATGATGACAATGTACTGAAACTCTGAACTATAAGCCAGCCCCAATTAAATTCCATGGTTATAATGTCTCTTCACAGCAATAAAACCCTAAGACAGAAGATGGTACCAGGGACTAGGGTATTGCGTGGTAGGTCTGACCATGCTTTTATTTGGAAGAATTTGGATTTGGGGGCTTTGGATTTGGAATGCAATGGAGCACTTTAAGTGGGAATTAATGGGCCATCACGGTGGGAATATGAAAGACTTTGGTGCTGATAGTTCTGCATCTTGTTCCGAAGGCAGACAGGAGAAGGGTCTTAAAGCTCACACCACAATGATACACTTCCTCCAACAAGGCCACACCAACTTCCTAACACTGTCACTTTCTGGGCCAAGCATGTTCAAACCACCACAGAACTGTAATCCAGAAAAATGGAGGGTACACCTATGAGAGACTGAGAAATTTTTTTTCTTTGTTGGAAGTAGGTGAGAGAGACTACTTCTAGTCCAGACCTTTGAGGTAGGAAGAGAAGCCTCTGATTCAGATTTTTGAGATGGAAAGACACAGGTTTTTGATCTGGACCTGAGGTGGGGAGACATTTTTAATCTGGGCCACACCTTCTGCTGGAAGCCAATAGAAAGGCATGGAAGAAGGAAGGTTTTTGCTTTTTGCCCGCTTTGCCTTGCCTGGCTCACATATCCATTCCTTCACTGCCATTGGAACATCCTTCTTCAGAATGGTAGCATATACAGAAGACCAGCAGACGTACCTGGCCTTGTGGACTGAGCCACTACTAGATTCTGGGACTTCCCATTCACAGTTGGCCATTGTTGGGTTAGCTGGACTGCAGCCTGTGAGTCAGATGTGTGTGTGTGTGTGTGTGTGTGTGTGTGTGTGTGTGTGTGTGTGTGTGTTCGTGTGCATGTGTGCGTCTTAGTTAGAGTTTTATTTGCTGTGAAGAAACACCGTGACCGAGGTAAGTATCATAAAGGACAATATTTCATTGGGGCTGGCTCACAGGTTCAGAGGTTCAGATCATTATCATCATGGCAGGAAGCATGGCAGCGTCCAGGCAGACACGGTGCTGGAGAAGGAGCTGAGAGTTCTACATCTTGATCCAAAGGTAGCAAGAAGGAAACACTGTCTTCCACAGGCAGCCAGGAAGAAGCTCTCAAAGCCCACTTCCACAGTGACATACTTCCTCCAACACTCCCCCAATTATTAGGCCATACCTCCTCATAATGCTAGTTCCCATGGGCCGAGTATATTCAAATCACTACATTCCACTCCCTGCGTCCCACAGGCTATGGAAGTTATACCTAGCCATAGCATAATGCAAACTACATTTAGTCTAATTTCAAAAGTCCCAATAGTCAATCATAGTATCAACAAGTCTCTTCTGATATTCAATCTCTTAACTATAATCCCCTATAAAATCTAAATAAAAAAGCAGATCACATACTTCCAATATATCATGACACGAGATATACATTACCATTCCAAAACATCACAGTGAGGAATTACTGGACCAAAGCAAGATCACAACCATCTGAGCAAACTCTGCATCTCCATTTCTGATATCCAACTCCCTTCAGTTTTGATGACTACAGCAAACTTACTTCTCTTGGGCTGTTTCTACTCCCTGTTAGCAGCTTTCCTAGACAGGGATCCCACAGCTCTGGCATCTCTAACATCTTGGGGTCTCCAAGGCAACTTCAACTTCACAGCTACTTTCAATGTCTGGGATCTGCACATCATCTTCTGGGCTCCTCCAAAGCGCTTGGGTTACTTCTCTAGCTCTGCCCTCTGTAGCACTCTAAGCTCTGACTGATGCCCCTCCATTGCTGCTTCTGTTTGTGGTGGTCAACCCATTGGCCCTGGCATCTCTGGTACACTGGGATTTTCTACTGCAACTGGGCTTCATTAAGAGATTCCATTCATGATGCCAAGCCTCAACTTCAGTCCTGGACTGTGAACTCTAACTGAGGCTACACTTTCACCAATGGCCTTTCCTGGGATCTCACAGTGCCAAGACTCAGCTGCTGTCTATGTCCCCTTTATGCCTTCATAACTAGTACCACTTGGGTAACTCGACATGTTACCAAGTCCAGCTGCAGCTCGAAGTACAACATTGGTTATTTCTGAAACAGAGCTTCTTTGTGGTCTTAGAAAACACATCTCAGAAGATTTCACCTCTGTGATGCTGGTCTCTTCTTAAACATCGCTAATTTCTTAGCTCCAGCTAACTAGTACCAATTGTTCCAGTAGTCCCTTCTATTCTTGACTTTAAAGCCAGAGCCACATGGCTGAAGCTGCCAGATTTTCCTGATTGCTGCGGATCGAACATGCCCCTCTTGTTCTATTACATCACCGGCAGGTTTCTGTTTTCCAACTCTTTCACTGCCTAAGTTTGGTTTTCCTGGGACTTGCTCTGTAGACTGACGTTGAACTCAGAGATCTGCATACCACTGTCTCCTGAATTCTGGGATTAAAAGCATGTACCATCATTCCTGGAACTAAGGTTTTCTCTACTTGAAACTTGCTCTGTCACAGGTTGGCCTTGAACTCAGAGATCTGCTTGCTTCTGTCTCCTGGGAATAAAGATGTGTGCCACCACCATGCCTGAGCCTAAGTTTTTCACAGCCACCATGCCTCAAGCTCTGAATCAAAAGCCTATGTCTTCCAGCCTCAAGATCTGGCTCACGGGTGTGCCTTCCACTTCTGGATTGTAGTTCGTTCCAGATTAAAAATCCAAATGAAAACTGGCGAGTTGTGCTTGGCCATGTAGAAGGGACAATGTGACCATTTCCTGCCCCTGGAACAGAGCCAGTGGGGCTTGTTTGTAATACACACACACACACACACACACACACACACACACACAAATTTATGTTCCTGTATCAGGAATTATTCTCCCTGTCAAGGTTAATGACTCCATGCTCCATGACAATCAGAGATAGCATGAATCTGGAGGCAAGAGTGTGTCTATGTCCTTAGCAAAAATAGTAAATTCTGAGACCTTCGGGTCAGCCCCTAAGGCTGTAGGAAAAAACTCTAAAAACATGAATTAAAAAATATATGATTTCTCAACTATGTAAACTGTAAAGATGCAATATGAATTATAGAAGGAGCTTCCTGGACCTAAAAGAACAAAGGCAGCTACACTATAAGCCAGCTTGTCAGAAAGATACAAAGACAGGCAGATTCCTAAGTTCAAGGTCAGCCTGGGACAGAGTGACATTGGGCTTTGGTGTGTTGGGATCCTACCCAGCTAAGTTTATTGTCTGTGCTTACAAAGGCAAGCAGATTTCTGAATTCATTTGCAATGTTTAAAAAAACAAACAAACTATGTGCTTGCTGCCTTTTTCTAAGAATGAGGGGGCTGGAGTCACAGGATGCTGATTCATGGGATAATCAAGAGGGAAGCTGGGGTAATGACTGAATTAATATATAAATAAAAGACTGGGCTTTTGGTCTGTAGGAGATGAGCTATCCAGAGATTTTTTTTTATAATTTTTTTGAGCAAGAGAGATCTGTCTTGAGCAGAGGGCTGTTTGGAAAGCTGTCTTGAGCAGAACACAGGCCATCAATTGTACCCCATGATTTGACTTCCAGTCACTGTTTTTTTTTTTTTTTCCACACTCAAACTCTCTCAGGAACACCTCTCCAAGCTGAGGTGAATCCTTGGCTGAAAAAAAATAATCAGTTTATAATAACACCCAGAGTTCGATGGCAAAGGCATACACAATAAGTTTAGATCTGTGGGATCTTGCCCCGAGATCACGACTCCCTTAATTCCATTTAGTATCCTTGATCACAGGATTAAGTTCCATTTCACTTCCTGGTTCTTCTTCATAACTTGAACCATACAATTTGTATTTTTTCCTTCCTAAGTTTGCTCTGCTTGATCAAAATGCTCTTCACGAGAGTAAATCAGAGGACGAAGTCTGTACTGGGCTTTTCTGAGACTTCCTGTGTCAATGCAATTAATCTGAATCTCTTCACCTTAGCCTTGGGCAGACTCTAAACACAAGGGCAAAAAGCAGTCATATTCTTCATGAAAACATCACAAGAACAACATACTAAATTTCTGGGCAACATACTAAACTTCTCTGAAACCTCTTGAGCCAGCGGGCCTCTACAGTTCAAATCACCCTAAGTACCACCATCTTCCGTATTACTACTAGAATGTCCCATTAAGCCCCGGGTAAAGCATACCACTGCTTTCCAGAGTCCTCAAATCCATTTCTCCAAAAACATGGTCAGGCCTATCGCAGCAATACCTCAGTCCCTGGTACCAACTTCTGTCTTAGTTAAAGTTTAATTGCTGTGAAGAGACACCATGACCAAGGCAACTTTTATAAAGGACAACATTTAATTGGGGCTAGCTTACAGTTTCAGAGGTTCAGCACACTTTCCTCATAGCGTTTAGGCTGACATGGTGCTAAAGAAGGAGCTGAGAGTTCTATATCTTGATCTGAAGATAGCAAAAGGAGACTCTGTCTTCCTCAGGCAGCCAGGAGGAGGCTCTCAAAGCTCACTTCCATAGTGACACATTTCCTCCAATAAAGCCACACATATTCCAACAAGGCCATGTCTCCTAATAGTGCCATTTACCATAGGCTAAGCATATTCAAACCAATATATATATATACATATATACATATATACATGTATGAGAGAGAAATTCATTCCGTAAGTTTTATAACTCTAGAGGAGAACCTTGACTAATACTGTACAACTCTTTTGCTTGCCCCTAGTGACAGACTTTCTCCTATGCAAAAACTTCATGACTGGGGACCAAGTATTCAAATATATGATGAACCCATGGGGCTATTCTCACTTAAACATCCACAGGGTTGCTGTAACATAATACCAGAGAGTAGATAGCTTAAATTATAAGCTTTTATTTCTTAGAGGTTAGCAGGCTACAAGTCCAAGACACTAGAAGATTGTGTATTGGCAGAAAGCCTGCTTCCTGGTTCATGAGTGGCCTTCTTGCTCTGTCTCATTCAGTAGAGGAGATTGGGATGCTCTCTGGTCCCTTTTACAGGGCTGCCAATCCTATCCATGAGATCTTGTTGCCACAATGTAGTTGCCTTTCAAAGGCCCTATACCCTAGTGCAATTATATAAAGCAGGTATGAGATTTCAGCATATGAATTTGAGGGATAATTGTCCTAAGAGTGTAGTTTATAACACTTTGCAATTTCGCACATATCAAATAAAGGCAGTTTCCTCCACTCCCATAAACCTAATCAAACTGTGAGTTGATACTCAGCATTAATCCATGGAATAAAAGAAAAGATTTCTTTTTGACCAACCATGTCTTTTCATTTTTAAAGCTCTAATTACAATCATGAGAAGGCAGAGCGAACTATAGTGGCCTACCACGTAAAAAGGGAGATAACCACCCTCATGCAGTCCTCTGAGAATGGCTCTTGTTCAAAGGCTCTGAACATCAACCATAGGCTGCCTGAGTCCCCAGAGAGGAGGGATCACCCCTCCACTGTTTCTGTCCTGACCTGGTACTGACCTTGGTCCTGACACACACTGGGTGTTGGACATAGAAGCAAAAACTTCTCAACACTTACTTGGGTCTCCCACAGATGGACAGGCAGTGGTGAGGCAGAGGTCTGTGGCACACTGAGTCTCTCCTGCTCTGCTCAGCTGCTTCAGTTCAGAATGGAAACCAGGACAGGCAGGTGCACAGACTCAGCCTCACCTCTGCCCTCCCCACCAAGCCCTGGTTCCTCTTGCTGTCTGTCCAGGTGGCCCTTCCCTTCTGGCGACATCCTCTCTGGGCATGTCTCCTGTCCTGTTGGAACACTGGATCAGGACCTCCAGAACCTAACAGAGGTCTTGGAATCGAAGACTCAAAGCAGAAGGGTGAGTCTCAGCCACTCTTCCTAAGCAGCCTGCATGGTTTGACGTGCACTATGCTGAGACTAAATTGTCAATGAGATTGTCTTAGGAAGAGAAAGTTCCTGAGGGCAGAGGTCTGAGGAGTGATATTGGTCAAGTATTCCTCCTTTTGCTTTGTCACCATGTGAGGAGACAGAGAAGGCCGTACCCATGAGGAAGACATGGATCTGCCATGAGGAAGATCCCATGACAGACATGGGATCTACTAGCATCTTATTCTTAGATTTCCAAGCCTCCTGAACTCTGATAAAGAATAATTTACCCAGTCTAGAATAGTCTCCTTTAGCCTACAGAAGATACATCCCAAACACCTCAATCCTGAAACTCAGCATACCAAACCCTGTATATACTGATTTTTCCCTATGCATACATATTTACGATCATTTAATTTACAAGTTAGACACAGTAAGAGATTAACAATGGCTAGCAATGAAGCACAGGTTATAACCCTATAGAATTACCAACACTTGCTTTTGTCCTTTGACGTCATCGTTAAGTAATACAAAGACGGGTGGATGTGATGGCGGGAATGTGAAAATGTCCCTCACGGCCTCCTGAACATCAACATTTGGTTTAGAACTTGAGATGCTGTTTGGGGAAGTTGTGGGACCTTTGGAGTGGGCTGTGTGGCTTTTGCATGTGGGCCACTGTGGTCAGGCCTTTGAGAGTTACAACCTTTCCCATTCCCCTCCCCGCCTCTGTGTTTCCTGACCCGCCACAAAACTTGGGCATCTGTTGACCCTTCATCACCATGATATCCTAAATAATCCTGTCTTCTTTCAAGCAACTCTTTCAAGTTGTTTCTGTTGGGTGTTTTGTCACAGTGTCAAGAGAAGTAACACACACACTTGTCCCATTATATACCACAGGAATCTGATAACCGGGCTACTAAGTGACTGACAGGGGTGGGCATATTCAGCAAGGGATGCTGGACGAATAGATGAGTCCCAGGCAGATAGCACGGGCAGACCAACATCTCACCACACTTTTCAAATGAGGTACAGTTGTGATTCTTAAAATTATATTTGTTTATTTTGTTCATGTGTGTTCTGGGGGGTACACATGCACCATAGCATGTACACGGAGGTCAGAGGACAACGTTTGGGGGTTGGTTCTCTCCTTTCGCCACGTAGATCCTGGGGATCCAACTCGGATCAGCAAGCTCCTTTACCCACTGAGCCATCTTTCCCGCCCCTGATGTGCCATTTAAAAATGGAAGAACTGCTTGTTTCTGGAAATTTCCTGGATGCACATAACTGTAGGTGACTGAAGCTCAGGTAGGGGGTTACTGTAAGTTGTTACAGACGCGGGACCATATGAAGATAAGCCTCCCTCTCCTACAAAGTTCAGATTATTCATCTCCTACTAAAGGGGATACTGGGAACAGCAGATCTGTCAAGCTGCGAAATAGCCTGTTAGGCCATCACCCACGCAATGGGCGCCTTTTACCAAACATTTGCATACTTGAAGGGGAGCATTCTAAAGTTCTGGGGAAAAGTCAAAGGTTACCTATTCCTGCGTGGCTTCCTGTGGTTAGATGGATCTGAAGTTTGGGGGCAGTGTCTCTAGAGTAAAGCCCTGTACACTGACTTCCTGTTAAAACCACCACTTTACCAGTAGCTAACCTTCAGGATGCACTCGGAGGGCTACAGCCTTGCTTAGTGGTGCAGCGCTCTCCTGGCTCCAGTAAGGTCCCTATCCAATTCCGCCACCAAGAACAGAATGAGAGGCTTTGGAAGATGCGTAAGTACCAGCTCTAACACATGTTGCCTGCCTTACACATGGCTTGTTGGAGCCCCCGTGTGAGGTGGGTTCTAGGGGAGGATACTCTAAAATGGAATCAAGAAATATGTTCCAAAGAGCAACTCTCCAAAAGGGAAATTAGCATTGAGGTCCCAGGTTCACAGCTGGGAAGATCAGACAAGGGAAGAATGTTGAAAAGGGGGCAGAAGGATGTAGTGAGAGTTCTGGAATTTGGGTTAAGAATGGTTTCGGTTTAACCCCAAGTGTAGGGGTGTCCCAGTGCTTTGGACTGTCCACAGCAGCTGACTGTGATTTGCCTCATGCTCTAGCAGAGGCGTGGTTTTGCCAGCTGCAGATAGTTTCTGGTATTGTGTGACCTTTGGAATTCTGGGAACTTTTCAGAGGGTATAGAAATGCTAGGGCCCCCAAGAGATGGAGATGGTTGTGGCTTGTTTGTAGTCATGTCCAAAGAAGGAATAAAAGGAAAGAAATTAGATTCAGGGACTTTCCTAATTCCTCTCTCTGCTCTATCCTTGTTTCTCTCCTATCTAGAGATAGAGGGTGAAACTGGGGGGGGATGAAAGGTGGGAAAAGAAGATGCGTAAGTACCAGCTCTAACACCAACTGTCATGGAGCCCAGCAGAGAAGACGGCATCGAGGTAGCAAGAGCTTTTGTGAGATGCTTGGCCATAAGAGAGCAAGGGGGCAATGAGAATCCCCAACACGGGTTGGTGTGTGACCTGTTGTGTCGATCCTGGTGTCCAGTCTTATAATTCCCCAGTCTTCCTTAGTTGGATTCACACAATTCCTTGACTTCTGGATGCACCCACGGGCAGCTTTATTTAGTTCACATAAGAAGTTAGGGTAAAGCCTGGCATAGTGATATAAGCCTGCAATTCTAGCACCTGGGATGTGGAGGCAGGAGGATCAGGAATTCGAGGCTAGCCTCGGTTCCTTGGTGAGCTCAAAGACAGCCTGGGCTACATGAGACATTGCCCCCACCCCAGAACAAACAATAATAATCATATCAATAGCAAAAAACCCCACAATTAAATAACAAATATTACTGTGGTTATTTGTGGAAACTCGGAATTCTTGTATACTATTGGTGGGGATGTAAAAGGGTGTAGTGCTATGGATTACGGCATACTTGTTTCTAAAGTTACCGTGTGACCCAGCAATTGTGTGTGTGAATGTGTGTGTGTATGTGTGTGTATGTGTGTATGTGTGTGTATGTGTGTATGTGTGTGTATGTGTGTATGTGTGTGTATGTGTGTGTATGTGTGTGTATGTGTGTATGTGTGTGTATGTGTGTGTATGTGTGTATGTGTGTGTGTATGTGTGTATGTGTGTGTATGTGTGTGTGTATGTGTGTATGTGTGTGTATGTGTGTATGTGTGTGTATGTGTGTATGTGTGTGTATGTGTGTATGTGTGTGTATGTGTGTGTATGTGTGTATGTGTGTGTATGTGTGTATGTGTGTATGTGTGTGTATGTGTGTGTATGTGTGTATGTGTGTGCATGTGTGTATGTATGTGTGTGTATGTGTGTATGTGTGTGTATGTGTGTATGTGTGTGTATGTGTGTGTATGTGTATATGTGTGTGTATGTGTGTGTATGTGTGTGTATGTGTGTATGTGTGTATGTGTGTGTATGTATGTGTGTGTGTGTCCAGAGGAATTGGAAGTTAAGGCTTGAGCAGGTATTCATAATAACATCCTCATAATTACTAAGCAGATAAGTGGGTAACAAAATGTGGTGCACACACAGAGTAGAATATTGTTGAGACGTAAAAATAATGGGAATATGACATATGCTACAACACGCATGAACCTGAGGACCTGACACATGCTGCAACATGCAGGAACCTGAGAATCCCTTCTCAGTAACGTAAGCCAGTCACAGAAGGGCAAATGTTGTATGAACTACTCACATGAGGTGCCTAGAGTAGTCTTTTCAGATGAAAAGAGTTTTGGATATATTGCAGTAATGATGGTCCCAGAACTAGGACCCAGAATGACCCCCATGGTACTTTGCAGAGCAGGGTTCCTTCCACAAAGATGTGAAGTGTAAAGCAGGGAGCTAAGTGGCCAGGCAGTTTACACCCCTAATGTGGCTAGGTAGAGAATTTCCTGGTGTTTACCACAATTAAAGAAGAAATCGTGAAGCAGCCTGCGAGGTAGGCTCCGTATTAAGATACGAGGAGTTCAGCGGCTTACTGGCATTATACATTAAAACCCAGCCCCACTCCCTGTGTGCCACAGTTGCCTCCGCCATCTGGCTGTACAGTCCCAGTCAGGGAGGAGCTCCGGACACTGGTCAGATGCCAGTGCCACAGAGATCGGTCTTCGTAAGCCCTGGCCTCTCTTTTCTGGGCCCTTCCTCCAACACTTGATTTTTCTGGCACTCATGTTTCCTCCCTGCCCTTCCTGATTCAAAATCTGCTGGGTCGGGGAGGCGGGGCATCCGCCCAATCTCTCATTTATACCTGAAGCACATGGTGTGCATTTGAATCAACACGCTGCCTCTCCAAGGGGTGCTTGCGTTTTAAGCCTCATCGCCTTCTATGAAATGAAAGGCTTTGTTTCACACTGAAGGACTTTCTGGCATCAGGGAGCAAGAGGGGAGGGAATCAGAGAGGCGCGGTAGCAGGTAGGGCAACCATAAGCCAAGAAATGCATTGACTGGAAGCAGCTTCAGGCTCCCTTAGAGGGAGGTGTATTTAATGGATGGGCAGATCTGTGGGGCTCCACAAAGATGCGAAGCGTAAGCCAGGGGAGCTAAGTGGCCAGGCAGTTTATAAGCCTTCCCCTTTGAGCAAGCCTTGGCTTCTGATTGCCACACTCCAGACTCTCGCTTGTCATCAGAACTATTCACACCCAGGGAAAAGAATGCAGGGGGCTGATTTACTCAGGGTATCATTTTTTTCCTGACCGCTCTCCACCCCTGTTCTCTGCTTGTTGCATTGTAAAATTCCAAACAGCTAGGCTTGGCAGCCGCACGTCTCTGTCCACAGAGCCTCAGTAACGTTCGTTTTAATGCATGGCTGGCATAGAATGCCACACAATGTGGAAGGCAATCATTTGTACGTGCGTGCATGTCTTTCTGGGGCTTCTGACTCGAGACAGCATCATAAGGAGTAGGAAAGATTCTGTGCAAACAGTGTCCAGGGTAAGAGCTTGTGTCTGACATCGGCTTCCTGGTTTAAGACCTTACACCTCCTCCTATCTGCTGCACGTGACCTTGGGAAGTTTAACATTTTCATACCTCTGTTTCTTACTTCATGCAGTGAGTAGGAAATGAGCTGTTCGCGTCTTGGGTCACCAAGGCTATAAATGCACCAGTCTGACTGTCCCCGTTGTGGGGTATAGGAGGACTTCTTCCCCATCACATCTTACAGACTAGAAGTGAGGTAGTCTGAAGCCCCACCAAAGCTCTCACACCTTCCTTGCCAGCATTGTACATGTTTACCCAGAATCCCATGAGGCTGTTTCGAGAATAAACGAATTGCCCTCTATGCTTTGTCTGGTGTTTCACTCAATAAAGACTAGCTACTATCACCCTAATAAATATTAAATAAGTGCACAATTCAACTAGCATACCAGAATCAGATCTGAGCTGATACTACAAGAGAGGCAACTCTACTCAAAACAGTAGATAATACTAAAATATTCATGCATAACAATGAGATGAATTTTTATGCTAATCATTGACTAAGGATTTCTTGAATGTCAGGGAATTTAATACCAATCAGAGACTCCTATGTGGATGAGGCTACAACAGAGGAGAAGTCAATTGAAGAACTGTTAGGTAGCTTTGTTGAGGCCCATTAAGGGGAGTTACTTCATTCTAGAGCAAAGAATTGAATCTGAGTTCTATCTCTGGTTTGGGGTGAGAAACTGACTATCTAATCTGTACAATACATCACTATTGTCTTCTCGTTTGAGAGCGAATCCAGCTGGACCTGTCAATCACCTAGCCAGGAGACGACCCCTCAGGAAAACTGATTCACTTCAAGATGCTACAGAGATGGGGGAAATAATTACTCTCTTAAAGATGTAGCATGTGGGTACCTCCCCCCAGAAGTCCCTCCCTCGATCCAGCTGTTTGCAGATCTTTCCTGCTAAGGCAGCCCACTTTCCCCGGTTCTAACTCCAAAAATGTAACTTCTCCTTTCCCCCTCATCCCCTCTTTGGCTGCTGGCCCAAACCTCATCCTGCTTGCTTCCATCCTCTGGGCATTCTTTCTTTAACCCCCTCCAAGCCACAGCTGCTTGGCATCCTTCCTTCCTGAACCTGCCGACTCCCTTGAACCTGACCTCCGAAGGCTTGTCGTTTTTCTCTCCTCCTCCCCATCTGCCTCTTTGAGGTTAAGGTTTATAGCTTGCTGACCTTGTGGTTTACTCTCAAGCTCCCATAAAATAGTCCACGAGCTTCCCTCTGAGTCTATCTGAAATAATTTTGTCAATGAGACCAGGAACCCACAGAAGGAAACCCCAGTTTCCCTATAACAAGAGCTGAGCCTCCCGAGGGCCTTTGGCCTCTCCTGGGCTCTGTCCTGCCTTGCCTGGTGGTCCCTCTGGGGACAAACTGATTGCAGAGCTCAGAACAGGCAAACCTGAGCTTTGGCAGAGCCATCCTCGTCTGTAAGGGGCGCCTGGAGACCGATGCCTTCCTAGAAGTAGAAAAATTGTGTATTCCATCAGTTGAAGAGATTTTCCTCCTCTCGGCTCTGCCTACTTTTGGCAGACTGCGTGGAAGAAAGAGTAAACACAGCTAGTAATGTGATTTATAAAAGAGGCATTCTTAGAATCGCAGCTTACAAACAGAAGGCCAAGAAGATGACTCTAAGGCAGAGAGGGACAGAGACACACAGAGAGAACTTGCACTTTATCCATACCTTCCCCAAAGTGCCCCCCGCCAAAGCTCCTACAACCCCTCCACAACACTGGACTGTGAGGAAAGGACCCATGCTCTGTGTGAGAATTAACCCAGGAGCTCAGGAGATAACTCTGTGGCTGCCTTGTGGGCATGCAGATCTGACTTTGATCTCCAGGACCCCTCCCAATAAATGAGCCAGGCATGGGGGTTCATGGTTGCAATGGTTTCCAATACCAGGGAGATGGAGACAGCAGTTCTCCAAGGCATTCTGGCCTGTCAGCCTGAATGACTTGGCAATTTTCAGATTAGTAAGACTCAGACTCAAAAGGGTGGTAGACAGCACCCAAGGAATGACACTTGAAGTTGTTCTTGGACCTCTATAATAGGTACCATATGCACAAGACACACCTGCACAGAAGTATGTGCATGCTTGTACACACACGCACACACACACACACACACACACACACACACACACACACGAGTAACTCAAGCTCTTTTTGTTCAGTCTAGTAGTAGTTTGGTCCTTCCAGGACACAAGACAAGCCTCTGTAGTACTCTTACTTGTTTAGTGAGAACAAGCCCTAATCTAAGGTCCACACCAGGCTTTCCTGACGTCTTCACAGGCCTGCTGTTTCTTGAAGATGTACCAGCCGTCCCCCTACACTCACCTGAGTCCTCCTGGGATGTAGGGTGGCTGGCTCTTCTCCAGGAGGCTAGCGGATGAAGCCCAGTACCTACTCCTTACTCCCACCACAGGAATCTAATAGGTAAACGGCTACCCAGAGGGAAGGAAGACAGCCTTCCTTGTGGCTAGGCATGGTCCCAAGTTCTGATCAAGAAGCTCTAAGACATAGTATGTGGGCTCTGGAACCACACTGACCTCTTTTCCTTCCTCCCTTGGCTAGAACATAAATGGAATGCTGGTGGGAACTGTTAGAGACCACGTGCTTGACAGCAGCAGCCTAGGAACGATGAAACAAGAAGGAAGGCAACTGGGTCACCCATAGTACCAGAACCTGCATCCTCTGTGCCCAAGCTCTGATTTCCTTGTCTGATGGGGGGTTTCCCAACAAGATGACCTCATGGTCTCTCTCCTCCTTCGCCCCATTCCAGGGTATAGTCTCTTTTCCCTCAGTCCTCTTTTCCCACAGCCAAGGCCAGTGAGGGCTAAGGGAATGCTGTTAGTAAGGACGGGGTATTTGATGCTAACAGAGAGTTACCATCCACAACAGGACCCAGGAAAGAGCTGGAAATTCAAACTGGGGTATGATGCAGGCTCAGTCCTGTATCTGCAGAGGCGAGACGGGTTCGAATGGAGGCTCCGTGTCTTGCCTTCTTCCTCCCTCACTTCATAACTCAGCTTCACCCTGCACATGCGAATCTTTCTGCGTGAACACACTGGCTCATTTTACTTTCTCATTTTTTTGAGACAGTGCCTCACCGTTTAGTCCTTGATGGCTTGTCACTCCCTCTTGTAGGCTGTCCCAAACTCACAGAGACCCACCTGCCTCTGCTTCCATAGTGATGGAGTAGAAGGGTCTGAGTCTCATAGCGCTACCCTCCCAGCCTTGGCCAGCGTTTAAACTCCATCCTGCCTGCTCTTGGAAGAGCCTTGCGCAGAATCAAGGAATCCCCACGGTCTTACCAGGGGGAGGAGAAGGGGAAGCCCACTGTAGAGAGTTCTCAGAGGCCCCCGGCTGTGCTATTGGCTGGTTACAAGATCTTGAAAGCCCATTCTGCACACATTTTGCTTCTTTTTGATTGGTCAAAGGCTAGACATTTGTTATTTAGGTAGGTTCTTGTTATACAGCTTTGGCCGGCACAGATCTTGCTATGTAGACCACGCTGGTCTGAAACTCACAGAGATCCTCCTGTCTCTGCCTCCCTAGTGCTGGACTTAAAGGCACTCGGCACCACACCTGAAGGGTTTTGTTTTGCCACCGCTAGTCTCATCTCACTCTGTCACGGAGAACAACCTTGACTTCCTGGTTCTCCTGCTGTGATTACAGGTGTGCAGGGATTACAGGTGAGCGCCACCACACTGTGAACCACGCACATCTTTAAACCTCTCTCGCTGGTCATCTGAAATGAGCCACGGTAGAAATGCTTACACTGTGGAAAGCTGGCAAATGCAGAAAATTAGACATTTTCCCTCTGAGGAGCCAGCGTACAAGGCCAGCCCTGCTGTCCACCGGTGTCTCACCCCATGGCCAGAATGTGGGGTCCGGGTGTCTCTGAAACCTTCACAGGCAGCAGAGTGACAAGCCCAGAGAGGCAAGAAGGCATTTTGGTGTAACACAATTTGGTTGGGCTGGTGTTGGCTCAAATTTTGGAAGCCTGACTCTGGTTGGTTGGTTTTAGGTGTATTTAACTACAGCACACTATGGTGAAAACTGTTCTTGTAATGATTGATGATTGATTGATTGATTGATTGATTGATTGATTCAGTGCTGCATTCACAACATGGCATACCGAGACCTTCTTGAGGAACAAAGTAAACGGATCAGACATGAGTACATGGAAACTCTTTGTAAACTACACATGGCGCCTTCCATAGAGATAAGTTCTATTAGTTGACTGAGAAAGGCTTATGAGAAGGGTCCAGAGGAAGGTCCGGTGATGGAGAGTCTCTGGTCACACAGACTGCCCAAAGGCCACCAGGCTGGAAGCCATATCCACTCCAGCCTTCTGCATTCCTTCCCTTGAAGCACAATCTAGTGTGCTTAGCGTCCTTGTGCATGGCTGTCTCCTACACGAATCCATTCAGAATGGGCATTTGCTCTTCTGTTATCCTTTTATTATCATTATTATTATTTGTGTGTGTGATGGTGTTGGAGTGTGGTGCCTTCACACCAGGGCATGCGTGGGAAAGACAGAGAACAGCTTTGTGGGGAGGGGGGTAGAGTGGGGAGAGGCAGCCTGACTCTCCTTCCACTGTGTGTTTGGGGATTCCATTCAATTGTCAGGCTTGTATGGCAAACTCTTTTACCTGCGAGGCCATCATATTGGCACCAAAATGGTCTTTTTAAAATCTTCCTATATGACTCCAGTGCACAGGCAAAGTTACACACCAATGCTCTGAAGCATCTCATCAAAATTCAGTGCTAAGGACATGGCCCCAAGAAGCCTGCATGCAATTTTGGATTCAGCCCCCAGCACTGACAAAGTGTTTTCTTCTTGTAGTGTATGTATGTATGTATGTATGTATGTATGTATGTATGTATGTATGTATAAATTGCTTGATGACAGATTATAGTTCCATAAGTCTGGATGGGGTTGATGTGAGACTGTGAATTCTCTCTCTCTCTCTCTCTCTCTCTCTCTCTCCCTCGCTCCCTCTCTCTCCCTGTGAGTGCGTGAGTGTATGAGTGTAGCATTTGAGTGTGTGAGTGTGTGTGTGTAAGTGTATGAATGTGTGTTAGTGTGTGAGACAGTGTGTGTGAGTGTATGTATTTGAGTGTGTGAGTGTGTGTAAGTGTATGAGTGTGTATGTGTGAGTGTGTGAGTATATGAGTGTGTCTGTGAGAGAGACAGTGTCTGTGTGAGTGTGTATATGAGCGTGTATGAATGTATGTGAGAATGTGTGAGTATATGAGTGTGTGTGAGTGTGTGAGTGTATAAGTATGTGTGTATGTGTAAGTGTGTGTGTGTGTGAGAGAGAGACAGTGTCTGTGTGGATGTGTGTATGAGTATGTATGAATGTATGTGAGTGTATGAATGTATGAGTGTGTGTGAGTATATGAGTGTGTGTGAGTGTATGAGTGTGTGAGTGTGTGTGTGTGAGAAAGAGAGTGTGTGAGTGTGTGTATGAGTGTGTATGAATGTATGTGAGAGAGTGTGTGAGTGTGTGTATGATTGTGTGTGTGTGTGTGTGTGTGTGTGTGTGTGTGTGTGTGTGTGTTTCTAAGGACTGAACCCAGACCTTGCTCCCATCACGTAAGCACTCTAGCACTGAGTTACACCCCACCTGGGACTCTGGATTGCTAACACACTCTCAACTGCTACTCAGGCTGATACTCTAATGACATTGTTTGAATAAAATGTTGGTACCATAGGGGTCTAAGGACCCTCTACTTTGTCAGTTATCAGGGATTTCTGACTGGAGTGATCTTTATCTTTAAACCCTGACCTAAGCTAGGTTATTTTGTTTTTGTTTTCCCATCACACGGAACAGACTGCAGTGTTCCTTCTGTGCTAGGCTATGTTGGGGTGAAGGAAATTTACTTTCACAAACAAGCAGGGCTTCTAAGTTGGTTTCTGTTGCCCGAAAGCAAGATGTGGAAGGGAGGGCTTCTTTGCCTTACACTTTCACATCACAGCCCATTGTCCTGGGCAGTCAGAGTAGGCGCTCAGGCAGGAACCTGGAGGCAGGAGCTGAAACAGAGGCCACGGAGGAGTACGACTCAGTGGTTTGTTTCTACTTCTGCTCACCCGGCTTCCTTACTCAACCCAGGACCACCTAATGTAATGAAGGCGATTTCTTAACTGAAGTT
Organism: Rattus norvegicus; assembly: GCF_021556685.1. Classification (NCBI taxonomy): domain Eukaryota; kingdom Metazoa; phylum Chordata; class Mammalia; order Rodentia; family Muridae; genus Rattus; species Rattus norvegicus. The sequence continues at coordinate 46,299,616 of NC_141553.1, read as the reverse complement.
TCTTCTCCCCAAATGTCAAGCTGACAGCAAGAATTGCCACATTTTCCTAAACATACCATTTCCCCTTGTCTGCCCACCGCATCACCGCACACCTCCAGAACCCAGGTACACACATGCAATAACTTATTTTTCGTGTTTGCTATCCTTTCTTGTTGGATTAGTAAAGACTTGAGACCATGTAGAAAAGGTCCTGCCCTGCGAGGCGCCTGCCCTGAGCGCCCATGTGGGATGAGAACAGGAAGAAGAAGACCCACTAAGCCAGCACCTGAGGTCCCAGGATGAGACCCTGAACACACAGGACTCACCTTAATGCTAGGGTTGTGAAAGCATATAACTAGACTAGAGCACCATTCCTACCTAGGATGCTTCTGTCGCTTTAAGTCTTGAGCTCTGAAGCGCATGCGCGTACGGAGGTTGGCCAGGACAGGCAGCCGATTGAGAGGTTGCAGATCCAAGGTGTTTCCTGAGATTGCGTGGTGATTCTATCCTCAGTAAGACCACGCATCCCAGTGCCAGTTCCAGCCCTGCATCAGAGACGGCCCTGCCCTAGGAGAGCCAGCCCTGTTTGACCCATATAGTACTCAGTGACAGGGAGGTGAGATCTAATCTCAGCCTCCCTGGTGACCCCCCCAGTTCCCTGAAACCCACACAGCTCTGTCTGCAAACTTTTCTCACAATGGGTGAGCCCTGACTAAGGCCCATTGGGTGTTCAGTAAGCTGAGGGACTTTTTACCCAGCGCATGACTTGACATTTTCCTCACCGCAGGTCAGGTGCAGCACTCAGCGGCCCATGCCTCACTGTGCAAAGGGCCTGATGTTCTCAGGTCACCTAAGACGCTCTAATCCTTCCTCATCTCCAGGGTCACTCTAAGACGCTGCGGCCCCCACCTCACTCTCTGTAGAATCTTTGAAGAGCCTCACACGGTGAATTCCTGCTCCCACAAAATACGGATGGCAGTCCATACCCCCTACGGGAGAACCCCAACAGCAGCTCATTCTTCCTGTCATTCTTCCCATTTGCCCAAAGGTCACCATCGAAATTCTGCTATACATAACAGATTATAGCTGGAGGCTTTAAGGAGTGGTGGTGGGGAGTTCAGGAAGTGGTTTAAGAAGGACTGCATGGTGTAGGGAGCCAGGCTGGCATCTCTAGGCAAGCATCTCACCTGTCAGCTTTCTCCACTGGGGGATGCCCTCTCTCCAGAGCCCCCTTATCTTCCCTTCAGGGTTTCAGGCCCACATCCCAGCACCAAAGAAGACAAAACTCTTGCGGTTTTATCAGCCACTGTCATCCAATCTCTTCCTTTGATGGTAATGCTCTCCCAACCGTTTCTCATGGTTTGCTCTCTCACAGCCAAGTCCTGGAAAGACACAGCCATTCCACAGGCACCCACCTAGCATGGAGATCAATACTATCCCTGTGTTTTATTTACTGGTAGCAACTAGCAAAATAAGTAAATAGACATCAGAAAACACTTTGGTAACTCCACTTCTGGGTTCAGCCCAAAGGGTCGAGACGCAGGTACCCGAATGGTTTCCTATGTGTGCACCTATGTTCAAAGCAGCATTGGTCTCAGGAGCCCAGAGTACGGAACACTGAAACGTCTACCAGCGGTTGGACAAACAAAATAAGGCACACGAATACAGTGGGCTGGGCCTTTAGGAGGAGTTGCCGTCTGACTCCTGTGACAGCTCAGAAGAGCCTTTAAATGTGGAGTGGAAGAGGTGGCTCGGTGGGTAAAAGTGCTTACTGTACAAGCTGATCCCGGCATGGAAGGAGAGACTCCTGAAAGTTTTGTCCCCTGTCCTATATGTGTCCAGTGTGATATATGTGTACCTACACACACGCACACACACGCGCACACACACACACGCACACACATGCACTCTCACACATGCACACATGTGCACACACATGCGCACACACATGTGCACACATACACACACTCATGCACACACACATGCGCACACATGCGCACACATACACACACTCATGCACACACACATGCGCACACATGCGCACACATGCGCACACATGCATATGTGCGCACATACACACACATGTGCAGACACACACATGCACATGCACCCTCACATGTGCACACATACATACACACACGAATGTACACACACGCTCATGTGTGCAGATACACACACATGTGCAGACACACACACACACAGACACACACGTACACATACCCACACATGTTCAGACACACACACAGGTGCACACACACACATGCACCCTCACATGCACACGCACACTCACACGCACATGTGCACACACACACACACACACACACACATGAGTAATGATAGGAACTATTAGTTTCCCAGATACAGGAAGGTGAACTGGTGCCTGCCAGGAGCTGAGGAGAAAAGAAAGGGTTCCCTGTGAATAGACTGGTTTACTTTAGTAGTGGATAACAGCAATGGCTGCCCCACACAGTATGAATGTGTGCAATGCCACTGGACTATACACGTGGAGGTGGACAGAGAATCCCATAAGGATTGAGTTACATATAGCTTTTACCACAACCTAACAACACCTCATGAGAAGTTTGAGTTCTTTTGTCCTCTACCCCTGCAGGCAAGGCACCTCCCCACACCCATCCCTGGGGACCCTCTGGATGGAGGCAGGTGAAGGCGGAGGGTTGGGGAGGGCCAGCACAAAGGCAGCGCTTGGCACAGCTGTGCCTGCTGGGCAGCAGAAGGGGCTGTTTTCCAGTCTGCCTCTCCTCGGGCTACAGTACGAACACTTGCTCCCAGGTAAGCCCCCCCGAAAGACCCCAAATGCCTCCCTGTGTTCTGCTTTCACCTGTCTTTTGATGGAGTGGGAGGCCGGGCTCTCTCTGGGATTATTATTCACGGCAAGCAGCAAACGATTAATTGCAGCAGCTGAAATTTATTGTGTGCTCGCCTTAACTCAAAGCCAGCTTCTGCTGCGTGTTTATTTTTCACTGTTGATGCATTGCACACAGTAGACACCCCCCCCCCCGAAGCATCTGAATTTAGAGCACACGCGCCATTGTGTAGCATCCCCGAAGTCACCTACCCTGGCCTGACCCCCTGAAATCCACAGAACTCGGAGCAGGGGATTCTCACTTGCTGGCCTACAGAAACAGTTGGCGGCAGGGGAAGGTTTGTGTTTTGCTCCTGGTCCCTGTGGCTGGTGACTCAATTCATTTCAGGGGGCCCAGTCAATAAATCCTGACTAACCTGCCAGCACAGGCCACTCCCACACCCTGGCGATCACAGAAACCCCCAGAATCTGAGGCCTGTGTCTCAGAACAAGCAGGAAACAATTCTGTGGCCTGTATCCTCTTCAGGGGCACCGCACAGGTGCCAAGGGGCGTCTTGTGGTTTCTCCAGCTCCCAGCCTCCCCTCCCCCCCAGTCCACTGCACTTGGCATGAACCTATTCCCCACCCAGCCAAGTGATTGTCTAGAGAGGTCTGTAAGTATTGGTCCTAACAAGGCAGAACAAAGGCCTGTGTGCTCATCGAGTGCCGTGGAGTGCATGAAAATTTCAGAGCACAAATGGAGAGAGAGAGAGAGAGAGAGAGAGAGAGAGAGAGAGAGAGAGAGAGCGAGCTTGAAATTTATAGCTGGCTTTTTATCAAACCAGAACTTGTAGGTTCTGGCTGACAGTCAGCCAACAGCTCAAAACCACGAGGGACACTTCTCACGCGCAGCTTCTGGCTGGCTATTAGCCCCCAGCAGCCTTCTGACCCTTTTTCCAGGGGAGTAACAGCTGGCAGCTGGCAGAGTGGGCTGGCAGAGTGGGCAGCTTTCGCATCTCTGGGAACGGATGTAAGATTGGCAGGGAAGAAGGGATTTAAAATACGACGATTATAAGCCTTTTCCACTCGCCTCTCTTTGTTATTATGCGTTTGGAGTCTGGCTCTGATTGCTAAAATGCATTGTGCGCTAAGGAGCTTCGAGGCCCACCCTGCCACTTTTAACCGTAGATATCCCAGCTTTTTCTCTGTGGCGAACGCCAGCCTAGATAATGATGGAGTCTATGAGTGTTTTCCACTCTGCTCTCTTTCAAACAATTCTTAGTTGCAGAGATGACAGACTAATGGCTACTGAGACCGAGCTCAGGTATGGAGCCTGGGACTGATTGAAACAGCTTCGGCTCACCCCGGCCTGGTGGGCAGGGCCTCATGTGGTGTCACAGCACCAGGGAGAAATGGAAATTGGGAAGGAGCGAAGTGTAGGTGGATTAACTCCGGTGGAATGGATAGAGATCAATTTGGTCTGTTTTCTTTCTTGTATGTGCGGACAGATTCTCCATCTTGTACAAGGAAGGGTGGGGGTGGGGACATGCCACTGGAGGCCCTGGGAAGCGGCAGGCAGAGCACAGTGAGTGGATGGCACTGCTCAGGAGGGTGGACAGACCTTTGTGTCAGCCTTGTGCTTCGCCAGCAGGACCTGTCCAGTGAGGACATTATTTGTGTAGGAGAACTGGGGTTCAAGAATTAGTGGTGTGAGAGATTTACAACTTGCCGTGTGTCTTAGGGTTTCTGGTGCTGGGAAGAGACCCCATGACCACAACGACTCTCATAAAGGAAAACATTTAACTGGGGCTGTCTTACACGAAGGAGGTTCAATCCATTATTGTCATGGTGGAAAGTGGCGGTGTGCAGGCAGACTTGGTGCTGGAGAAAGAACTGAGAGGTCTACATCTTGATCCACAGACAGCAGAAGGAGACTGTGTTTCACACCGGGTATAGCTTGAGCATAGGGGACCTCAAAGTCCGCCCCCGCAGTGACCCACTTCTTCCAACAAGGCCACACCTCCTAATGGTGCCACTCGCCATGGGCCAAGCACGTGAATGTATGGGGGCCATTCCTATTCAAACCACCACACCAGGTCAGTCCTTCTGTACCAACTGTTCTTAACCATGTAGGTGCATTGCTAGAACGAGTTTAAGGAACGCCTGCCATCCTGTTCCTACTCCAGCCCTGTGTCAGGAGTACAGAGGCCTTCCAAAGAGAGAAACCAAGTTCCTGTTTGAAAGCCCCAGGGAAAAAGAGCACTGGTCTTCCCTTAATGGGACATTTCGTTGTCTGAAGGCTCATGGACCTGAGCTTTCCTTGTGGTCGGAAGTGGATGGTGCCTTGTCTGGAGGGGCTCCTGCCTAACAGAGAAGCCAAGCCTGACCTTGATCCGTGGAATTCTGTGTCTTACGTGGCTGCATCTTTGATGCGTGACTAAGAAGTGTAGCCAAGGTGATTGTGCTGAGCTTATCAAAGCGCACTGGCTGCTGTTTCCCCAACTATTTCTTCATTCTCTTGCTGGTGCCACGATGCTGACCCTGGGGAGCCAGAGACATTTCCTGTGAAATACGGATCAACACTGCATCGTTCTGGTCAGCCCATGGCCAGATGGGAAATAGGCAAAGTTCATTAGTGGAATCCCCACCCGCTTGCTGGGTTTTTCTTCTATAGGTTTCCCGGCTCGCCCACAAGGTATTTACTGTTCTCCAGTGCCAGGAAAACAAAATAAACTACTTTATACTAGAGTGTCGCTGATTCCCTGTGAGTTCTACCCCAAGGACATTCGAATTCTATGTCTGTCTGGATTCAATCAAGAAGGACTAACTACACTGTACTTTGAACAGGCAACATGCAATACAAAAAAAATTATTCACCACAATACGGGATTAAGTCAGCAAAGAAATGGCTAATAAGAAGTAAAGAGAAGCCTAAAGGATAAAAGAATGGCAGACGGAAGGAAAGACCCTGAAGGATGAGAACGTGTGAGGGCCAAGCTCAGACCTTGTTGAAAGGGGCATGGCCTTGGCACAAGATGGCAGAACAACTCTTGGGACGCTACAATGGAGACACATACCAGAACTCTGTTCTATGGGCTAACAGAAAAATTCTGGTGAGCTAGGTCACCTCAGGCACTCTACTGTACAGCTTGAGGTAAGGGAGCTGGTCTCAAGCACCACTGGTCACTGTGCGTCCTGGGACCGGGGGCTTGAAGCAGCTGGTGCTACAGGAGCCGGAGAACTGTGGATGTGGCCAGTATAAGGGCACCAGGGTAGCAGATCCCACCTCCTCACTGTCTTTCCAATGCCTTCCACTGAAAAGCTTAATGCTGTACTCTCTGCAAAGGAAAAACATTCAAAGGACACAGCTCCAGTTTTGAAGAGTTTTCAATGAAGGATGTGTGGAGCCGAGAGGCAATGAGTTGACAATTAGCACATATTTTAAAAGACGGAGGCCAAGGTAATGGTGGATAAGGATGCTGTGCAAGTTTGAGGGCCCGAGTTCGAATCCCGTCACTCATGTAAAAAAAAAACAAAAAAACGCCTGCTATGATCAGTGTGCCTATAACCCCAGCATTATGGGGCAGTGACAGGCAGGTTTCTGGAGCTCTCTGGCTAGATAGCCTCGCCAGAATGGCAAGCTTCAGATCCAGTCAGGAAATAAGGCAGACGGTGGCAAGATGTCGGACATCTTCCTCTGGCCTGTGCATACATGCACATACAAAACTACACACCCAAACTATTAAAGACAAAAATGAATGTGTTCAACAGAATTTCTAGTAGTAAAGTTCCAAAATGGGCTAAAGGAGGGCTTAGCCAGAAGTGTGTGTGCATGTGTGTATGTGTGTGCGCATGTGTACATGCCTGCCTGTGGAGGTGTCATCCTCTACAAAAACACCGCCCACCACTGTCAGTTAGACAGTGTCTCTTAGATTGGCTGGCCAGCCCACCCCAAGGATCCTCTTGTCTCTACCTCCAGTTCAGGGATTTAAAGGGAAAAATGGAGTTCTCACATGATTTCTGGAGATTGACCACAGGTCTTCATGCTTACCAAGCAAGCATGTCACCAACTTCCTGGAACCTCCTTATTGGAGACTATCTAATGGCCCATGCATCAGTGAAGTAGGCAGAAAGGTAAATTAGGATTGGGTCAGATTTCCAAGATTGAGTCAGGACAAGTCTTAAACTCTCAGTTCCAGTTAATCCCTAGGCTTAGATGCTATTGGGGCCAACTAGATCCCACAAACTTTATTTCTGCTTTTAAACATGGGAAGAAGGGGTTGGGGATTTAGCTCAGTGGTAGAGTGCTTGCCTAGCAAGTGCAAGGCCCTGGGTTCGGTCCCCAGCTCCGGAAAAAAAGAAAAAAGAAAAAAAAAAACCAACTAAACATGGGAAGAGACAGCATTCTCCGGCTACTTTGCTCTGGAGTATGTAACAAGTTGCAGGTTCTGGAACATAGCCCCCAAGGCATCTCTCAGACATTCAGAGGAAGGTAGTGACTCCCAAGGAGCATTAGGGGACAGTGGTTCTGCATGCTGGAAGCCTGAGTCATAGCCCACAGTAGAGACACTCCGAGAGGTTTCTCAACTCATGTGCCACATGGTTAAATTGTAGTAAGAACTAAGAACTAAGAACCCTGAGATTTTTGTGACTGAAGCTATTGCTGTACTAGGAAAATGAAGAATTTGAGGATAATGTCAGTTTAGACTTAACAGAGAAGCAGGATCCATAATTCCTGGTGCATGAAGAACTTAAGTCATACATTCTTTTTGGTTGTGTGTCTCAGAGTGGGATTTCACAGGTCGCAGTGAAGAGGACAAAACATGGCCTCTTGACCACTTTACTGTTATGTTTTGGATATGAAGTGTCCCTCAATAAACTCATGCTGAAGCCCTGGTCCCCTGTTGGTGACACTATGGAGAGGTGACAGGATCATGAGGGTAAACTGGATTAACCCAACTCAGAGTCTATATAGCTAAACCTGAAACCACAATTCTTTGGAGTTGCTTTTATTTGTTGTGCATTTTGTATTTTGTTTCTTTGTTATTATTGTCTGTCAGGAACGGGAAGGGGGGCGATATTCATGGGTACCAGTTCCCGGGATCAAACTACTGCGTGTTAGTTACAATTACTATGGCTGCAATGAAACATTGTGACCGAAAGCAACTCAGGGAGGAAAGGGCTTCCACATCCTGAATCACAGTCCACTGAGGGAAGCCAAGGCAGGAACTCAATCTAGGCAAGAACCTGAAGGCAGGAGCTGATGCAGAGACCATGAGGACTGCTGCTTACGTGGCTTGTCCAGCCTTTGTCTTATAGAACCCAGGACCAAACAGCCCAAGGTATCCATACCCACAATCTACTGAGCCCTCCCACCTCAATCACTAATTAAGAAAATATCCTACGAGCTTGCCTACAGCCTGATCTTACGGAAGCATTTTCTCAGTTGAGGCTCTCTCCTCCCAGATGATTCAAGCTAGTGTAAAGTTGACATAAAACTAAACTAGCATAGCGGTCGAGCCACCTCGCTGGCGCTGTCAGGTACTTTTAATACAGTACAAAAGTCTAATTAATACATCCAAGGAACAAAGCCTCCATGGGGTGCAACATCTTGCTTTCCCCTCCTCTTTGGGATTTGATTACTGCCACAAAAAGTCTGAAAGTTGTGTGTGGGGGCGGTGTGTGTGTGTGTGTGGGGGAACAGCATGCACAAGTGAGTCCTATTGGTTGTAGCCGCCCTGATCAGGCTCAGCTGCCCCATGGGGAGGTGCCTCAGGATCAGCAGGCACCCTTCTCTCTATCTTCGCATTCAGTGTCTCCTTCTACAAGTGTTTAGAGAGCACTCAGTATTTTCTCCATTTAAAAACACATACATCGACATTAAATATGTATCAAATACACACAAACATTGTCCTTCAGACAAACCTCCTAGTATGGACTCTCTTTGAATGTGGAAACGCATTGCACCTGGGCTTCCTTCCAATCTGTAAAAACAAGCAAGGGAACCTCCATAGTGTCCTTGGATTTCAAGGGGTTTTTGTTTGTTTGTTTTGTTTTTATTTTTTGTTTTTGGTTTTTGTTTTGTTTTGTTTTGTTTTTGGCTCTCAGGCTTTGTACAGATCAGGGGACCCCTCTAATAAGACCTCTCAGCTTGGGAGCCCATGACCTGATCAATCTTTGAGAGGTCAGCCTCTGGAGAGATTTCCAGTCTCTCTGGGGGGACCTTGTGTGTCACAGTGGGATGGGGTCGGCAGAGATCTCCTAAGCTCTGTATCCTGTGAGCCGACACCCTATGAGTAAATCACGTTTAACAGCAGCACGGTGAAGCATAAAGTTTATGGAGGATACACATAAATTTGGGAATGGAAAGAGCAGAATTTCCTGTGCTGACAGGCAGCCAGGCTGGCATGCGTTTACGCCCCTCACCCCAGTGATCAGGTGGAGGCCTCCATAGCAGGGAACTAAATAGTGTCTGCAGAGGGAGGGGGCACCTGGTACCTGATGTCTGAAGCCAGACTCCAGGACTGCTTTTCCTATTGCGCATTTCAGTTGCTATATTGGAGGCAGCTCGGCTCCCTCTAGACCCACACAGACATCTTCTTTCTAGAGGTTTTGGTGAACCCAGGGTTAGGGGTTGGGGAGGAGAAAGGAAGAGAATATTCTTTTATTCTTTCGCCTTCTATAAAGTTCTACTTTATGATTTTGTTTGGGGACCAAGGACTTTGCTCGAGCAAAGGACTTCTAAAAGAAGTTTGCATCCTTGGGGGCTTTAATACTGACAGCAATACAACCCTGTTCCTGCACGGTCGACTCGTGATCTGTATTTTCAGCTTTGTCCTTGTGGTATCTGTGAATGGAAGGGACCATGGAGTCTGTAGGGCCGGGGGCTTCTCATAAAGACCCAACCCCTAGACTTGCTGGTGACACCTGTAAACCCATCCAAAGCATTATGAAGTGTCCTCTCCAGGAAAGCAGACCCTGGACTAGGGAGCTTGAAGGTGAGGCCATGGTGTTGGGATGTAAAATGGTCTATCTCTGATAGATAAGATCATCCCAGAGCTAGCACTGGGGGTCAGGGAGTCTAGAAGCCAGTGAGGAAGAGACAGGCTTGCAGGCCTGGACCTAGTGAGGCACAGAGAAAGTGAACTCTCATCTGGAACCCAAGGCTGCTGTTCCTCAGTCCTATATGGAGGAGGGGGACTGCCAGCAGAGGTGACAGAGTGCATCCGAGAGCAATTTATGACCCAGGAAGATTTGCACAAAAGCTGAGTGTCTGGAGAGGAACCAGCATAGGGGATAGGACAGTGGCGGGTTACCATTGGTCTGTGCTTGACTTCTGGCTTCCCCATTTTTGAGCTGTGTAGTCTGAGTAAGTTTTGGGAGCTGTGACATGGGGTGATAAGCCTTACCATGATATTGGTAACAGGCCTCACTATGAGGTCAGGTGATAGACTTTACCATATGCCACTGTTTGGAAGTAGACCTGGCTAAAAAGGTAACAGGTGATTTAGTGGGATATTCCTTTCCTGTCCCATGCTGTTCCCTGACCCAGAACCTACTGACTGACACAGAGGGCCTGGCTCCCGTCCCATCACCCAGGCAGTGTGGAGCAGTGGGAAGATGGACAAGCGGAGAGTCAACACACCCAGCTTCTCACTTCAGCTCTGTTGCAGGGACACAGGTCACACCCAATCTTCCTGGCTCCAGCTTTGGTAAACTGACAGACATGATACTCAGTTTACTATGTCACACGAGCTCTGTGCTCAGTCAGCTCACAAGCACCTTCTGATAGGAGACTCTTACCCATTTTCCAGATGGGAAATTGAGGAAGAAATGTGACATACAATGTTTGTAGGCATTACCTCATGGTCAAATTAATACCCCACGAGAGCAGTATTCTCTACAAAGAAAGCTGAGGTTCAGAGAAGTTTATTTAACATTGCATTTTTTGTTGTTTTTTTTCTTCCTTCTTTCCTTCCTTTTGAGTCAGGGTTTCTTTATGTGCATAGAGATCCACTTGCTTCTGCCTCCAACTCACTGGGATCAAAGGTGTGAGTCACCACGCCCAGCTGAAACCCTGTGCATTTTAGCATCTATAAAGTCTCCTAGAGAGCACTCTCTCTCATCCCTTTTTTTTAAATTGAAGACAGCTTACTTAACTATATTGTATTCCACTCTTAAGCATATAAATCTCTGTGTGTGACTGTGTGTGTGTGGTGTGTGTATGTGTGTGTGTGGTGTGTGTATGTGTGTATGTGTGTGTGGTGTGTGTGTGTGTGGTGTGTGTATGTGTGTGTGTGGTGTGTGTATGTTTGTGTGTGTGTGGTGTGTGTGTGTATGTGTGTGTGATGTGTGTGTGATGTGTGTGTGATGTGTGTGTGATGTGTGTGTGGGTGGTGTGTGTTTATGTGTGTGTATGTGTGTATGTGTGTGTGATCTGTGTGTGGGTGGTGTGTGTGTGTGTGTTTATGTGTGTGTATGTGTGTATGTGTGTGTGATCTGTGTGTGTGTGGTGTGTGTGTATGTGTGTGTGATGTGTGTGGGTGGTGTGTGTTTATGTGTGTGTATGTGTGTATGTGTGTGTGTGGTGTGGGGGGGGATGGTGTATGTGTGTGTGTGGTATGTGTGTATGTGTGTGTGTGGTATGTGTGTGGTGTGTGTGTATGGTGTGTATGTATGTGTGTGTATATGTGTGTATGTGTGTGATGTGTGTGTGGTGTGTGTATATGTGTGTGTGTGATGTGTGTATGTATGGTGTGTGTGTATGTGTGTGTGTGATGTGTGTGTGTATGGTGTGTGTTTATGTGTGTGTATGTGTGTGTGGTGTGTGTGGGGATGATGTGTGTATGTGTGTGTGTGGTGTGTGTGTATGGTGTGTGTGTATGTGTGTGTGTGGTGTGTATGTGTGTGTGTGATGTGTGTGTGTATGGTGTGTGTTTATGTGTGTGTATGTGTGTGTGGTGTGTGTGGGGATGATGTGTGTATGTGTGTGTATGGTGTGTATGTGTGTGTGTGGTGTGTATGTATGTGTGTGGTGTGTGTGTATGTGTGTGATGTGTGTATGGTGTGTGTATATGTGTGTGTGTGATGTGTGTGGTGTGTGTGCATGTGTGTGATGTGTGTATGGTGTGTGTATATGTGTGAGTGTGTGATGTGTGTGGTGTGTGTGTATGTGTGTGTGGTGTGTGTATATGTGTGCGTGGTATGTGTGTATGTGTGTGTGGTGTGTGTGTATATGTGTGTGTGTGTGTGTGTGCATGTGTGCATGTGTGAAATGGCCAGAAGAAGGTGTTGTTCCCATGGAGCTATACTTACCGGGGTTACAGCCCACCCATCATGGGTACCAGGAACCAAACTGAGGTCTTTGTGAGAGCAACAAGTGCTCTGAACTGTCTGCCCAGCGCTTAGCTTTCTTTCCAGGGCAGGCCTAAGTTTTTTAATCCGTGAAGATACCTTATCAGATCTTGATTGTTCTGTTTGAATAACGTGAGCAACATTCTAGTTACCTTCTGCTGCCTAAGCGTGGCTATCAAATGGCCCAGTGTTTCTGCTCTATACACTAAGAGATTTAAAAATCTATACCTATGTGGACGCTCAGAGCAGCCCTGTTCACAACAGTGTCAGAGAAGAAACAACCCAAATGTCCATCAACTGATGAATGGATAAATAACAAGGTAATACAACGGAATATTAGTCGGCAACAAAAAAAAAAAATCGGACTCAGCACAGACTATGTTATCAATGACGGTGCAGGTGGCTGCGTGCACTGATTCCTGTTATATGAACTGCCCGGAGGAGATAAATGTAGAGACAGAGAGTGACTTAGAAGAAGCCAAAGGGCACGGCGAGGACGTGGATGGCTAAGAGTGGAGGGTGTGCCTTCCCTAGGATGTTCCGATGAGGCCGATGGCTGCATGGGCCAGTGAATATTTAAAAACCCATCAGTCTATAATTTAGAGGTGTGAGGCACGGCGGGAATTACATTCAAATAATGCTTTTGATAGTTTATAACTAAGTTTGACCATAATCTATTTTTAAAAATTCACTATTTTTTTTATCTTATATGCACTGCTGTTTTGCCTGCCTGTATGTCTGTGTGAAGTCAAATTCTCTGGACCTGGAGTCACAGACAGGTTTGAACCGCCAGGTGGGTGCTAGGAATTGAACCCAGGTCCTCCGGGAGAGCAGCCAGTGATCCTAACTGCTGAGTCAGCTCTCAAGCGCCGACCATAACCTACTTTTGTTTCTCTTATACAAGGTCTCCCCGTGCTCCCAGGCTGGTCTCTAACTCCTCCCACATCATCCTTCTGAGCAGTTGACTGTAAAGGTGTGTGCCACCGTGACTGGCCATGATCTATTTTTAACGGATGGAACTGTGATCTGAAGCCCTAACTTCCGGTACTCAAAATGGGACTTCATTTTAAAATAGGACTATAGGACCTTTTGGGAGGAGGTTATTAAATTAAAATGAAGCCTTTAGGGCTAAGCCTCACTGTCTGGGGTCCATATGGCAGGAGATTAGAATATACTGAGAGACACCAGCGACGTACTTGCGGAGAGGAAATGCTATCTTAAGGGTTTTCTACACTTTGACTGTCCTGACCATTTTGAGACAGGGACACACATCTGGGCACAAACTAAACCTTTGGTTCACAGCGTCTTACATTTACAGTTTTAGTCAGCACTGCTGTGCACTTCCATTGGTAGTCCCCAAACTCATGCATCCAAGTTAATCGTTAGCTTCTTCAGTCACAAATAGCTGGGAGTCAGTCAGTATGAAAGTTTCTAGAGGGGCTGGGAGGTGGCCTGGTAGTTAAGCTCTTATGGAGGACCCAAGTTTGGTTCCCAGCACCTGCATGGTCTACAAGCTCCTGTAAGTTCATCTTCAGGGGACCCAGCACTTCTGGACTCCACAGACATCTACACTCAAAGCACATATCATGCACACTCACATAATTAAAAAATAAAATAAATCTGTAAAAGTGTTGATTAAAAAAAATGTCTCTAAAGCTAGACCATGTTTTAGCCCTTGAAAAGTCGGCTTTTATGAAAACATTATAATTACTGTTCTGACTTATATAATTACTTTTGTGTATTATTAGGGGCCAAAACTGCATGCCTGTGAGGCAAGCACCCTACCCCAAGCTATACCCTCATCAAAATATAAATGTATTTTGAATTTCTGAGCACTCCTCCGCCCAAATCCCCAGAAGTGAGATTCTCCAAATTTAGAGGGAAATGATAATTACTGAGACATAAAATTTTGAAGTGTTCAGTATTGTCAATAATTCTCAGCATAAAAATCTCCCAAGCCGAGTCTCATGCAGTAAGTAATTCTGCTGGACTCTTTGCTCCTAGTCAATAAAAAAAAATGCTCCTGTCCATATACATGTCTTGGAGTTTAATGAAAACTTCAGGAATAACATAGAAATAGGCACTTTTTTTTTTTAAAAAAATCCTACAAATCTACTTTGGATTGTACTTTTTAAAATGGAATATTTTGAAGAAATTACAATAATTAACCTCTTTCTCTGGCTGTTGGGGGAAGAAAAGACTTGAGATGGAACTGAAGCTTAACTGCAATGAACAGAGGAGGAAGGTGTGAGCCACCATTGAAAAAGACTTCAAGAGACGGTGGCTTGATTCGTGGGGAAATGAGTGTTTTGAAGGGAGATGGCCGCTGATCCATATCCAGCCGGTCAGATAGGCTATTAATAAGTCCTTGTCATAACGCTCTGGCTCTTGGCTACAGTTTCGTCTAAGCTATGCGGTCCTTCGTCACTGTCCACTTGACTGGGTTCAGAATCAGCATGGAAACATACATCTGAGACCATCTAGGAGAGAGCTTTTCCAGACAGTTAGCTGAGGAGGGAAGATGCACTCTGACTGTGGGGAGCACTCTGCTTTGGGCCAGACTTCTAGGCTGCGTAAAAGGAGAAAGCCAGCCTAACATGGCCATCTGGGGCTCTCTGCTTCCCTATAGCAGATAACCAAATGCTCCTGGTCTGTGCTTTCTCCTCCATGATGGGCACATCCCTCCTCAAATCATGGGCTCAACAAACCCTTCCTCCATTAGGATGTGTCTGGTCCAGCATCTTGTCAGAGCAATTAAAAGAGTAACTAATACATGAACCAGATAGTAAAAATGAATGGAAACCACTTTGGTGACATTCAATGTCCCAATGGAGCACTAGTTGGAACTCTTGTGTTTGGCAATTTTCCCAGTGGCACTTAAGAAAGGCAGAAAGCCCAAATGTTTCTGGATCCAAAGCCTCACCTGTACCTATGGCTGTAGATGGTATTCGAAGACTCGTTTCCGATTCCACACTCCTCTTAGACATAACCTTGTAGAGCCCACACACCAGGAGTGGAGTCTATGTGTGAGCTTCATTGGTATATGCTTGGCCATGTGACTTATCAATACAACGGTAGAGGTCATAACACAGTCAGAAATCCTGGAAGAGTCTGTGTGGCTTGGCTTGATACGGTTGCGTTGGTAACAGCTCTACACTTAGGACTTCCTTAAGAAGCTGCCTTCTTCTTCCCGGGAGAGGAGGCCCTAGTCATACCTGGATTTGACCTGAAGCCTGTAGCCAAGCTAAAAATCTGTGCAGCCCTGTGATGGAAAGGGTCATCGTGCCTACAGTTGGAACCCATTGAGGTTTGGAACCTTCTCTTTAAGCGTAATGTTACTGCGGCAACAGCTAATTAGTACAACTGCTGACCTATACTCTCAAAGTATGGTCCCTAGACATTTGCATCCAAACTATCTAATGATCATTAAAAATTGAGAAGGAGGAGGAGGAGGAGGAAGAAGAGGAGGAGGAGCAGGAAAGGACATGGCTCAGTCAGTGGCAGTGCTTCCTGTACAAACATGGCGACCTGTGTTGATTCTTAAGGCCCACATTAAAAAAAAAAAAAAAAATTCAGGCACTGTAGTGAGTGCCCTGGGGAATCTCAGCCCGGTGGGGAGTGGCAATCAGAAGGCCCTTAAGGCTTCCTGGCCAGCCAGTCTAGCTGAATCAGCCAGCTGCAGGTTCAGTGAGAAACTCTGTCAAACACAAAATAAAGTGTAGCAAAGTTAAGGGAGACTGCCAGCATTGATCTCTGGCCTCTGCACATTCACACGTGCAAAACACCCACCCACACAAAATGAGCTTCCGGGTCACAAACACCGACTAAGCAGCTTGAACTGATTGGAGAATGCCTTAAAGTAGAGTGGTGTGGTAGCCTCTAATCCCAGCACGCAGGGAGCTGAGACAAGTTTGGACATTCGAGTCCATCTGGGCTACACAGGGAGACTGCTCCTCAAAAAATTCGTCTACCAAGTTAATACAGAAGCAGTCCCAGCTCTAGACCTTGAGAAATCTCCCTGCTGTTCATTAAAACACGGGAAGATGTAAAGTGGCTGTAACACGGAGTCCGTGGAAGTAACAAAAGTATCCATCCACAGAAGCAAGGTTAACTAACTGAAGGATGAGGTCTCTGGGATCCTCCTTGTCCTTTGTGAAGAAGGTGAAACCGTGCAGACTGGGCAAGTTCTCTGTGAAGCGTTGTTAGGCGTTCTGATGTCAGAAGTAGCTCTGATATGCAAATTCAGAAGGGCCTCGGAGACACCAACAACAAAACAGATGTCTTCAGGAGAGATGGTGGTAGGAGAGGCCATGTTACTTCAACTGTAGTGTTTGCTGTTTCTACACCACTAATTTGCAGTGCAAAGGAACATTTTGGGTATTTAAAAGTGTGGGTTTTTTTTCCCCCCTGGGTGGGGGGAGGGGAGAGGTTACTCCTCCAATCAGAAGAACTCATCAATCTACATCTAACTAAAGTCTGACTTGATTGACAGCTCCTGAGGGAGCAGCTAGCCAGGGCAAACGTGATAAACCTGAGCATGTCAGGACAGAAGGCATGCATCATGGGCCTGCCTACCCCTGTGAACAGGGACAGATGATGTCTAAGGTGATCCCTCTCAGTGGTTGTCTTAGAGATAGTATTGACTCTCTAAGATAATTCGTGGTATGGATAGAATACCATGACTAAAGCATCTTGGGGAGGAACTTGAACTAGGCAGGAATCCGGAGGCAGGAGCTGATGCAGACGCCATGGAGGAGTGCTGCTTACTGGCTTGCTCCTCAAGGCTTGCTCAGCCTGCTTTCTTATAGAATCCACATTCCCAGCCCAGGATGGGCCGATCCACAATGAGAGGGGCCCTCTCGCACCAGTCACTAGTTAAGAAACTGTCCCAAGGCTTGCTATAGCCACATCTTATGGAGTTGTTTACTCAATTCACGCTCCTTCCCGTCAGATGTAGCCATCTGGGTCAAGTTGACATAAAGCTACGTAGCACGGAGGTTTTGGTTTTAAGAAAGGAAAGTGGGATCTAGAGCCCCTAGCTCCCTAGGGAAGGTATCTTAATGATGTCTAGAATGGCCTCTTATCCCACCCTTGAGAAGTGTGTCAGGATCTTAAGGGGAGTGAGAAGAGGTGCATGCCCTAGCTACATTTATCCAAAGAGCTCCTGAAAAGTGAGTAGGGCACCTAAAGAATGGCCATTCCAGAGGCAGGACTCCCTATGCTACTCAGTTTGGTGACATGGTGTCAAAAAAAAAAAAAAAAAAAAAGTTGAGGCGAGGACAGAAGAGGGCCAGTCAGGGTTGCCCATGTAACTTTTGACATTCCATCTATAAAATCAGGATCTTTCCCTAAGCTTCCGTCCCCATGTCCTACATGTCTGTGATCCTCTGGGACTTTCCTCATGGACAGGCTCATCAGAATCAGCAGGGCAGAATCTCCTTGAAGTCCTTAGTTTTGATCCAACCCAAAGCCCCTGCAGTCTCAAGGACTCAGGTGTTTCCTGAGTCCCCAGATCAGCGTCACAGCTACTCCCAGGAGCCCATCACAGACCACCCGGCCAGTTTTCCCAGGGACTTGCTTGTGCAGGAGTTAAGGCATGCTGACCCTGTCTGGCTTGACTTGGATGGCTTTTCCAAAAGTTGAAGGCCATGGCTGACGCAGTCATTGGCCGTCACCAGAGTGGCATCGTATTCCCCATTTCAACAAGGGATGACTGTTGTGAGAGTTGCTTCCTCAGGTTAGGGCTTAGGACGGGAAGGGGCCACGCCTGGACATGGAATATTCTGCTGACACGAGTTTTCTGTGGGAGGAAGGGAGAGGGCACGAGGGCAAGAGCGCAGCTTGCTATGCACTTCGGTTTATGTTGCCCTCCTCCCAGGTCCATATGCTGAACTCCTCACTCCAGTGTGAGCATTAGAAGGTGTGGGTGTTGGGAGGTGACTGGATCATGAAAGCAGACCCTCACGATGAGGGCTTATGTAGCACACTGCTATGATCTTCCACAGCTCTGCCATGTGAGAGCACAGCAAGGTCGCTCTTGGATTACAGAGATGGTTCAGCAGTCAAGTGTTCTCTCCCAGGTTCGATTCCCAGCACCACATGGCAGCTTACAGCCCCCAGTGACTCCAGGCCCAGGCATTGCAATGTTCCCTTTTTGCCTCCACAGACACAAGGCACATAAATACTACACAGACAGACAGGAAGGCAAGATGTCCCCTATAGACTCACTCATTGGAACGCTTGGTCACCAGGTGGTAGTGCTGTCTGAGGAGGCTTAGAGATGCGGCCCTACAGGAGAACTAGGTCAGGGGAAGGGCTGTGAGGATTAAAAGACAGTTTGCTCTCTGTTTCCTGCTGTCCTGATTCCTGTCGTGACAGACTCAGCCCTCTAGAACCATAAGCCAGAATAAATTATTCACTCCTCAGGTTGTCTTGGTCCTGGTGCTTTCTCACAGCAATTGGAAAGCACTAAGGCAACCACGCACATAAAACAAAAATAATTAAAAACTCAAGAAGATGGCTGTCTATGGTGGACCATGTTGGTGGCAGAGACTCATAGAGCCAAACCAGTTAATGCCTCCATCTTGGATTTCCCAGCCTTTAGACCTGTGAGAGACAGTCCATAGTCTTCTGTTGTAGCAGCCAGAAGATGTGCGTTCAGAGCCAAGCTCCCAGCCTCCTGTCCAAAACAGCCTGACTCGGGAGGTCTCAGGAAGACCCTGGCCAGTCTTCATAAGGACTCTTATAGGTGATCCCAAGGTAGACCTGGGGTCCGTGGTTTTAGGGTTAGCTTGGTGCTCTCTTTTCAGTAAAGCTCGGGATAGACCAGGGGAGTCAGTGCATGAAAATGTACTTTATTTTAATTTAGCTTTTCAGAGCCTTTCCTTCCTATGACCCAAGCTTAGTCCACAGAGGGAGAGAGAGGTATGGGAGCCAGGTAGGGGAGGGGAGTTGGGGGTGGACACTGGGACATTTGGGCACTGAGCAGTCACTAACCTGGGGGTCTCTGGAGCTGGATGAGCCCCAGGCCCAGGGCCCCAGACTAACTGCCAGCCGACATCTGCAGGCAAGATTGTCATGGGGAATTCTTACATGCTGGCACAATGCAGCTAACATCTCAGCGCCGTCTGCCTGAGGGAGCTGTTAGCTATTTTTGACCCGGAGCCGTAGAACCTTGCAGCCGTAGATGGGTATCCCCAGGTAACACACATACACAAGCTCTCTCCTGAGAAGCCCGAAGTCAGGAGTGTCTCCTGGTTCAGCTAAGGGTGAGGCATCAACATGAAAATCTCTCGAATCGAGCGCTCCAGATGTCCTTGTCCAGTCTAGTGCTTTAATTGGAGACCACAGCAATTCCAACAGTAAGGGGTGACAGCATTTTTTGCCAGGCAAACAGTTCCAGAAAGTCTTATGTTAAGCACCAAATCCAATGTCGTGGTTCCAATCAATTTAGGAAACAACAACAACAGAAAATCCACAATTTATTTGCATCTCTGGGACTCAGAACTTTTGGCCAAAAATGTGCCCTTTGATTTTTGATCCCTTTAATGTGAAGCATTCTCAAGATGCATTTCCATTTTAGAAGAAGAAGGGAGAAAAAAGGGAACCGATGCTGGCATAAAACTCTGTGTGGAAGGAAACTCGATGGCATCTGAAGATTCCAGTCCTTGGATTGAGGTCAGTGTAGTTCTGAGGGTCTAAAGTGTGCCAAATTCCCATACTTGGGGAACTGGAAGCCAGGAGAAAAACTCTAGGACCCAGACTAACATCGTAGCCCCTTCAGATGACCTTCAGATGCTCTTAGAAGGCAGCCGTTGCTTGATGTGAGGTCCCGAAGGATGGAGAAGCCTTTCCAGAAGAGGGCAGAGTACATCATGTCTGGGGTTGTGCGCCATTTTTCTGGGGCCAGGAGCGAGCGTGGGATGGTGGCACAGAGAGAGTGGGGCCAGCCATTGTGAATGGAGCCCCCTTACATTAGCTCACAGGAGCTGACTCAGCTGGTTTCAAAGGAAGTGTTCAGGCAGCGTGACTGACATCCCGACGATGTGAGACCATGGGCAGGAGGCGTCCGGGGCTTGTGCTCCAGACACGGATTCTTTCTGCAGATTTTTGTATTTACTCTGCCATGGGACCTCTGCCTCCAGCTCCATTGTCAACTGTCTGTTCAGTCTCTGTGTTCTTGGTCCCAGCTTAAGGGAGGTCATACAATGGCCAGTGGCCAATGGCTGGCTTCCCTGCGGCCAGACTCTACCCTCCCTCATACACCAGCTCTTTCTGCAAAGCTGCGTAACACGGTAAACCATGACTGGGCCTACCCTGCTGAGTTAAAAAGTAGAAGCTGGGTGAGCTCCTTCCGGTAGTGAGGGCCGGAAGAGGATGACGCCATGAGCCTTGTAACTCTCGAGTCTTCTCGATAAAAGGTGAGGTTGGAAGTGAAGGGCAGGCCATCATTGGACTTCTACCCCGCCAAGCCCTTTCTAAGTACTGTCGGGTGATGTCTTTCTAAGTAAAGGAGCCTCGCTGAACCTTGTTCATCTCCTCTCATCATCCTTGTTCTTTCTCTTGATCTCCTACCTACCCCACCCCATCCCACCCACCCCTCACCCCAACCCCACCCCACCCCCATCCCACCACACCCCACCCTACCCCACCCCACCCGCCCCATCCCCACTCCATCCCTGCCCTACCCTACCTCACTCCCACCTTACCCACCCCCACCCATCCTCACCCTACCCCATCCCCATCCCACCCCACCCCACCCCCACAAACTATCCATTTCTGCTCTCATGTCCTATGTATACAACTTTTTCTTATTTTCCTCGAAAGCCCTTTTACTGCCCGAGGAGGACCCTGAAGCTAAGCAGGAGGGTCAGAGGTCAAATCGCTTGCCTAGAGTCTCACAGCTTGTTGGTGACAGAACTGTGCTTCGAATCCCAACCCTGTCTCCATTTGAAGCCCTCTGTTTCCATGTAGCAAGGCATGAGAGGACACAGCCCCCTCCGGGGGGCTGCAGGCGCCTTACTCGTTGCCAGTCCGTGAGTCTGTCTTTTCTGTTCCTCCTTTGGGTCTTTGATCCCCGTTAACAGCATCGTCACGTGCTCAGTCAACTGGGCCCAGATCTCTAAACTGGTTTCCTTGTCAGTAAGAGCCATGACTAGTAAGGGAGGCAAAGCAGGCAGCTCTGAGTTCACAGCCAGCCTGGGCTACACAGTGAGTTCCAGGGCAGCCAGGGCTGCACAGGAAACCCTGTCTCAAACACAGACTCGAAGTAAAGCAGCAGAAGGGAACCAGTAATAACAATGAGAAGGTACGGCCCCGGTCCCCGAGAGAGCGAGGATGCTCGTGAAGTGCCTAGCCCTGAACGGGGCACTTGACCCACAGTGCCTACAGAATCCGCCCGGACAGCTGCCTGCAGATGGGACTGCAGGAGTGTGACTGGGAGCTTCGAGATGGAGTTGGCAAGAGCTTTATGAACTGAGTGTTGTCAGAGTTTTGGGTCAATCAGGGCTCAACATTGTCAGTGTTGGGTGAAGACAACTCTGGACAGGACGGAACCAAGTGGGTGTGGCTGTATTTCTAGAAAACTTTACACCAAAAGAAAGCATCCCCACAGGCCCAGTGGGGTGTCTTTTCTGGTTCCTACTCTTTGTCTCCCTTTAGCTCATGAATTTTTTTTTCTCAGCCTGTGAGAAACATTGGTTGCCACTGTTTGGTTTAGGAACTGAGGTGCATATTTTACACATCCCTCAGTCCCTACCTGGCATGCCTGGCCTCCAACCCTGAACTTTCCAGCCTGGGATCTGGGCTGCTCTTCCCCCAGAGGCTCCTTCCTATACAGTCCCAACATTGTGGCTTTCCTCTTGCTTCTCCTCTATTTCTCCTCTCTCTGCACGAGTGCCCTTTCTCCCGCCCCTCCCCCACCCAATAAACCTACCTATAGAATCTAATCTGGCTCGAACTGGCTCATTTCAACTGGCAGAGAAATAACCCATCAGGCACATGTGTAGATACCCCATAAATGCTAACAGACATACTGGCAGGCTGAGAGCACTTGCTAAGTGTGTGCGAGCCCTAGGTTCGATCCTCAGCATGGAAAGAAAACAGAAGTAAAGAACGCCTTGTGAGAAAAAAAACAAGCAAGCAAGAAAGGAAAGGCAGGCAGACAGGGGACAGAACTGTGGGGCTCACCCGGACACCCGCATACAGGTCAGCATCGGATGCACGACCCACCCTACGGTTTTTAAGTGAAGAGAGACGTAATGTAATTTATGGACTTATCGGAAGGGCTGGAAGAGGTTCGCCAAGGGAACCACTCAGACAGCGGAACTGTGGCCTCTTGCACGAACCAAGAGTGTGAGAAAGAGAGATCCGTTGGCTGCACGCCCCTGCTTCCTAGGGCAGAAATAAGCACAGGCTTCAGGGACCTGGTTTACTCCCCCCTTTGGCCTTCCAAACTTTTCACGACTACGTCTGATGGGTACAGTCTACTCACGATCGTGGTGCAAACAGTATGGCAGCCCGGGAGATCCAGTTTTCATCTTCCCAGACACAGCATTAGGGGAGGAGTATGAGGGAGCTGTGGCAGCCTACGTGTTCTGGTGAGGAGCTGCTAATAAAACACTCCCAAACCTCACAGCTACACTCCTCAGCCATTTCTTTTGTTTAGAAAGTTGAGGTTTGGGTGGGGCTTGGTGGGAGCAGCTTGTCTCTGCGTTGCCATGAGTCAGCTGGGACATCGGAACACGGGCTCGCCCACAGGCCACCTGGGACCCAAGTCCTCATCCTCACCCACGGTCCCAGCTGGGTTCTTGCTCGGCAGCGAGGAGCTATTGTGAGAGATGCCCAGCCTCCTCCACGCGGGCCCCAGCTGCTGCCCTGAGGAGCAGAGGCCAGTTGTGTCGCCAGGAACTGAACTGCAGTTTTCTGAGCAAAATAAACGACTTGCGTCTATTTCTGCTATGAAGTTTTCGGGGGTGATTTGTGTTGTAGCAAAAGATTACCAGAAACTTGAGGCTCTGCTGGAGTGGGGTGATTAGTGAGAAATAAAGCAGAGGAGGTAGAGGGCTGTGGTGCCCCCCCAACCCCCATTCCCTAACCCCCATCTCCCAGCCCTCCCCCTCTTCCCCCATCTTCCCCTCCGGCCCTGTGCCCTGGCACCGTCTGGGTTAGGCTTGCCTGCTCCTTAACTTGGATGCTTTCGTGTGCCCTACACTAGAGTCCACACTCTGGCTAAGTTCTAGAAAGAAGTCTGCCATTGTTACACGCACTGCTCCCTGGGGACCGCCTTTCCAACATTTCTGATCACGGCTGAAAGGCTTAGATTTTTAAAGTTGCTACGAACAGGCAGGGCTGACTTCACGGGGCTATGATTTCTATGCAGGGTTTCTGGACAGCTCCGGTGATTTCTCAGTGGCGGATTGACATCCGGGTTTGTACTGCGCGACTTGAAAGGGTAGCATTCACATTTGAATCATTACCCTTTTGCATATTTATTGTAGCAATTTCCTGGCAGATGGCAGCGAAGCCTGTTGAGGTAGGGTCGCATCTTCTATTTGCATGAAGCCGATTGGTAGCGGGAGACCCAGGTACACAGTCTAATAAATCACAGGCCCGGGGCAGGCCTGGGGGCTGGGGGCGAGGCAGGGAGGAGAACTGGGGTCAGGGAAGGCCCTTCGTCCACCTAAAACGGGCACCCAATGGAGAAGGGTTGAGATTTGAGGGGTACAAAGTTCAGCTTTGAGACCAGTACGGTTCCGGAGGAGCCTGGGCAAACCTCAGGCAGGATGCCTGCTCAGGATGGGGTCTGGCAGCCACAGGTTTGCCTTGAAAGGTAGGGAGCTAAGTGTTTAACTAGGCATGCGCACACGCCCCAGATCCTAGCAGCTGGGAGGCTGAGGCAGGCAGGTCTTGCGTTTGAGGTCAGCCTGGATGCATAGTGAGAATCTGTCTTTAAAAAGAAATGAGTCTGCTTTTAATAAATTAACAGGGACCCTGTGAAGGGAGATGTGACGAAGCAAACAGAGGATGAGGTAAAACTGGTAGGATTGTAATGGGAAGAAGCGGAAGGGTGTGGGGGATGGGAAAAGAAGGAACGGGAGCGAGAGAAGCTAAGGGACGTCTCTGTGTTCTGCCAAAGGGCAGGGGATGCTATAGCTACGGATGCTACGTTGCTTTGGAAAATCTGTATTAGTCGTGAGCAAATATCGTAATTCAGAGCAGCGGTGCAGCTTCCGACTGTCAAAGTCGATTACAGGGCCCCCTGTTATTTCAAAGGAGCTGTAGCCTGCGAGACCTTTACGGTGGGAACAAGGTTCTCCGCTTTGCATTTGCTTTGGAAACCAGCCTCTCAGGCGAGCGCAGCGTTTCGTTTCATCTATGTCTCTTCCAACGTCCCCTTTGGCTGCGTGCACGCTGCTTTTGTTCTTGCCTTAGCCGTTCTAAGTACAGCTCTGCTCCATTCCAATCCTCCCCCTACTACTCAGAACCCAGGAACCGTCTGCGTCAGCGCAGACACACACGGACAGAAGGAAGCATCGCTTTCCTGCCCTCCAACATGGCGGGGTCATGCTTTAGCGATAGCTGAGGCCATGATTAATGTTTCCCGTTTTCACTTGGAGACCTTCAGGAATGTACAAACAAACATTTTCTGATATTCGCAGGTTGAGAGGAGGGAGGTGAAGTGGCTCATGAAGGCTTAGGCTGGTTATACTCTTTCCTCCTCTTCCTCCTCTTCCTCCTCTTCCTCCTCCTCCTCCTCCTCTTTTTCCTCTTCCTCCTCTCCCCTCCTCCTCCTCCTCTTCCTCCTCCTCCTCTTCCTCCTCCTCTTCCCCCTCTTCCTCCTCCTCCTCTCCCCTCCTCCTCATCCTCCTCCTCTCCCCTCCTCCTCCTCTTCCTCCTCTCCCCTCCTCTTCCTCCTCCTCTTCCTCCACCACCTCCTCCTTCTCCTCCTCCCTCTCCCAATCTTCAGTCTCACAATGATGCTCTGCTGGGTGATCCTGGAGCTGCCCACGTTTTCAAAAATCATCAAGAAGTCTACCAAAGTAGAAAAAAAAAAAACAATCAATGCATCTTACGTAAAGGATTTGGACAAATTAGCCTTCGGTTTTACCAGTCCTCTCGGTTAGCTTGTGCTGGATGTGACACAGCTAATTTACCCGAAAGTATTGCTATTCATCTCCAGTTCTCTACGAAACTGCTGTCATGTGCAAACCATTTCCTCATGCACACTCTGGGAACTGACAGACCTGCAGCTTCATTCAGGATGGCTGGGGCTCGAGTGCCCCATCTCCTGAGGCTGGGCCCCCTCCTGGTATCCTCCACTGCTCACTCACCCCCTGGAGGGGGTGCGGAGTCTGAAAAATGAAATGAAACGATTCACATACTTGGGTTTCGTTTGTGACAAGCTTATGTGAATCCGTTTGTAAACACATGCAAGAGAGAGAGAGAGAGAGAGAGAGAGAGAGAGAGAGAGAGAGAGAGATCTTGTGCTGTTTCCCCATAGTATTCCGTGTGTGCTTTTCATTAAAAACACTATCTGAATAATACTCATTCCATTCTCTCTTGCTTCCAATTAGCTACCCATTGATTATTTCACAGCAAGCACTAGATAATTAACTAAAGGAAAAAAATACCCAGAACAAAGCAACCTTGTGATTCTGAGTGGTAACTTTCGTCAGTTTGCATCTTGTATGACAGGGCGAGTCAAATGCCGTGGCTAGCAAGTGAAGAATGGACGCACAATCAGGAGAGTTCTATCAAATGGCCCCCAGGAGAGGGACTTGGATTCTAGCACTCTATATTCCTAGCCACACTCCAGCAGGGACCTTGGGACTCAACACCCAGCCTGGAACCATATCCTTGGGTCTGGAGAGATGACTCGCTGGGTAAAATGCTTGCTATGCGTTGGTGAGAAACTGAGTTTGGGTCTCTAGTGCCCATGTAAATTTGGAGGTAGAAGTACACATCTGTAATCCCAGCATTCTTAGCGCAAGACAGAAGGCGCTAAGGGACAGGTGAATCCTTGGAAGCTCTCAGGCCAGCTGGCCGGGTGCACACTGACACCGAGTCTCAAACACGTTGGCAGGTAAGAAAGAACATGTGCCCTTGGTACACATTTCTGTCCCCACACCCGCACATCAAAAGCACCAGCTGGCTTATCTTTTCCTTTCTGTCATTAAACACTCCCTTGACTTCCTCTCACTCGGCCATGAGGCTTTTCTTGATTGAGTGGGGAAGTCAGGAAAGCCTCACTGTCCTTGGATGACGTCATTTACTACACTCTCATCTAGAAGTACCAGATGAGAGAGGGAAAGGGAGAGGGAGAGAGGGAAAGGGAGAGGGAGAGAGGGAGGGAGGGAGGGAGAGAGGGAGGGAGGGAGAGAGAGAGAGAGAGAGAGAGAGAGAGAGAGCGCTAATGTAGCATGTACTGTGTTCAAAGTATGGGAACCAGGTGTCACTTTGAAAGCAAGAAGTGTTGTCCCTATTATGTGCCACCTAACCCTGTCAGTATCCTCCAGGAAGCCTCCCCTGCAGACCCCATGCAGAGCAGGTCCCTCCCTTCCACTCAGTCCTAGCTTCCTGTCTACAGACAGTAAGTCCTTTGGTCTCTGTCTTCCCTGGGCTTATCAATTAAATACAAATTTAATTGTAATTTTATACAATTAAAGACATATTAATTGTATGTCTTTGAGCTTCTGGTACACATAGTCTAGCTCATAATGAACATCCATCTGTCAGAAGTTTAAAGTGAGGAATAACCAGTCCTCACGTGTAACTACCACCATGTCTGCCTTCCCCCCATTTCTCCCATGAGTGGTGACCAGGGTGCCTCTCTTCCCAGCTTAGACTTCTTCTCCTCTATCCAAGGTCTCTATCCTCCTGATCCTGGCCAGGAAGGCTGACCTGGTCTCCGTTTCCAGGAGGCTCCCGCTGGCTTATCTTTTCCTTTCTGTCATTAAACACTCCCTTGACTTCCTCCCACTTGGCCATGAGGTTGTTCTTGGTTGAGTGGGGAAGTCAGGAAAGCCTCATGAATAGGGGCCAACGATACCTTTTCCGTGTTTAGTCTCCACTCAGTGGTAAGCTAGCACTTCATACAGAGCTTCTCACATAGGCCAGAAGTACCTTGGTCACGAAAGCTGTAATAGGGACATTGCAAGCCACACGCCGGGGACACTACACATCTGGACGGTTTGGAGATACAGTTTCATATGAACTCAAAGATCTTAGGAACCGGATCTTAGGAGCACAGAATATCTTAGGAACTGGAATATCAAGCTGTCATAGAATTATCAAATTCACTTTCGTGTATCGTGGATTCTACCTCACCTGGTCTTTTACTCTGGGCAGTTACTCTGTGCCCAGAGTTTGCACGAGCCAAGAAGTTCGACTTTCTACCTAGGGTGTTGGGGGCGAGACCTGGGGAAAGGAGAGGGCTCACCGGTTCGGGCTGGAGAGAAAGCTTTCACAGTTATCTTGAAGACTGATTGATAACTGCGCGTGTCACAGGCCAGGCTAGTGCTGGCTGAGGCAGCACGCGGCAGCTCCCTCCCACTTGGCAGACTCTCAGATGGGCGTGTCATCTGAAGGCAAACCATCAACCCCACTGGGTGGTGGGCACCACCCATCCAACCATCCGCTCATGCACCAGTCCCACATCTGCCAGAAGATCGTCACTGTTCAAGGTGAGGGAGAGGAGAATCACAACACTGGGCAGCTTCTAGTCTCGAGGCGTGCCCAGCCTGCCACAGAAAGCCGGCTGCAAGAAGAGAAGCGTTACTGAACACACGGGTGATTTGAAGCATAGGATGAGTTGAGCTCTGAGGGCTCTAGAGAGGATCACGCGGTTCTGGCTGTTGGGCGAGCTGTCATTTGTCAAGCACAAACCACTTTACATTTCAACATCTAGAATGAGAAAGAGAAAGAGAGAGAGAGAGAGAGAGAGAGAGAGAGAGAGAGAGAGAGAGAGACTCTCCTGTTAGAGAATGAACTCAGGGCCTCAGACATGCAAGACAAGTGGTCTGTCACTGAGCTATATGCTCCCATTTTTATTTTATTTTATTTTTTTAATTTTTTTTTATTTTTTGGTTCTTTTTTTTTTTTTTCGGAGCTGGGGACTGAACCCAGGGCCTTGCGCTTCCTAGGTAAGCGCTCTACCACTGAGCTAAATCCCCAACCCCCCATTTTTATTTTAAAACAAAGATATATTGGTCCTCGTGCCCTCCCCACGGGGTTCCTTCCGGATATTTTATACATTGGGTAAAAAGGAGGAATAATTTGGATGTTTGTCATAAAACTTCTCAGAATATTGGTATAAACACCAGTTGTGAAGTTCATTTGATATTTAAAAGATAATAAAGGCATTTTTATTACAGTCTGTGGAATTAGAATCTACATTTGAGAATTAAAAAAAAAATTAAACTTAGGTAACGATGCCGCAGGCTGCCTTTTCCCCTCTTCAGGATCAGAGTCAATCTCCTTCCTTCCCTCCCTCTCAGAGAGTGCATTTCTGACATCAGCCTAACGGAAGGTCACAGCGTAACACACAGTGGCAAGGAAGCCAACAAAAGCCACCCGAATCTATTAAAATATCCTTCAGGACAAACTGACCAAACATCATTCTACTCAAATACAGCGTTAGGAAACGCCCACCCTGTGTGCTTTCTTGTTCGGTGTCATGGCCAACAGTAGACATGTCACCTCTTCTGCAGCAAAGCTATGGGTATTCCGCTGAGAATCTTACCTTCCCAGGAAAGAACCCTTCCAATTAACATGGCGGGTGCCGTTACATCCTGTGAGGAATTGTAGACGAAGATGTCACAGCTCTGGAGGTACTCGAGAATCCTCTGCTGCCAAGATTTAGCCACAGAAGGATTCCCGTCGGTCTTCCGGTGAGTAGACACACCCAGGTGCCCGGAAGTCTTGGGTCACGTGGCAGGTTTGGAGGGACCGTGGTGACCCTTGACTTTCCCCATGGAAACCCCTAGTCTCCCTCTGGCGAGGCCTTGGAAGTCCACTGAGTTGCTGCTCTGACACGTGGCGCCTGGCATCTGCTGGGGTCCTATCAGGTCGGTCAAGGCTGCAGCCTGTGTGCGGTGCAGCGACAATGGAGCGAAGCCACATTTCCCCCTGAGCCATGGAAATGGACTTCTCCAGCCAGTTTCGTATTTGATTTTTTTTTTTTTAAGAGAACAGTTTATTGAGAAGGTATCCAAGGCAAAACTAGGCAACGCCAGTTGGCTCTCCTAGAGAGTAAGTACTTAGTCCTCATTCTGGGTTGCTAAAGGGAAGCAACAGGGGCAGATGGCTCAGTGGTTAACACTAGCTGCTCTTCCAGAGGACCCGGGTTCGGTTCCCAGCACCCAGATGGCAGCGCACAGATGTCCATAACTCCAGTTCCAGGAGACCTAAGCCTTCACACCAATACACATAAAACCATTTTCACTGGCTTCCCAGTAAAATGTTACATTCCCTTTGTTATGAGAGAACTTTCTGGTGAGTAACTTGAGTTTCCTGACCCCAGCTTTTCTCACATATGAGACAGAGGCTTCTGGAAGGGAATTGGACCTCCTTAGAAAGCACAACAGACTCCTAGAAAAACCCGGACACTTCTCTGAGTTCGTCCTGGCTGTAGTTCTTCTACCCTTCATCGCTGGCTGTGCACTCCAGAATACTCCAGGGCTCGGATCTCATGAGTGTGCCCTCAAATCGACTTATGTTTATAGTTTTCCTGTGTATACAAGAATCCACAGTGAACCTGCTTGATGAAATTTAAAAAACTATACAAAATTAAAAGTGATTTGTTTTTCCTGTCAAAGACTTTCTGCTTAAAACAAGTTTCTTTTTTTCAGATTTTTTTTAAACAATGAATCAAAACAAAAATACTCCAGGGAATATTTGCAAATTATCTAATGTGAAGTGAGGATTGAAAATAAAATTATCTTTAAAAAAAAAATCCAGAAACAGTTAATGACTAGTCCTACCTGATAAAAAACTGTACCTGATAAGTCTTTGAATCTCTAGCAATAGTATTCATATCTAAAATAGTAACAATTTTGACTTAAGAAATGTTTCGTCTCTGCCCCCAATGCTATAATCTTTTCTAAAGGTAAATATTATTTTGGCAACAGTAAAAAGCTTTTCCTCCTTATGTGGCTCCGTATGACACGGGTGGCCTTGGTGTCTTAGGAAGGTCTGGCTGCCAGGCCTTGGGAGAGCATCTTGTCTGCACCTCCTCTGTAGACACACTGGCTGCCGGGGAGATGTAGGTAGCTGCTCAGAGTTCTGGGGGAACCATGGTAGATCCGGGCCCAACGGCTATCCAGTCCACCCACCACCCTCTGCACCATAGCACAACTGCTTAGGGATTTCATTTTAGAAGTAGAGGGATACTTGGAAATGCATTTATGACTCGGGACCAAGAAAGACTATTGTCTGCTGTACAAATAAGACACAGTCAATTCCAGTGAGAGACAGTGTTGGATAGACTGTGGCGCTCAGGGACAGCCAGTTTTGCTCTAACCAATCTCCGAGTTAGCCAGAAAATTGCTTTGCCTTTTGGTAGGGAGGGTCTCCAGATGTTCTGGATGTTTCTGTCATTTGGAAATCACTGCCCAGTGGCCCGATTCACCAGGTGCTTTCCTCGCCCTCTGGAACGGGCCAGGTATGTCACTGAGCGCCTTGTGTGACACCTTCTGGGATGGACACAAATGAACAAAATGTTTTTTTTTTTCAAATGTAAAATGCTCTCTTTTTAATTACTAAATTAGGAAAGTTAAACAATTTAAAAATGTAAACTCACAAATAAATCATTAACAAAAAAAAGAAAGTAAGACTTCAGAGCTGCTAGTCAGTATTAAAAAACTCAATAGAAATAGGAATTGATTTGCTGTTAAACACACGTAATTCGAGGTTGGTACAAACAACAACTAAAAATGTAATACTTTTTTTTTTGTGCACCCCCATGAAATGCAAAGCAGTGCATAGTTATTTCCTGGAGCTCTCCTGACATGGAGAGTCACTCATTAGCAGTACAGGACATTAAAACACGTATTTTACAATGGGACATGTACAACCCCCCACCCGTGCCTTCCCCATCACGTTTAGTTGCATGAGAAAGTTTAGTAGGTTGCCATGACTACAATGCTATGGGTTTAGACCATTCAAATGTGGTTACAAGGTTTATTAAATAAAAGGAGAACCCGTGAGAACCCTTCGGCACTCGTCTTTATACAGGAAATTCGTGTGGTCTCCGTCTCGTAGCTCTCAGTGGCAGAACTGGCCGGCTGCTTCTTGCTTAACCGTGCTTACTTAAGTTTCAAGAACGGATCCCAGTTTGCTGGGGCAAAAACTGGCACTAAAATCTGTGAACTCAGCTTGGGGGACCTGAAAAAAGTCACACGAACTTTTTTCACACAGGTATGACTAGGAACCAAAAAAGTGCAGTCCAAATGAAGGGGGAATCATGCTTCGTAGAAGTAAAAAAACAAAACAAAAACAAAAACAAAAAAACCCGAGGCCACCGGCTTTCGGGGTGATGCCTGCGCTTCGATGGCGGGTTTTTGCGGTAATCCTCACTCTGGTCCTGTAGCTACTCGGCCTATGCTGGCCACAGTCTCCATGGTAGCACCCACATGGTGTATGTACAGGAACATATGTTGACATATATATCATATGTATAAAAAAGGAAAAAAACAAACACCTGTCCTGATCGTTTTTTGTTAAAACATGAAAAAAAATTTTATTGTTTTAGACAAAGAGGCCACTTTTGGAAAATAATACTTTTTTTTTTAGTTGAATCGGGTGAAGACAGAGTTAAAATCACAGAGGATTTGCTTTTTTTTCTTTTTTAAAAAAGGAAAGCACGAGGATGGTTGGCACAGGAGCAGCTATTTACACTGAACAGGTTTGGCCTTTGACAGAACAGCGATACAATGCATTTCCAAGTCTGTCTCGGATGATTCACAGAGGAGGTTCGGACTGGGGGACAAGTGTCATTAAGGAGGGCCGTGGAAGTTCGTCAGCCTCAGAGTCACATGCAATCTGATCCTGGACGGTTCTCGCTGCTCGGAGGCAGCTGGCTATGGAATCGGAAGCTAATGGGGAGGGGTGGGGCGGCCTCTGGGACGAGGCCCCTGAAGCGCAGGCTCTCACAGGTTTTCACCGGGCTGATACTGGGGCTCTGTGGCGGTAAAGTAGTCCTCCAGGAAGCCCTGCAAGTACTCGAAAGTGGGGCGCTCCTCCGGATCCTTTTTCCAGCAGTGGATCATGAGCTCGTGCAGGGAGATCGGGCAGTCCTGCGGGCAGGGCATCCTGTAGCCTCTCTCCACCTGCTCCAGCACCTCACGGTTGTTCATGCCTGCGAAGACAAGGGGCAGTGAGAACCGGCTCTCCGCGCACCACCGGGGCCCGCCGCTGAAGCACACCGGAGGCTGTTGGCCCTCTCGGGAGGGGAGCCAGGTCTTTACTAGGTTATCACACCATCGAGTGGAACAAAAGGACGGAGAGCTCACAGATGCAAAAGCCGGGGACAGTGACTCTCAGAGCACTGCAAGTGAGAGAAGCCAGACGCTGTAGGATTTCGCCTACCTAAGACCCTAGAAAGGCCAGACGGCATGATAGAAACCAGATCGGTGGTTGCTGCGCGCGGGTGGGGGTGGGGACCACCAGTGAAAGGTCAGAAGGAGGCGAGAGGTGAGTTGAATGCCCACGTTTTTCCTGTGAGGGGCCAACTGCAAATATTTCTGCCTGTGTAGGCTACACGCAGCTCGAAAGGGTTTAAAACAAAACCAGGTTTTGGGGGGGGGGGTGCTCTGCCTTGAAAACAATGCAGGCGGCAGTCCGTGACCCCAGTCTAGTGTGTGAACTATCAGATTTCACGAGTCAAAACTCATGCAAACATAGTGTATTTTAAAATTAACATTTGTTTTGGGTAAACTCTACTTCAGTAGAAAAGATAAAAACACGGGAAGAAGGGAAGATGGCTCAACGGTTAATAGCACGCCCGCTCCTGCAAAGTACTCAAGTTCACTTCCCAGCATGCATCCGGGCGGGGCCTGCCATTCTAGTTCCAGAGGATCCGACACCTCTGGACTCAGCAGACAGCTGTACTTATGTGCACATATCCTCACACAAATGCAATTAAAAAGAAATCTTTGGGAGGAGAGATGGCTCAGTGGTTAAGAGGACCCAGGTTCGAATCCCAGCGCCCACGAGGCACTTAGCTCACGACTGTCTGAAATCCCAGTTCCAGGGGATCTGACACCCTCACACACACACACACACACACACACGTACGTACAAGGAGGCAGAACACCAATGTAAATTTTACAAAGAATAAAAAAGAAGTCTTTGAGTGAAGCACGCAAACACCTCACAGGATAAAAGCAACAGGTCTTCTGTGTGCAGGATCCATTTGTGAACGTCACAGTTTTCCTCATGCTTGGGCGCAGTGTCTGAAATTTCCCTTCATGCCAGCAGAGCTCAGCACCATCTGGCCTGGTGACTCCCACAGTGCTCTGAGGTTTGGGGACTGTGACAGGGGGGCAGGGTGACTTACGGAGGAGGCTGTCAGGCCATCCCTCATCTGAGACCTCCCTGCCCCTCTGCAGGAGCTGCCTAAGGCCGAGGTTCTCAGGCTGGACAGCAGAAGGCGTCCTGGGAGGCTGGGCATGGCCTCTTAAATTGCTGGTCTTCTTGACAGTGCAAGAAATACCACACTCAGTGTGCCTTCCTTCTCAGCTACTCCCAGATGCTTGCTGTCTGTCTGTCTGTCTGTCTGTCTGTCTGTCTCTCTGCACTAAGACCTTGTGAGCCTGTCATCTAAATCTTCCCTAACTCCTGACAGCTAGTTTACAGCACCAAAAATCTGCTGTAATCTACAGTGTGAGATTCAGGGTTGTCACTAGCAAGGAACCCATATAATATTCATGCAGACTTTTTTAATTCTGGGGGAGGAGGTGACCATTGGGGTCAGAATCTGTCACTTGGCCAGAAGTCCTGGCCAAAGCACATTTCTGTTTCCCTCTGTAGGGAGCACCCAGGCTTCTGGGTTGGTAGGTAATTAATTCTCTTAGCTGTCCTCTCACCTTGGAAGCTGGACCTGTCTTAGCTAGGTCTTCCTGGACGATGACTATTTCAGTCACCTACTTGTCCAAAGCCTTGTAGAATGCTTTTTTAATTCTCAGGCCTTATAATTTCTGCAGTGACAAAATCCAGCCTTCCTTCGGCTGTGTTTAAGCAGACCTTCAATATGGCCAACTAAATTCACTCTACTCAAGCTTGCCCCCGGCCTTGGGAGAGCCCGGAGTCCAGTGTGGGACTGCCTTCTTTCGTTGGGCTGAGGGCAAGGGAAGGTACACGGATCGCAACCCTTTCCTGAGGGACTCCAGACAGAAAGGGTAAGGAACAGAGGCTAGCATTTCCTCAGGAACAGTTCCAAAGCCCAACAAGCGCTGGAAATGAGGAAGCTTTTGTAACTCACTCAGCGGCATTGCAAACCTGAACCTGCTGAGGTTTGGTCTTCTTGTATTGTAATGCTGTGCGTGTGCGTGTTGTGTATGTGTGTGGTGTGTGTGTATGTGTGTGTGTATATGTATGTGTGGTGTGTGTATGTGCGTATGTGTGTGTGTATGTGTGTGTGGTATGTATGTGCATATGTGTGTGTGTATGTGTGTGTATGTGCGTATGTGTCTTTATGTGTGTGTGGTGTGTGTGTATGTATGCGTGTGGGTGATGTGCGTGTGTGTGTGCATGTGCGTATGTGTATGTGTTGTATATGTGTATGTGTGGTGTGTGTGTATGTGCATATGTGTATGTGCATATGTGTGTGTATATGTGTGTGTATGTGTGTATATGTATGTGTGTATGTGTCTGTGTGTATGTGTGTGTGCATGTGTGTGTATGTGTGTGTATGTATGTGTGTATGTGTGTGTGCACATGTGTGCGTATGTGTGGACCCAGAGATGTGCATGTAGATCTGGGACCCTCCCCAAGTTATTTCTGATTGGTAAACAAAGATGGCAACAGCCAATAGCTGGGCAGGA
Source organism: Rattus norvegicus (assembly GCF_021556685.1). Lineage (NCBI taxonomy): Eukaryota > Metazoa > Chordata > Mammalia > Rodentia > Muridae > Rattus > Rattus norvegicus. The sequence goes on along the minus strand of NC_141553.1, from coordinate 46,264,438 downwards.
AAGACATAGGTAGGGTTTAGGTTTCCTGGGCTTGGGGTAGGGACAGGGAGAAAGGAGGAGGAGGAGGTAAAGAAGGACAGAGAAACTGCCACAGGTTAGGAGGCCTGACACTGAGGGTTTGCCACCTGGAGCTAAGAACAGCCCAAGTGAAACTTAGTAATAACTCGGGGTTATCAATGTCAGTAGATTCTGACAGCATCGGTGGTAGGTATCTGCCGAGCTCTGGTGCTGATTGAGGCTTACTGTAAATACAACGGTTGTGTGTGTCTTTTATCTGTGAACTAAATGGTCAAAGGTGGCTACAAACCCTGGATTGGGATTAAAAGTTTCTACAAACACACACCAGCCACAAACACTTCCTGCTGTGAGGCCTTGATGGCTTCCTCCCTAAGTTCCGTCCCAGACGCTCCTTCTGGGTTATGTAACATGTCAGGACACTGACTTTTAAAAAAAATGTCTGATTCCAATGTGTATTTGCTCCTGGGGGACTGGCTGAGAAGCTGGGGCCCAAAGACAGCTATCTCTAGTCCAGACAGCCTGTAGGGCCAAGACCAGAGCACAGCCATACACAGGGAATGGCGTTCTTTGAAGCACAATTGAGTAGACAAAACTCTCAGTGTCATGGTGTTTCTGGAACTGTACACAGTTTGAGTCTGCAGGACTCTCCCTTGTCCTGGCTCCTGCCAGGAGCCCCTGGAGGAAAGAAGCTTAGGGGTGCCACAGTAGATTCTCCCTAGAAGCTACAACCACTCCCCAAATGCATCTCACAGCATTAACCTGGCACCGATTGCACAGCACAGCACCGCAGAATTCAATTAACTACTTTCCCATGATTCCGTGAATCATTTGTCAGTAAATGGTTTATTTTATTTAAAAAAAAAAAAAAACCAAACTCCTCAGATGGAAATATTTCTTTTCTTTAAACTTTTAATTCAGTCTCTGCCAATGGAAAGTTTAACTGGCCATTTGGGTCAAGCCTATTTTTCCAGTGCTCCACCCAAGACTTGGACATAGCAGAGGTGACAACCGAAAACAGCATGTCAGATTTGCCAAGAAGGCCTCCTTCCTGGGTAGCTGTAGCCATGGGACAGAGCCATACCTCAGTACATGCAGAGTGATGACTGGGTCAGGCCTGAAGACCACACTGTCAGCTTTGATACCCAGCCTGCTACCTCCTTTCCCACGGCACCCCACCCCCACCCCATTTCTCCTTTCTTCTCGTGTGCTCTCTCCAGACCTCCGGGAGTCCAGGGAGTATATAAACAATTCTATGCATTGACTGAAACACACACATACCAAAGACAGCTTTGCCAAAAGAGCAGGCTATTAGACACCGCAACTGGCTGAGTGACAAGCGTAACAGCGCTAGCTGCTTCCAACCAACCAGAGGCCAGAACACAATGGGCGGTCCTGCAGACCTGGTACTTCCTCAGCCAACCAGAGGCCAGAACACAATGGGCGGTCCTGCAGACCTGGCACTTCCTCAACAAACCTCGGCAATGGTCAAGATGTTCTAGATCAGCAAGGATTCAGTGAGTTTTTAATTCATAAACAGTACTTCAGTTAAGTACACCATGGTAATATTCCAAAAAAATACCCATTGCCCAGGTTGGTCTCAACTCTCTTCTGTGCTCCCACAGCTCAAGAGAATAGCAGTCTCTGCTCTTCCTTTGAAGAGGGCCCGTTCTGGGGGGCTGCTTTTCCAGGACCCAGGTGAGCCCTGCGCTCAGAGTTCTCCACAGCCCTCTGCTCTGAGGTCTCCCTTTAATTTTTCTTTCGTGTTTTCAAACATAGTCACGGCTGTAACGGATCTAGTCCTTCTGCCCCAAACACTGTAGCTGTGAGCCTCTGGCCAAGCGGACTGTGCTCACTTCCTGACGTTATCACCATATTATTCTTTCCGTATTATTCTTTCTGAGTCATTTTGCTGGTTTCCTTCTCAAACACAAGGGGTCAAGTCTCCAACTCTTCCTTTCAAATCCAGACGTTGTACAGTTGCCAACATGGACTGTCCTATGTATGTATGTATGTATGTATGTATGTATGTATGTATGTATGTGTGTGTGTGTGTGTGTGTGTTTTTTTCCCCCCTCCTTTTCTTGTGGGTATCAGTATTATTCTTTGAGTTGTACAAGAACTCAGTAGAGCCTCCCTGCTTTTCTTTCTGGTTCTTGAGGGAAGGAATAAAAGTGGCTTCCATAGGCAGAACACTTAACAGCCGTCACTTCTCATACTCTGTACCTCTTGGCAGGGGACCTGATGTGCTCGGGTCTCCTTTTGTTAAACACCTTGCTGTCAGTTGCTTAGGACAAGGTCTTGGGACAAGGTCTTACCAAAGAAATCTTAACACTTTACTGCTTACCACTTGTGTGGCCTTCTCAAGGGACCTCAGAGCAGCCATACCTGTACTTAGGGGTTTATTTTCTAGTCACGCATGGGTTTCCCCATGGCTGTAGGAATCTGGACACCTGCACTGTGTAAATAAATGTTATAACAATGGGAGATGATACTCAGGTTATCTGAGATCAGATTTCTTTTGTAAACCGAGCTTTTCATTCAAAGGGAACGATACTACACTGTGTCTGGATGAGGCCTTCTGTCTGAGGCCCCTTGCTTCCCTGTGTAAGCTCTCTTAAAAACCCATCTGTCTGCTCGCTCTTGAGAGCTGCCGCATGGGTGCTGGGAGGAAGGACGCGGAGTTAATGGAGCTTGCTCTGCGAGCCTGCACTGCACCATGGAATATGTTATCGGATTACCCAGTGTTTTCCCTTATCTCACGAGAACGGCCAGGAGGCTTTGGGAGCTGCTTCGTGGATCGGAGTACAAATCCGGGGCAGAGGCCTGCTGACCAGAGGGCACAGATGAAAATAAACGACTGACCCCGAGAAGTTGCAATAATTACTAGTTTTGTTTACTGTTGCCCATCTCACCAATCACCTGGGGCAGCTGTTTTTATTACAACTGCTGTATTGATAACATCAGAAATGGTGGGCGGGAGAACCACAGCACACAGAGGTTATTTGAAGTGGATAGTGTAGTATGTATGATTCTTTCTGGGCTTTTCTTTTTTTGTTCTCTTTCTCTTTACTTTTGGAGACAAGGTCTTGCTATGCAGCCCAGGCTGACCTCAAACTAACAGTAGTCCTCCTGCCCCCGTCTCCCAAGGGCTGGGATTACAGGCCTGAGCTTTTGATAATACAGTGCTATGAAGATCTCCTGTTTTCTGAAAGAAGTGAAAAAGAGGGTGAAGGCGTCGGCATGGAGGCAGGGGCCTGACCCACAGCTAAGACCAGTGTGCTGCTGTGTTCAGGTACCACTGGGAGGATACCCCTTCCTAGTGCCCTCCGGCTTCACACACAGCCTTCTATCCTCCTTTCTATCCTCTTATCAGCCATGTCGGCCAAGAGAAACCTTGCAGGGGAGGCAAGAGCATTCTGTGCTCTCTGACAGAACACAGTGAACTAAAGGGGGGCTCTGACCCTGGGGACCACAGGCTGGGAAGGTAGAGGACCTTGCTTGTTCTTGCTCTGCTATGGGTGGTTGTTCTCAGACTGTTTCTCGTCTGCAAAGTCCAAACCTTCCTCCTGGAGGGAGAGTCTGCCCGTCAGCAGCTAGAACACAGGACTGACTACCTGTGATCTCACGGGGAGGGGCAGAGCAGGTGCTCAGCTCTTTACGAGATGCTAGCACGTTTGCTAGCTCACCTTACCTCTCCGAGTCATTACCAAGTGACTGGATCTGCTCAAGGAAGTCGAGCAGCTGACACTTGCTGAATGATCTGAGTGCACTTCAAACGCATGGATACACGGATTTGCTTAGGGGAACAGCCCTGCTCGGCCAGATCCTGCCAGTACACAAGCGGTGATTCAGTCAAGGGCCACAGCACAGCATGGCCAGGACATTCTGCCTACCGGGTTACTGGAATATGAAATTTGAACACGAGGTCAACTTCCCAGAACTTTGGAACAGATGCTACCTTGTGGCTAGGAACATTCACACCGTGTCAGCCATATAATATGTGAGGTTAACTGGGCAGAGTTAGAAAGTTCTGTAGGCTTTGAGCCAGCTTTAAAAATATTTAAAAGCCTGTGAGTTTTCTCTTTTTAAATTTAATTTTCTTTCTACTTTTATTCACACATTCCTTTATTTGCTTCTACAGAGTCTACTGTGGACAGACACTGCTGGGAATCAGAACACAGAACATGCCCTGTTCCCCTCAAGCAAGGCAGAGCTGCTGGGAAGTCCAGACAGAAGGAGAGAGAAACATTCCAGGGGCATACGGTGCACACCTTTAATCTCAGCACTTGGGAGAGAGCATCAGGCAGATAGAACTCTGCAAGTTCGAGGTCAGGCTTGGGTCTATCTAGCCAGTTCTAGGCTAACACAGTGAGACCCTGTCACAAACAAGTGTCTTGGTATGTTCAAGATGTGAAGGGAGAGAGACAGCAGAGACATCCAAAGACAGAGCTTTCCCTCAGTACTGCTCCCTTCACACACAGTAAGAGCACACTCACGTCGACAAAACGAAACTACACCTAAGGCTCTGGGGACATTGCAAAGAGGGGGTAGAAAGATTGTAAGAGCCAGGGGACAGGAGTTCTGTGAGGCTGTGTCTCCTAGTAACATCAGAAGCTACACTTGTAAAGTCTCACCGATATCACTGCCTAAACATGACCTGAACCAGGAGGACACCAATGGGCATGCCAACCAAATGGGAGGAGTCCAATGAAGCCTGAACCCTACCCAAAGAATTATAGGCAACTGAGTGAAGCTGGAGTGAGACAGGTGGCCCTCCCCAGGGAAAAGCACGCCACCTAGTCATTTAGTGTGGAATGATCAGCCCCAAAAACATAACCCAAGTAACAGTGTACGGACTCAACAGGATATCTATATATCTATATCTATATCTAGATTCATCTATGCACGAAATATCAATTGATGAAACAAGAGGTTGTGAATTTGGAGTAGGAAGGAGTAACTGGGAAGGTGTGGAGGGAGTCCAGGCGAAGGAGAAACATTGTAACTAGAATACAAGCTCAAAACTAAAGGAGAACATTGTAACTAGAACACAAGCTCAAAAGTAAAGGAGAAACATTGTAACTAGAATACAAGCTCAAAAGTAAAGGAGAAACATTGTAACTAGAACACAAGCTCAAAAGTAAACAGCAACAAAAAGAGTAAAAGCTTGCTTGCTAACAATCCTGCAAGACAACCCAGCCATTACTTTGAGCCTCAGGCTCCCCCTACCCTACCGCCTCCACAGGTGTGCACAGTGCCCCTAGACACCACCTGGCCCAAGTCTAGCTCCTATCAGAGATAAACTCAGCGAGCACCTCTTAGTGACTTCCACTGTCACCATCTCCTAATCATGTTCCTCTTTTGCTCCACTCAATGCTACCAGCCAGGAGGGAGTGCAGTCCATTGGTTTGTATTGCACATCTTCTTCAAGAAAACCTCTCCCAAGGGTAGGAAGTCTCATTGCTTCACTGCTACAATCCTTTCATCTGGAAAAGCACTCGATGTAAATTCAGTAAATATGTGTGGACTGAGTGTGCAAGGTGCAGCCTTCTGGAGTTATCTGGAGGGCAAGGGGAAGCCCTGGGCACCTTTAACCGGGGCCAGAGTGAGACAACTCATCTGCTTTCCAGGATAACACTTCTGCTGGCGACAATGACAGAATGGTGGATGACTAGGGGAGGAAGGGAGAGACCGGGGGCAGGAAGTTCCATTAGGAGGTCACTACCCAGTGGTGACAGCTTAATACAGGCAGTGGCAGTGAAGGCAGAGGGGGAAAGAATTTGAGAAAGCTTCTAGGGGTGAAACGTCAGGCTAAAATGCAAAGTTATGATTCTATGCATCAAGCTCTGGAAAACACTTTGGCACCAGCATCACCATTTTTCCCATACAACAATCCCTTAGCCTAAAAGCAGTCCTAATCTCCATGCAAAGAACTCTTAAAGCTCTGCACACAGAGCGCAGGCTGGACTCCAGCAAGGGGAGTACAACTGGTCAGGCTGCAGCAGGCTGTGCTTGGTAATGGTGTCTGTTACCCATCTTGGAAGCCGGTGGGTACTCACTCGGCCTTTGACCTCAGGACAACATTGCAATATTCCTCTTATGTTTCAAGGCCCTTGCTGTTTCATGTGTCCTCCTGTCCTTTCTGTCTCTGGTCAGTGCAGTGAGTGCCTGGGTACACACACAGCTCTGCTCAGTGCTAACCTGCCATTCATGTGACCACACCTCTCGCATTGCTCAGTTCTTTTCCGAGGCTCACTTCTGCACTGACTTAGTGTGGGGTGGGAATGTCTGGGAAGCCTTGCCAAACTCATTTATAAGTCAGTCCCCATCTCCTTTCTGTGTCACTTACGAGCCAGCACGCCTTCCTATGTGACAGAGCCATTCTCAGGTATGAAGGAACTCAGGAAAGTTTACCACTATCTATCTACCGTTCTTGAGAAGAGAATTACTTGAAAACACGTCCTAGGCAACTGAGAAATTATTGTATCAAACTGCATAATGGAAGCGACTGAGAAGCAGAGACTGGGACTTTCTCCTGGACTCCCATCCACCGGCAGGGACGAGAGATCCAGAGTTGCAGCAAGGTGAGCCCTCAGTACAGGCTGACGGGCCATGGAGACATGTAGATAGTGTGTAATGGAAAGGACTGTGCCCTGGACCTGCTACCCTCTGCTAGGTTAGCAATCCCGTAACTGCAACCTCTCTGCAGATGCGTCTCCCTTAAGAGTTTCTGTCACATTCAGAAGTCCAGTTGAATATGATTATAGCTGAGTTAAAAATAAAACTAAGCAGTGTCTGTGGCTATGAGAACAGGTCTGGGATGGCCCTCTGTGTTGTAGGCAGCTCCCTGGGCTATCAAGTTAACCCGCCAGGCTTCAGTGTCTCTTCACAGCAGCACACAAGCCCCTCATGACTGGCTCTGCCCCTTTCTAAGACCATCAAGCACATCACCTTCGTCTCAGACCCTCCCTACAGTTCAGTGAGAGTCTGTGCAGCTTTTTGGAGTGACAGGTAGGACTCATCTTGCTCTCCATGGTCTCATTTCCCTGCCTTCTCCCTTCCCCATGGCCCCTGCAGACAGCTGCAGTCACGGAAGCCTACAAAGACAGATCAACACTGGCTTACAGGCATAAATACCCACCTATGCTGGGCTCAGTTCTCCCTCTGCTCTTCATGGGTCTGTCAATGAAGGGCCTATCTTTTGTCCCTGCTTCTGCCACATAATGAGAACTAGGGTTGAGGAGCACACAGAGTATGCACATCTAAGTAATCCATGCTCCATGAACATGGCACAAACACTCTACCAACAGTAAGGCTCTGCAAGCTCAGGGCTATCAACCGCTGGCCCTTCCCCTCTGGCGTGAACAGTACCTGCTCTGGGACCGCAGCTCACCAGTGCCACCAGAGAGCTGAGTGGCTCATTTGTGCTGTTTCCCAAGGGAACACATGCTAGGCCAGGTCACACAGAATGACGCCGCATGAATGAATCCGTTCCAGCTTGTACACCTAGGCGGTTTTCTTTGTGCTAAAACCCAACCTGACAAAACCCTGGTCTCCAAATTCTTCCTCTTCCGAGCCCCCACCTCCACCTCTTTGTCTTGGCCTCCCTGTGTGTGACCCAGGAACAAAAAGCGGCTTGTGTTACTGGAAGAGGAGGCTTCACGGAAATGCAAAAAACAACATTAACCTTTTCCCGTGATTGCTTTTAACACACCGGGTGTCTATAAACCTGGGGAGATCAGGAAGAAATTAGTTCAAAATGTAGACAATAATAATTTTTTTTAAAAAGGGCCTTCTCATCTTTAAAACCTGGAGATGGTATATTTTCATCCTTGAGAAGCAATTCAAAAGCACCCATGCTGGGCCCCACCCCCTCCTGGGCAGCCCTTTCTTCTCTGCCGGTTGACTGTTCCCAGAGTGTCTGCCCACTTGTGCATGCTGGAAGAAGCAGCAGCAGCAGCAGCAGCAGCAGCAGCAGCAGCAGCAGCAGCAGCAGCAGCAAAACAGCAGCGGCGGCAGCAGCAATAATACAGACTCACACACCCACACCTCCCAATGCTGGGGCTGGGGCTTCAGAGACGGGCACTTTGTTAATTCTGCCTTGGTGCCAAGCTTCCTCCCTTAGAGGTCTTGAGGCTGTGCTAGCCTAGACAGAGAGGCTCTTTATGACGATGACCAGAAACAATCAGACAGAATGAACAAAGGGATTACAAATTAATCGGCTCTCGCTGGCTCCTCCGACTGCAGAGATATGATTACAAGCCCCGGATTTGCAAGAGACCTACATTCCTCATTAATCTCCACCATCGGCTCGCCACCGTGGGCTTTCCCTTTTCTTCCTTTTTAAAAGCCCCTTTCTAAAAGGCAGGGAACGGAGGGTGCGCCAGCTATGCTCTTTCTTTGCTCAGCAGTAACTGAAAAATATGTCCTTAACATTTCACAAAGCAGATCGTCCCTGCACTGAAACCAGTAAAGTGTGGAGGAGAAATGGCGCGTGTCCTTTCTGTCTCCGTCTGGCTAAGTTAATGAATTTAAGCATGGATAACTTTAACCCACATCTTCTTCAGAGAAAGAGCATCTGATAGCCCAGAACAACTGCAGGCTCCCAGAGGCCCCCGCTCCTTCACAATTCACCCCCCACCCTCCTTGTATATTTTGGCCATTCAACAACAGAGAACGGGTTGGTCAGTCTAAAGCGTCTTTCCTGTGCCTCTGCTCCAGGGCCACTTGGACCTGGAGCCTCCGAGAGCAGACTCTGGCCTCTTCAATCCAGGTTTGCTGTGTGGGTCAGTGCTACAGCGTGCTCGAGAAGCAACAGAAGCGTCTCTCCTTCTCAGACATCTGCAAGCCCTATTTGGGCACAGGCCCTGCCAATGGAGTCATGACACATGCACCTACTGAGACAGGACACACTCCATGACCTCAGGGGACTGGAACTGGATACCAGCTGTTTAGCACATCAAGGTTGGTGAACAGGTCACGGCAATTCTAAGTTCTGCATTCCCCTGGCTAAACACCTCGGCAGAAGGCTGAGCACAGGGCTTAGGAGGGCAGCTGGACAGGACTCCTGTAAGGCGAGGCTAAAGCCGAGCCCAGAGGACGCCCATTTCTCAGGTCTGTGTGCTTACCTGGGTACGGCACTCTGCCTTTGGTGACCAGCTCTGTGAGTAAGATTCCAAAGGACCACACGTCAGACTTGATTGTGAACCTTCCATACAGGGCCGCTTCGGGGGCTGTCCACTTAATGGGAAACTTTGCACCTGCGGAACGGAACGGAGACCTGGTTACTCGTGAGTGCCTGTGCTGGGTGGAGAGGGAAGGCAAAGTATTGGAAAGTCATCTGCAGGGGACAGGGTAGGAGACGAGGACAGGAAGAAGATAGGGAAGGAATAGCGGGTACACCTTGGGCCTGGCTCAGTGACTTCAAGAAAATCACTTTAAATCTCCCTTCAATGAGTTGGTCTTTGAAAGCCTTAATATTAATGTCAGTAAAGGGAAGAGCTTGTCAGTAAACGGAAGAGCTTGTTTCATGAACACAACTCCTCGGATCACAATGTGTGACTCAGGAAATTCGCGCTTTGATTTGGTAAGAATGGCCCCCGGGGGTTTGTGCATTTGAATTCTTAGTCAACAGGGACAGGGAGTGGCACTTCTTAGAACTATTAGAGGAGGGTGGCTTTCTTGGGGTAGGTGTGGCCTTATTGATGGAGTGTGCCACTGGGTTTTGAGCTTTTAGGAGCCCGAGGCAGGCTAGTTAGTGGCTCTCTTCCTGCTGCCTGGATGTGGAGCTCTCAGCCACCTCTCCAGCACCGTATCTGACTGCACGCTCCCACCGTTCCCACCATGATGACGAGGGACTGAACCTTTGAACTGTAAGCCGGCCCTGACTAAATGCTTTCCTTTCTGAGAGTTGCCTTGGCCATGGTATCTTTCACAGCCACAGAACAGTGCCTAAGACAGTAAGTATGTACATATGAATACGCCCATGTATCTCTCAGACAATGCTCTATTTTAATAACTACACGCGGGATTAGATCATCATGCTGTTCTCTCGTGTCCTCTGGTATATAAAGTCATAGATTGGTCTTATGAGGTGCCACAAATCCACAGAAGTCCCAGCTTCCCTTAGGGTGGAGCGAATGGATATAGCCTGCCCATTACACTGGGATGTTTCTTACACACACCGTGGGGAAATGATCCTGGCTGTGGCTGATTTTTCCCTTCCTTCCACCCGTTCTCTCCACGGCGGCCATCTTTATTCCTGGGATGTTTTATTTCATACAGTGTACTGTATGACCACTTTCCTCCTTCCTTTCTCCTACCAGCCAGAGGGTTCAACAGAATAAGTTTTAGACAGGGCATGCCTTGATGATAGCTTATGAGTCTGATGGCTAAGCATTCAAATACATGAGCCTATGGGGCCATTCTTATTCAAATGAACACACACACACACACACACACACACACACACACACACACACACACACGTGTTAAACTCCCTCAAAGGCAGTAGGACTGCATCTTTCAAGTGTCTTTGATCATTAGGAGAATCCTCTTTTTTCCACATCTAAAGGAAAGGCACGGCCCGCCCTGCTCATCCAGTTAGGAGGATGTGGACAGACCCACATTCTAGTAGCCTGCATTTTCGTATCAGGGTCAGCAACCATAAAGCAGTTCTGGGCATTTCTTGAACAGACCAAAGGGGAAAAAACACACACAAGGATTTTCTATTGGTTAGGCACACAATAACATGCTTAAGCCATGCTAATTACGCTTAGGAGCTGCTAAAACGCACACAAAGGCTGATACAAATCAGAACTGTCACAGCATCATCTGTGAAGAGTCACTGTGTGCAAAAGTGGCAAATGATTCCAATCTTTAAATTATGGAGGTTTAATAGCCAGATGTGATAAATTACAGCAATTACATTTTGTTTTAAATACAGCACACCATAACAATGTTAACGAATACACCCTCGCATTTTCCAGCAGTGTAGTTTTGTTCTCCATCTCTTTTATGCCAGTGTGAAATCAAAATGGAAGGAAACTCTATGGTTTCCGTGGCACCTCACCCTACGAGTGGAGCAGGAGTGTTTGCGTCACCCTCTTCCGCTCTACGCACTCCATGTAAAGCAAGTTTGCGTCTCTCTTCCCTTAAGTGCTGGTCATCGCCTGCACAATCTGGGAGTCTCTGAGCAGCCATTTTGTTTTAGAATTTTGTTAAAAGCACTCCGCACAGGTTCTCGTCCTTAGGATTCTGTCCATGCGGCTTCAACTCCAAGCCGCTGGGATTAGGGTGACAGGCTTTCCTCAGTGGCCAGAGTGGATCGCCCAGGACCAAGCCTCAGCTGGAATCCCCTCGTTTATAAATAAATGAACGAACGAGTGGGTATTAATCACATCCTTATTTGAACAACCCCATGGCTTTAAAGCTGACAACATCTAACATGCAATGGGACTTCAGGCTTCTCTCTGGCGTGCAGAAAAATCCTGTACCCTAAACGGCAGGAGAAGAAACCTGGGGTCCTCCTCAGACTCATGCAACACTGGTTGGCGGATGGGGTTCTGGCAATAAACTATGCACAATTAGACAGTTTTCTTGCTCTCCCTTCTTTGAGACAGTCATGATGCTATGACATCAGCTCCTGGTCCTCCTGCTGCTGCTGCTGTGTGTGTGCTGGGATTATAGATGTGGCTTTCACTTTAAGGATTTTCTGAGTAAGGATTTCTAAAGATTTTGGGTTTTAAAAAGTAAATGTATCAGCCAGCTATACTAGTCTACTTTCTCATTTTCCAGGACACAATAAAGTTATTAAACTAGGCAGTGGTGGCACATGTCTTTAATCTCAGCACCTGGGAAGCAGAGACAGGTGGATCTTTGTGAGTTCTAGACCAGCCTGGTCTATAGAGCGAGTTGTAGGACACCGAGGGCTGTTACACAAAGAAATCACATCTTGAAAAACAACAAAAAAATGACAAAAAAGTATATGTAAACTTTTACATAAAAGAACAAAGTCTGTATAATCTGATGGGTTTTCGACAGGAAGTCATTAGCGAGTATGCATTTTGATAGATTAGAGGGGCCTTACATATATTTATTTTGTATTATTGCTTTGTAAGACAAAATGTTTTCTACACCAAGCAACGAGTATTTAAAAGGATAAAAGTTTAAAAATGGCTTTCTTCATATTTTTAGTAGCTACCTTCTCCACGAACTATATATATATATATATATATATATATATATATATATATATATATAATTTGTGTGTGTGTCTGTATGCTTGTGTGCTGGTGCCCTCTGAGGCCGACAGAGTGTGGAATCACTTGGAGTTTGAGTTACAGGAAATTATAAAGATATTTGACTTGGGTACTGGAACCGAACTCAGGTCTTCTGGAGCCTGAACCATTGAGCCATCTCTCCAACCCCAAAGGAACTTTTGTTTGTCTTTTTTTTTTTTTTGAGACAGGGTTTCTCTGTGTCATTCTTGCTGTCCTGGAAGTCACAATGTACACCAGGCTGGTCTTGAACTCAAGAGATCCACCGGCCTCTGTGTTGGCAGGATTAAAGGTGTAGTTCTTGTTTGTACTGGTTTTCAGATTTCTTTTAAAAGAGAAAATTAATGTTTTCTTTTCCAAGACAAAAGGTTAAACTGAAGCAATGCTGAAAAGAAGTAATCAATGCTTAGTTCCCTACTCTTCCTGATAGTTCCATTTGCTCCTGTCTTAGCTTCCTCCCTCCAGAGGGTACAGAGTTACTGGCCCTGTAGGGTGGAGTGAAAGGCCGTTGGTGTTTCCTGGTCTCTTCGCATGTGGCTATGCAGGTGTAAAACTGAGGCTGAGAAGGGTAAGTCTAAGGTCACTCGGCCACAGGGTACACAGCACCACAGGGGTCTGCTAGGGGCTGGAGTAAGTGTTTCACTTGGGCCGAGTTGGAGAGCTCACAGGGTTGGAAGGTGGTAACTCCCAGAGAGAAAAAAGCAGTCCACTGCCACCCTGTGGCTACCCCTACCCCTGCTCTTGGCCGGAGTGCTAGTTGCTTAAAGACTTAGCCTGATCGATAACACTTGGACAGGTTTCCCAGCTCCACACTGACACAGCAGCCCGTTTTTCCGGTTGTTATAGCTTGAAATGTGCCGGATGCACAGGCTGTCAGAAGTGTTGTCTCTTGGCAGTGCTGTCTCTGAGGGCTGGAGTGTGTCTTTTGGACACCTGCACCTGCAGCTCAGAACATGGTATGCCCTACACAGAAAGCTCCTGAGGGAACGGACTGGATGATAGAGCACTGGATTAGCTGCCCACGTCTCCTTTGTGCTGACTAGCCATGGCTTTCATGGGCAGCTTGTCTGGTCCCTGGGCTGTCTTCCCTTGTTCTTGGTGACAGTACTAGTATCATATCTTTGTCTGGATGGCTGTTTAAGGGTCTATCAACTGCTAACTACGGTGGGAAAGCATCTGCCACACACTAATGGAACTCAAAGACACTCACAAAATCTGGATTTTAATACCAAGCCCAGAGTGCTCAGAACCCCTTAGTGTCTGAGTGAATCTGAGAGATGCAGGGGGAGCCGGAGCTCTGCTTCAGAGGAACAGGGCACAATTCTTGGGCTGCTTCTGGGATAGGCAGTGGTTTTAGAAGCAGAAAGAGCAGGCAACAAGAGGCCTTGCAGTAGTCACGGTAAGACAGAGTAGACAGCAATCACTTCCGGCTCAGCGGGTGCTGGAAGAACAATAACAACAAGCAGACCCCACCTGACCGCTGCTGAGCTGGCCTGCTCTCTCCTTCCCACGAGAGTACAGAGTTCTCCCCACAGGCCTAGCATCCCGCTCTACACACAGCCTCCTCCTTCCTGTCTCTCTCTTGCCTCCAATGTCCTCTCTTCTCCCACTCACTCTTAAGCACAAGTGCCATTCTTCCCGATTCTTCTCTCTCCCCATGTCCTCTCTTGTCGCTAATTTTGCCTGTGGTGTGTGGGAGGGGGATGGGCACATTCAGATGTTTCTCATTTGAATTCCTGGTTCTATATTTATGGGTTTCTAGGGTCTCTTGGCTTTACCTAAAATATAGCAACTGTAACCTTAGTTTATCGTTCAGTATATCATCTTACTACGTACAAGATTATAAGAGTTTCTTGTAGTCGGCAGAAAAATGTTACGGAATGACTGAGTTAGAAATTAGTTCTTACTTTTCAAATCTAAGAAGGGAACAAATCCCCCTTCATTTACTTGCTTGGTTTTTCACTAGCCGCGTTCGGGGGTTTGATCGCTGTGTGACTAGGCTTCAGCAGACCACTGAAGCTGGGACATCCTCCCCGTTGCTGTTTCTAGACCTAACCGACCCATTGTCCTCTTGCTGTTAACCTGGCACCTTGGTTCTGCTCTTGGACGAGTCTCTCAAAATTACCCAGTTTCTAGGCATCACCTCTGCTGAGTCCTCCTGCCTTGGTTTCTAGCCCTTTGCCAGTCTGCCCCCCCCCCCCAATCCTTTTAAACTGCAGCTTCCGGCTCTACCTTCTTCAACCACATGGCAGGGTCCCGGTTGAATTAAATCAGAATCTACCACCTGGTTTCCAGAGACCCACATATCCATTCGACCTCGGGTTTTCCTACTGCAAACACACAGTTAATCCGGTTTAGTTTGCTTTTCACCTCTGTAGCAGGTACCACACACCTGGCGTGATCACACGTCCTTCTGTTGCATTAGCCTGTTTGAAATGCCGTCTTTCCCTCCGCTTCCTGGCTACAGCCTTCTGCCTCCTGAAGGCTTCTTCCTGATCAGAAGTGGCAGTTTAATGTTGGGTACAACAAGTGCCTACCGTTACGGAACAGACCCTGGGTACTTGCTGCGTGTGCCGCAGGTCTGACACATTGTTCTACGGGCAGATGTTTCTGCTCTTCAGCTGAGAGAACAGTATGTCAAAGGAACAAGGGTGAGGGCTAGAAATGGGGTCTGGGTGAGATCTGCAGGCTCAGAGCACAGAGACCCTGTGCGCCACGCTCCCGAGCGTAGCTCTTGGCACAATGCGGACCGTCAAGATCGGTGCAGTCTATACCTCCATTGTTCCCAGTTCTCCGACTAAAACCGTTAAACCACAGCTGCTCAACAGATGCAGTAGCAGCGACACCAAAGGTCCACTTGGGCAGTGACACACTCAACACCCAGTGGCCAAACGAGTCTTTGACCAAGACTTCAAAAAAGAAACTAAACACAAAGAAAACACTGACATTATAATGGTGTCACAAATGATGCCTTTTCTCAGCCTCTGGGCCGGGCCTACCCCTCTCAGCTTTAAGTGACAACGAGACGGCCCAACAGATTCACATCAGGATGGGCCACTCCAAGTCCAAGTCACAATCCAGTTAGAGGAATGGCTCCATGCCCAGCGGCCAGCCGGGAAACCTGCCCTCCGCTTCTGCCTCAGACAGAAATGGGTCTTGACTTGGTGGCTTCCTGTAGTGGATTCTCCTTCATACATTAAGATGATGGCAATGTTTCAAATGTTCCCACTGACACTGCCGATGCCTTTTGTCCCAAGGCTGGGATAAAGTGAAAGGAGGAGCCAGGACATGGAGCCACTGCTCTGTAGTGATGGTGGCAGCAAGCCCAACGGTAGGCTGAGCTGGAACTGAGTGGCGTTCTTACGAACGGCAAGAATGGTCACTTGGAAAGTAGGCTCAACAGAGATGAGTGAAGCCATTAGAGACTGAATTTAATGGAAGTTAAAATCAATGAAGAAAGGTGTTTCAGAGTGAGGCAGACCTGGGCTCACAGGCTGGGTTTGCCAGACGCTTGTAAGCCCAAGTGTTAGTTTCATGTCTGTAACCTGGGAGGGCTGGAGTACAAATGTGAGAGCCAAGAACATGCTTAGATCTGATGTGCAAGGCACTGAGTTGCACTGACAAAGGCCCTCAGCACCACTGATCATTGAAACTTCAGAAGAGGGAAAGAGAGTGCAGAGAAGCCCCACACTCATCCACCAACCACTGAGTGCCCATACTATGGGTCATCTGGAGGAGGGCGCCTCCTGTAGGGATTTTCTAAAGCTGGAGGAATGCAGGTGCTAGGCTGAACCTACAGAGAGCTTGAACGTGGTTTTGGCTTGAAGAAGATGGCTCAGGAGATGTAGGAGATGAGGGAGTGAACTGCAGTGAGAGCTACAGGGAGGTGTGTCGACAGAGAAGGGACCAGTGTGACCCTGTGGCTCTCCCAGACACAGACGGGATCATAGCAGGGTCAATACAGGTCTGCTGGGGTCATCACACATCATGAGCTCTTAACAGCCTGGGACTGTTAGGGACTGTGTTTTCTGGCACCAGTTGCACTGCACTGTCTCAGACAAGTTATTTCCTCCAGCTAAGGAACCAGGACAGTGGTGTAAATGAACCAGTGCACAGCAAAGTACGCCACATCGGCCATGCAGAGCATGGCCTGAGTCCTAGTAGAATTTCCAAGAATGAAGAGCACTGGCTTTGACAACAGATCCCGTTTTTGTTCTGTTTTGTTTTGTTTTTAACCAAAGAACCACCCAAAAAGCCTCTTTGATTCCAAAGCCACAAACTGTGCAAATTATCCTATACAATATAGAATAATGTGTAGTGCTGGGACTGTAAGGTCACCCGAGAGAACACAAACAGTCGAGAACGACGGCAGGGACGGGAAGCTGATTCGATGACGGAGAAAGCAAGTAGTCTAGGACAGGATATCCTGTGTTAGGAGCTAAAACAAAGCTGACCCAACCTGGAACTTGGTGGCAATAATAATTTCAGACCCAGTCAAACTTGGCAGAGGAAAACTCCTAATTCTCATAATAGGCCAAGGATGACGTCCAAATTTCCCGAATGCTTCTGAGGTAATAAACTTAGTGTTTCCAGTTACCCCCAGTAACACATTCTGCTAAAATTTCCACTTCAAGTTCATGGAGTTTAGCATCGTGTTTTGAGAATATAACGGAAAACTCAGTTGCACAAAAGGATGATATTCCATTCGAAATTTTAGCTTGCTGGGCTGGGGGGGGGGGCAGTGTGAGGCAGCTGACAGAGAAGGTGACAGGGATTAAGAGGAGTGCTGTCTCATGGGGGGGGGGCTTTGAGAGAGGAGAGAGGAGTGGAACCTAGAGTGCCGGGAGGCAGGAGTTGGGCCTGAACATAACGTGAAACTCTGGGCTGATTAACTAGGCGTGCATCCAAGGTCTGTTTGGGATAAATCCATGCAAGAAACGTTCAAGCTGAAAGCGTGAGCAAGCTCCCGGGGGGCCCAATAGTGAGCGTGGATAGGGAGGAATCTTGGCAGGCCCATCACTGGGTTAGGAATGTAGCAGAGTTAGCCACCCTCAGAGGAATCTGGGCCAGACCGGGACACACTGCTAGGCAGTGTGGACTGTGTTGGTGTGGGGATACAGCGTGGCACAGCCTCATCGTCCCGGGGCTTGGCTCTGAGTCTAGGAAAAAGGCCCAAGAAGAGGGGATATTCAGAGGACAAGCACAGCTACAGGTTTCCTTTTAAACTGCCCCCTGCTTCCCAATCTGGCGAAGTGCCTATGCTCTGGGAGCCTGTGGAGACCGGGTACCCTCCCTCTGGTTAGGAGGAAAAGGCTTGTAGCTGTGGGAGGGAGGTTCGCATGTGCTCTGCCTGTCCCTGGCTATCCAGCTGATGCAAGTGCAGGCTCCTTCTGCCAGCCAGCAGAGTACAGCAAAGAAGCCAAAAGACATCTCTGATGTTTGATGGCCGTCTGTGGTTCCTATTTACACACTTTAACATCACGGAGGGTGACCATCTGCTTCCTTAGCGATGATTACCAAGAAACGTGGGCTGCGCAAACTGAGGACTTCTCCTGACCGTTCGCAAATGACCGACTGCAGCCAGCTCTGCCCAAACCAGCACAAAGGAGAGGGAGATGCTGTGAGCGCAGACCAGAGGGCTGGGAGGTGGAGGAAGGTGTTCAGAGAGCCGGCTCTGGTGACCTGTGCTGGCATCGGGCCTGTCTGGATTCCCTGGGCCAACTCAGCTGTCCGAGGATGTAAGTGGTGGAAATCAGTTCCCTACCTCTCTGCAAGCATTTTAATCTTAAAAGGGACTAGGGAGAAATGAGTGATTTAAAAGCCCCTTTCGCTCATTTCCTCTGGCTTTCAGCACATCCTTGTTAGGAGAGGACTATGCTCCCAACAGTGCGTCTCCATTTCCCAGCATCTGCCCTGCTCCCCTGACTACTAATCTAGGCTGAGGCTACAGCAGATGAACAAAGCGGTCCCTCCCAGAGACGCCAGCAGTACGAAGCCTAGAGACAGACGCGGCAGAATACAAATGAAGCCGACTTCTGCCCAGGGACAGAGGTGCACCAAACTCTGGCCCTGAAAGGTTCAGGGAGGCAGCTTGGCTCAGTTCTGCCCATGGGACTCAGCACATGGCCGCTGGCAGCTCTGGGGATGATAAACTCCCTGTGTGGGCCTGGGGGGTGTGTGGCATGGCCTGGTCACTTCACTTTAGCCTTTTACAGTTCTGCCTGGGGAACAAGTGACTTGAAACAATAGCTTGCATCGGGGAAGGGGTTTGCTTTTGTTAAAAGATGGGTTCACTTCTTTAGCAAGGAAAGAATTAAATTAAATTCAGCAATTAACAGGGTTCCATCTCCCCGCCCCCTTCTCTGCTGACACTTGCTGTTCAGGTCACAGCACACACGGTGGGGATGGGGATGCTGTTGTTGACAGAGAACAAGAAATTCATACGCTGAGAGGAGCAGAGGGAGGGCACCTCATGGTGAGATCAGCCTTGATCTGCTACTGGATTACAGGGGCCTCTGAAGCATCTGATTAATAATTCTGCAGGAGCCCTTGAGCTGGAACGCGGGGCGCACTGAGTCTAATAATCCCCAGTCATTGGAACAAAGGAAGGACAGGGATTGAATTCACAGCTCTGCATTGTGAAACTGGAAATCTAAAAGAATCAGGGACCCGGTCCTTCCTGACTGTGTTTGTCAACCTAGCTGTCTCCTCGTTTGTGCTAAATGGCTACTGTGCTTTTTTAATCCAAAAATCTGATTACATTTAATTAGCTCCAGCATCTGGGATTTCTAATACACAAAGAGTTATTAAAGTAACAAATCTTTCTAAAATATGTTCTCCAAGAAAAGAACGTGTTAATTTATGCAGTAACAATTTTTAACGTTAACTAATGAACATGGAAACTGTAACAATTATGAAATCTTTGTAGTCTAATTTATATGTGAATTTTACTCCAGACAATAATCTATTCAATTTAAATGCTCAATACTGGGAGTATTTGAACAGACACATTTTTCTTGTCCTACTTAATACATAAACCAGTAAAAGTTACCCAAAGTTCTGAGTGCTTTCCTTTTGTCCAAATATTCCAGAGACTCAGAGATGACATTGTTTTGACATTTGTTTCCTAAGTACTCATTTGGTTACTGCTTTGAAACAAGTCAACCATCCAACCAAACCCACAGAGAAACCCCATGCTCCTGCTCCTCAGGATTCAAATGGGGACAAGCCCTGGCAGGAGGCCGTGGGAGGGCCCTGTGCAGCATGGCTTGTGGGTGCCACCTGTGGGTGTGTATGCGGAATGTGGCTGTATGCTTCTACAGGGTCAACTTAACCCTACTGCTGTTAGTGCCACTGGCGACTGCACCAGGTCCTTGGAGGTAAGTGCTTCCTGTCTGTTCTCAGACCATGTGACAATTGTGTTTGCAGAAGAAGGCAGGCACAAAGTAACTTATCCACGGTTCCCAAGCAGATCTGCAGTGATGCCAGGGTTCGCACTAAGATAATGTGACGTCTCCCGTCATGCTCAGAGCCAGCTCAGGCCTTGCCATCTTTTCAAACAGGGTGAGAAATACAGAGAAAGGAGGAAAGAGGTCTGGGAGGAGAAAAGTCTTGTGAGGGGGAATGAGAAGCAAAGGACGCCGAACAGCTTCTGCCCTTTCTAATCCCCACAGCCACCAGAAAGCGGGTTCCCAGATGAGGATACTGAGGCCCAGAGGGGGCGCAGACCCAGGGGAGGGCAAAGCTAGCATGCGGACACAGGCCCAGCTAGCTGGAGAGCACCTGTACTTCCCCAGAGACAAGCTCAGAGTGCAGCAGACGCCCACAGAAGCAACGGCTCTCTCTGGGGCTCTTGACGCATTACAGCACCTGACTTCTGGGAAGCCTGTGCATACTGCACAAAGAGCAGAAAAGTCTGTCTTCCCAGAGTGAGGAGAAGGGCAGTGACCAGAGCTATTTCCACGTCTACACGCAAACAGTGACAATATGTGTTCTGTGCTCGTGAGGGCTGTAGTTAGTCTTTAGCCATCGTCCCCATAGAGGAACAGCGAGACCTGTTTTACAGATGTCCAGGAGAATTGCTACTCAGGGTCCATATGTGATGTCAGACACAATAAAGATGTATAATAAATAAGTATAAATAAAAACCATGTACAAACAGCTGGGGCTATGGACAGTGTGCGCGTTCTCTCTCTCTCTCTCTCTCTCTCTCTCTCTCTCTCTCTCTCAGGTGGGGGCAGGTGTGGGCAGTCTTTCTATGTAGCCCTGGCTGCCCTGGAATTTTCTAGGAAGACTAGGCTGGCCTTAGACTCTCAGAGATCGGCCTGCCTCTGTCTTCCAAGTGCTGGGACTAAAGACCCAGTCACGAATGGTTCTTAACAGGAGAAAAGAATGACGGCCTGCCCAAGACTATGGGAGGTTAGCTGACCCTCTCTCCACTGAGTTCAGGACAGAGGGTCTGTGGGACATGTAGACAGAACCAGAAAAGCAGACTAGTCTGGGCTATAAATGATGAAGTATGTGTGCTCATATACACACACATGCACATGAACATGCATGCACACATGTAACACTCCTCACACACCCATCCACATAACCTATGATCTATCTACCATCTCTCTGTGTCATATGTCTGCCGGTCTATCTGTCTATCTCTATCATCTGTCTGTCTGTCTATCTATCTATCTATCTATCTATCTATCTATCTATCTATCTATCTATCTATCTATCACGCACCTATCTGGCTGTACAAGTGTATTATAGCTTTATAAGTGCCTTTCTTTTATTGATTACTAACAGTTTTTCTCTTTAAAGCATTTCTAATATGATAAAAACCCTCTCTATGGAAAACATGCCAATCACAAAATGTTGAAGTAATAAAATAATTCTTCATGTTTTACCACCCTCAAAGAATTTTTATGGATTGCTTACTCAGTCATATAGAACTCATGTGAGGCAGGCACTGTTACTATCTATTTGACAGAGGATTAAAAATGGGGCTCGAATGAGGTGGCTGGTTTGCTTGAGGACACCCTGCTTGTCAGTGACAGAAGTGGTTTAAACCTGGGGGTCCTGATTTCCAACACAGGCAAGCGACCAGCTGCAGGTGCCTTTTAAATCAGTGCCCTGTGGGGCAGGGACTGCCAAGCCAGGTCTGCGCAACCAGCTATTCTGACAGGAAGGGCCTTTAGCTTCTTTTTCCCTGCATGGTAACTGGCCCTTTCCAGTACAACTGCAACCTCCCCATTTGTTTATTCTCCAGCAGCCTGGTTCTCTGTAAGAAAAAATGAGAACAGCAGCAGCAAGTGACACTGTCCAGTTCCTGGGGCTGGGGCTGGGTTAGACATGCAAGTGCTTTTCAGTAACTGCAGAAACGCACAGAGCTGGTAAGATGCATTTGCATTTAAAAAATAAGTAACCTGCCCGTGGGCGAACCAGCTAGCTTGCCCAGGGCCCCGGTCAGTGGGGACTGCTGGGCTTTGCTGTCTGACTTTAACACTCCTGTGTTCCTCCTCATGCTATCCAACTGTCCTCCTGTGCCTGTAGGCTTCCTCTGTCTTTCACCCTCCCTCCTTTCTTCAATGTGGAGTCATAGGCACTGGGCCTGGTCTTGAATTCCTCTTTGACACTGGGCTTCTGCTCAAAGCCAGGGTAGGTAGGGGGTGAGCGTGGGGCTTATAGGAGGCAAAGTCACATGAAAGACCTGTAACAGAGTTCCACACTGCAGTGTCCTTATGTCCTGTGTGTGTGTGTGTGTGTGTGTGTGTGTGTGTGTGTGTGTGTGTGTCCATAGTGACAGACATTTCAGAACACCCTGAGATGTATGTATGTATGTATGTATGTATGTATGTATGTATGTGTGTCCATAGTGACAGACATTTCAGAGCACCGAGCTCTGTGTGTGTGTGTGTGTGTGTGCATGTGCCTGTGTGTGTGTGTGTGTCCGTAGTGACAGACATTTCAGAACACCCTGAGATGTATGTATGTATGTATGTATGTATGTCCATAGTGACAGACATTTCAGAGCACCGAGCTCTGTGTGTGTGTGTGTGTGTGTGTGTGTGTGTGTGCATGTGCCTCTGTGTGTGTGTCTGTGGTGACAGATATTTCAGAGCACCGAGACGTGTGTGTGTCCGTGATGACAGACATTTCAGAACACCCTGAGGTGTGTGTGTGTGTGTGTGTATGCATGAGTGTGTGGTGACAGACACTTCAGAGCACCCTGAGATGGGAAACTCACAACTGTTTTGCAAACAATTGTCATTCATGGTCCTAAAATAGCTACATTTGGCACATGTTTCAGAACACTGCCTGCACTCCCATAATCAACACGCGGCACGGCTGTGGCCTGCGGGTGACATGAAACCCGACTTGCCAATATTATTAGGCACATGGACCAGCTGTCTGGAGGAGCTCATTAATCCCCTGCAGGAACATCGGCATGCAGAACATGCCATCTGCAGAATCCACCGGCAGATACATGCCGGACCTTTCCAGCTCGTGGAAAGGCCAGGGCAGGGCAGACCCCGAGCAGGAAATGTAGGGACAGCTGGGCTATCCAAGGCTAGAAAATCAAAGTCTCTCTGGTCACATGGGAATTGGAGAGGTTGTCCCTTTTCCACAAAATAAAGGGGAAATGGGACTTATGGCTAATTCTCTCCATTTTTCTCTGCTCTGATTCACTGTCTTGGGGAGAGACAGTGGGCAAGGCTTAAGAGCACACCTGATCGGGAGGGCTGTCCTGTTTTAAGATCCCAATCTTGCCCTTGTGAGCTTCAGGGTTCCTATGCATGAATCTGCTAACTCTGGGTCTGTTTCCTGCCCCCTGCAGGTCAGGCAGTTCCAGGTCCTGACAGGTCTTGGCCCTTGGCTCTCAGCTTCAGGACAACACAGACTGCCCGCAACTCCTGCCGCCCTCTAGCACCAATAACTCCTGCTGCTCTCCCCTCCAGTGTATGCATCTGAAGATGGTCGTGAAGACAAGAAAGAAGAAACAGTACTCCAAGAGGGACGGGTAGAATCTTCTGTTTGGAAATAAAGTCACGGAAATGTTGAACGAAGGACTAAGGCTTGTCCTTGGGAAGGGGTTCAGACTGTGGTCTGGATGTCATGGGGGAGGCAGGGCAGAAAGGCAGTCATTACGGGAAGTGGGAAGGAAGGCTGCACGGCCAGGCCGAGAGGGTCCTGGATGGGTTCCAGTGCAGAAACTGGTATGGGAGGTGCCAGCCCTCACCTAAGGCCACACAGTCTTAGGCACCCTAATGAATGATGCATGGCTTATATACCCAGTCCATTCCAAGAGTACCTGTTAGCATTTGCTGGCTCCTGGCCCACCACCTCCCATTTATGGATGGGTCAAGGGTGTTAACCACAGACGCTCCAGAGTTCAAAGTCTAGTTAAAAGTGGACAGTCTTGTATTGCTCCCTCTGCCACGGAGACTTTCTCACACAGGAGGGAGCCCTGAGTTTCACTGGACCCATTTCCTAAATCAAATATTCAGGTTATCAACCTTCCCATGCCTTCCCCTAGGGCCAGGCTCTGATCACATTCACTCAGACCCTCTTGGGGTGCCCTGTCACCAGAAGCATGTCTGCCCTCCTCTCTGCTTAGAGATGCAGCCCATTTTTGTGCCCCTGAACTTTGGGTGTGTGTCTGTGTACATGCCGCCCCCCCACATGATCCCACAAGGAGGCTCCAGGACAAGAAATGGTGTGTGCTAGAGGAACTCAAATAGCTGAGCTGTTTGTCCCACACACAGTGAGTGTTTGGGTAGCATCTGTACCTAGGCAGGGCCTGCGTTTAACAGTTTCTCCCATCATGCACTGCACTTCCATTCTGAGTCAAGTGGAAGGTGGAAGAATTGCCATGAACTAAAAAAATCAGAGAGAGTGAGGAAAAGACGATTCGCAAAGTGAGCAGAACAACTACTATTCAACAGAAAACAGCAGAACACACCATTCTGTACTACATCCATTACTGCTCAGCCTGGCGCGGGTGGCCGGGCTTCAGCTTCTTTCACCAATGAGATCTACTCCCTGCCTGAGTTCTGGCTTTAAAACCCCCATGACTGTCCGCAGGGCTGGGTAAGGTAGAGGAGGAGAGCAGGCTTTTCAGACACTGCAGTCCTCCAGGCCCTCCAACCATTTCCCCTCAGTGCTCAGCTCTGAGCTTAGTCTCAGGCTGGGCCTGGCTGGCAGCTGCTTAGTGAAGTCAGGATTAGCCTCCGTGTGCCTCTGCAGGCTCTCTACCAGGAGGTGCCTTTGCTCTGGCGCTACCCGCCCCTGTTGCTTCTGAGCCTTGGCTCCCCTGATAGGCTCTCGGTTTTCCGTGTCAGTTCCTTTGTAAAAGACTGAGTGTCACCTGATTTCTGCTCAGCATGGCTGATTGAGAGCGATCTTTAACTTGGTTTCCCATAGCCTCCTTTCTCTAAAAGTGGAGCACTGTGGGCCCAGATACTTCCGAAAAGCCAGGCGGGCCAGGGGAATGAACAGACACCCACTCACTAGACCAGCGCTCACTGCACGCACCTACGGATCCACTAACCCCCGCCTGAGAAATGCCAAACTCTCGCCAGATCAGAGGGTAAAAGGGAAGCTGGAGGAAATCAAGGCAAGGAGGAAGCTGTGCAGGGCAAAGACGCCGTCAGGAGCCACTGTCCCAGAAGTGCCCACCTTGTCTGGCTGTGTACTCATTGTCTTCAATCAACCGGGCCAATCCGAAGTCAGCAATCTTGCAAATGAGTCCGTTCCCCACCAGAATGTTAGCTGACCGCAGATCTCTGTGGATATAATTCATGCGTTCGATGTAAGCCATTCCTGCAGCAACCTGTGGAAACCCAGGGAAGGGGGTACAGCTGTTACTCCGCAGCCCCTCGAGTGCCCGTGCCGAGGCGGCCACAGCCGGAACAAGAGCCCACGCCCACCTGTGCCGCCATGTCCACGAGGTTTGGCAATTTCAGAGCCCGTCCTTCACCGTCTTTTAAGAAGTCGAGCAAACTTCCTAGGAGTGAAACATAAGACAATTTCAGTTTCCACAGGAAGGCAGAGAGAGATCCCCAGACAGTGGCTGCATTTGATTCCCTTGTTGGAAGTAAAAGTTGGATGAACGGGATAATAGCATCAATGGGACAAGAAAGCTTTGGATACAAAACAGGAACCGACTTCATGTTTTAAGAAGCATGTTGTAGCTTCTGAAAATAAACAGTGTTTTTGTTTCTAAAGATAAAGGACTTAGTAAACCAGAAAAAATGAACTTCATCTCCTTTTAGGTCACAGGAAGGAACCAAACCGTCCTCCATGTCCCTGTCACTGCTGTACAGGGGACTGAGGTGGAGAGAGACAGCTTAGGTGACGGTCTGCAGTGGTACTGCTCCGACCAGTAGCAGCAGTGTTTGCTGGAAATGCACGTCCTCAGGCTCTATCCCCTACATCAGAAATTCCGGAGTCAGACACAGACACCTGTGCCTTTAGAAGATGTCTAGGTGACTTGGATACCAGGGAGTTTCAGAACTACTGACTTATTCTCAGATTTTAAGCAACTGAGGAACATGGGTGGGGCAGGAGCTTCCCAATTAGGGCACAGCCAGCCATACTCTGCCTTAGCCAGCCTGGGCTTCAGAGCCACACTTACAAGGCTGAGTGAGGGTCCATGGGAAGGACCCCGAGGCAGAGATAATCATTTGCAGGAGCTGGGGGCACTGATGGCCGTCAGTGGGTTTTTTTTATTTTTTTTTTATTTTTTTATGCTTTAATCACAAAGTTATTTACAAAATAACCCTGGATCCAAAGGGCATACAATCTGCCAGGAAAAAAATTCCAATTATATTTTAAAAGAAAGTACACAGAGAAGAAAAATTACACCGCTGTCTTCTGATGTGCGGTGCACAGCCCTTTAAGGCTGTTTCTTGTTTGGCTCATTTAATTTTCCAAAACAAAGTGATCTCTGGCTTCGTCCCCAACAATGCTGGTTTGATTATAATGATGTGCACATGCTCACGTGTGCTCTGACACATGCACTCGCGCAGAGGGGAAGGAGGGGATGACTGCATGCCACTTCTTCACCTGGCGTTTAAGGAGAAAGCGGGGGAGAAGATGTTGAGATGGGGACTGGTCTTAACCCCACAACGGTCTGCTACTTACTGATTACTTAGCACTAAAACGGGAAAGTGAACAGAGGCCACTCATTCAAAATGGCAGCAGGTCTCACAGCCCTCTGCACTAGGTCTGACAGAAAATGATGTTTTCATTATGCAGAGGAATGCTGCTGATGCGTAACATGCAAAAGGCACTGCGCTTCTCGAGAATCTGGGGGAGAGCTCAATGCTCCCCCTTTTCTAAGTGTTATCCTGAGTGAGCAGAGTGGATACTTGCCAGGGTTTACAGCCAGCAGGCAACCCAGCTGCTCTCTGGACAGTTCCTGCAAGCCCCTGTGAGGGGGAGGAGGGGGAGGAGGGGGAGGAGGGGGAGGAGGGGGAGGGGGAGGAGGGGGAGGAAGAAAGGGAGGAGGAGGGGAAGGAGGAGGAGGGTGAGTAGGAAGAGGAGAAGGAGGAGGGGGAGGAAGGGAAGAGGAGGAGGGGAGGAAGAAAGGGAGGAGGGGGAGTAGGAAGAGGAGAAGGAGGAGGGGAAGGAAGGGAAGAGGAGGAGGGGGAGGAAGGGAAGAGGAGGAGGGGGAGGAAGAAAGGGAGGAGGAGGAGGGGGAGTAGGAAGAGAAGGAGGAGGGGAGGAAGGGAAGAGGAGGGGGAGGAAGAAGGGGAGGAAGGGGAAGGGGGAGGAAGGGAAGAAGAGGAGGAAGAGGGGGATGGAGGAGGGGGGAGGAGGCGTGGCCTGACCTTTGTTCATGTATTCCGTGACAATGTAAATGGGCTCTTCGGACACAACTGCATAGAGCTGCACCAGCTTGTCGTGCTTCAGCTTCTTCATGATCTGTGCTTCCTCCAGGAAGGATTCCGGGGACATTGTGCCTGGCTTAAGAGTCTTTATGGCTACTTTTGTGTTTCCATTCCAGGTACCTACAGATACCCCACAAAATTAAGTCAATCCAAAGGTACTCTTTTCACGGGAAAAATAATTTTGACCAGCAACTTTGTGCATAAAATCAGATAAAATCAGACTTTTACGAGTAAAGACAACTGCAAGGACTCTGTCAAGCATTCTGAAGGGAAAACGAGTTTCCTTACAGCTCTTTAATGATTCTCTAACTGTTTCCATTTGATATGTATCACTCTTTTTATGACTTATGCATATAAGTGTGACTTTACACCAGAAAGCTCTGGGATCTTACTCAAGTGATCAGAGTCTAGGACTCAGAATTGGCCGGGGTTTCCAATAGCTGTTCCTTAGATGCCAGGAAAAGCCTGGAAGAAATTACGTTAAATTCCATCTTGGAGGGTGTGCCCCTGTAAAGATACGGCCACACCCCAGGGATGCTCGGAATAGGCTTCCAGCTGTGTACTGGATGGGACACTTGACTGAGTCCTTCAGAAGACAAGCGATGTGTGCCCGGAAGCACAGCCTTCCCTTGCCCATACTTCCCCAGCTGAGGAAAATTCCCCCGACTTCCTGTGAGTCAGCCACACAACAGTGGCTTCTAGCAGGTGGGCTGGGAAATCAGAGAGCAACCACGAAAGAAGTACTTAAATGTGTTATGTTTAAGTACTTCTTTACAACTCTAGCTGACCCAAAGGCCAGATCTGGCTCATGGCCACTGTCAGTCCGTCTGTAAAACAGGAATGAATGAGCTTGGCTTTCCCTTCTCAAACTAAAAGACAACTCTGGCTTGTTCTATTTCCAACCAATTGTTTTGAAGAATGATTTTTATAAAGGAAAATAAGAATCTGCTAATTGAGATTACATTGCTTACAGTTTAAAAGAGAATCCAGGTTGAAGCTAAGATTTACTTAGGTGTCATCTATGACTTTCGACTCTAAGGGATCTGTACCTCAAAGGACTTCTTATTCTGTTAAAACATAAGATTTCAACATGTATCCTATGGGGGAAAAACATATGAAAAAGAACCAGTGGCTTAAACAGTTCTTTTATCTCAGACAGTATCTGCCTCTCAGTGTAAAAGGGAACTCTGGGGGCTGGGGATTTAGCTCAGTGGTAGAGCGCTTGCCTAGGAAGCACAAGGCCCTGGGTTCGGTCCCCAGCTCCGAAAAAAAGAACAAAAAAAAAAAAAAAAAAAAGAAAGGGAACTCTGACAACTTTTAAGTGGTTCCTATGGTCTGACTGCCAACCTTTCCTAATTTAAGCTGTGTGGCATCAATTTCCCTCTCTCAGCTTGGGTAACTGCCTAGGCATCTGTCTGTCTTATCTATCTATCTATCTATCTATCTATCTATCTATCTATCTATCTATCTATCTATCTATGCATCTATGTGTGTATCTATCTATCTATCTATCTATCTATCTATCTATCTATCTATCTATCTATCTATGCATCTATGTGTGTATCTATCTATGTATCTATGTATGCATCTATGTGTCTGTCTATCTATCTATCTATCTATCTATCTATCTATCTATCTATCTATCTATGTATCTATGTATGCATCTATGTGTCTATCTATCTATGTATCTATCTATGTATCTATGTATGCATCTATGTGTTTATCTATCTATGTATGCATCTATCTATCTATCTATCTATCTATCTATCTATGTATCTATGTATGTATCTATCTATGTATCTATGTATGCATCTATGTGTGTGTATGTATGTATGTATGTATGTATCTATCTATCTATCTATCTATCTATCTATCTATCTATCTATCTATCTATCTATCTATCTGTGTATGTTCCATGGGAAGTGCCTTGCTGCTCTGTGCAATGATGTAAAATTGATCCCTAAAGACCACATGCACCTGTTTTTATCCTTTTAGACTCTAAGGAAGGGAGATTCCAATGCACTTAGTTATCATTTTATGGGCAGACATTTTGGGAGAGGGGTCTAAGTGTATAGTCTATCTATCAGTAAAGTTGCAATTGACCCAGAGGGTTATAAAAGCCATCTCAAGGGTCCAGTGCAGTTGGCATTACTGAAGAATGTGTGCATAATGAAGAAGTGTGTGTACGGATCTAAGATCTATAGGGGATTTTAGACCTGTCTGATATAATCTTCAAATAATCTAGTGAGGCAAGTAGTACCCCCATTTTACAGATGAGGACTGGAGCCCCGAGGGCTTAAACAGGCCCTGCATTTATACTTAGTCATCTAGCGAGGGTTTAGACCAGGCTTGGTGCGCAGAAAGCCCGGGGCCTTGTTCTACAGCAGCTCTCGCACAGCATCTTACCATCCCATTTCACAGGAAGAGAAAGCACCAGCATCACTGGCTTCCCGTCCGTTCTGCAGGTGACTAACCACGTGAAATAGGACAGATGAACATAGCGCAGTGCCACTGGATTCTGCAGACCTAGATGGCTTCGGCCCATCTAGTTACAAAGATTTAGGGGCTTTTTCCCAGTGGTCACATACGCATTTCTGTTCAGAACTGTCCTTTTCATTGGCTCTGAGATGCAGCCAAAACAGAATGTGCCCTCTGCCTTACCAAGCCACACTTCAGCGAAACACCCCTGCCCCAGCTTCTTCTCCAGAAACAACGAGTCACGTGCAACTTCCCAAGCATCTTTAGCCAATCCAGAAGTTTGTGGGGTACAACTTGATGAAATCACAGTTAAGTTAAAACACAAACCATCAGCTTTCTCTATGGAGAGGGAATTAATAAAGAAAACAGTCCTTATAATCCATCATCAGGCATGCACTAGGGAAGATGGAAGGTGGCTTCCCCGGGGACAGCACTGAGAAGGTGGCGACCTCCCCGGGGACAGCACTGAGAAGGTGGCGACCTCCCCGGGGACAGCACTGAGAAGGTGGCTTCCCCGGGGACAGCACTGAGACAATGCTGGCAGCTGCCTGCTTCTCTTTTTGAGAATTTCCAAAATTTTCAAAATAAAATCCAATAATTCAAGCTCTTTGTCCTGTCATAAAAATATCTCTTATTTCCACCTTCCATCTTGGATGTTTGGGATTTCCCAAACAGGGAGGCTAATAAAAGAGTAATTGAATCTCAGCATACCCATCCATACTTCCCCAAACTGCCCATTTCCCAGTCTCTTGATCAACTGCAGGGATTCTCGAGGGATTTCCCAGACATCTTTGGTTTTGACAGACAGATCGGTAAGCCTTGGCATCCCTTTGTGACAGGGAACTACTAGACGGCAGCAGAGACCCGCGGCTCTCTCTGGAGGAGCAGGGCAGCAGTGAGGGAGAGAAGAGCAGAGAATGTAACGACAAGCACAGGCCACAGCAGATTCGACGCACATGAGCAAACACATCCGCTGGAGGGAGATGAGACTGTCAGACAGGGGCCCCCGCTGCGCCATCGGGCGCGCTCACTGCTCACGGGCATGGCCCGCTGTGGCTTCCGTGTACTTTAGTCTAATGAACTAAGTATTCATTGCCCTGAATTCAAAAATGCCCTTGCTAATTTCAGAAAGTACATATTAAAAATAAAAACTGACCGTCCCTGTCCCTTCCGGTATCTAGGGACTGAGGGACTCTCCCCGCAGAGCTCAGTCTGTTAGAGCCACTGGGTCTCAGGAGTACACCTGGCAGCGGCAAAGGATGTCACATTTCTACAGGGACTGCTCTGTCCTTCTGAGTCTACTGCTCCTGTGCGCTCACATTGCTTCTTTGCAGTTTCCCACTAAAGGCAAACAAAAACAAAAACGTGGCTTTTAAAACAGCTTCCTATGTATAATTTAGGAGGGGGGGGGTCAAAGAAATAATAAAAATGAACAACATTCACAGAAACTCGGTGATGTGAAAAGGCAGGAACAGCAGCTACTGTTCAGGTTACTGGGACGCTGGCCTCCCCTGACCCTTCCTTTCTGAAGAGAATCTAGCAGGGGTGAGGGGAGACTGACTAAATGCCAACAGAGAGTAAGCACTCAGGGGAAGATGAAAGCCATACAGACCCCACACTGAGGTGGGCAAAGCCCCTCATGTCAAGCTGTGGCTGTCTGGGAATTCTTAACTTCCTTTTTTTTTTTTAAATCTGTTTCTGAGATGTTTAGACAGGAGTTATTTATGTGTCAGTATTTCAAAGGCACTCTATGTGCGAGAGAGAAGAGGGAAGAGGAAAAGCCAATATAAAACCAAATCTAACTCATGATGGATTTTTTTTTCTTCCCTGAGATTAAAAACCGTCTACTGCTCTTCATGCCCGCCCCTCCTTCAGCTCTATGATGTTATTAAGGTGCCCTTTCCAGCACACTATTTTCAAATGATCCAAACCCTGGGGATCCTGCGGATGTTTGCCTGTAATGAAATATAGTTCGGCATTTGAAAAATCCTTATAACGTACAGGCGTTTGTGTACCTCGCTGAAGCTGAGGAAGATTTTCTGCTCCATTTCTCTCAGTATTCCATTAGAACCCACATGGAGCGAGAGAGCTAATGCCCAACTCACCAGGCTCAGCCATTGTTAATGTTTTCAATGGCTCATCAGTGGCTAGAGTCAGTACATAGGTGGTTCCTAGTGTTATTTTTAAAAGACTACCCTTTTGTGTGTGTGTATTAAAAACAGCCCAAGTGTTTTTCAATGGTGGGTAAAAAAGCTGGGTGTGATGGCTCCTCTCTGTAATCCCTGCATTCAGGAGGCTGACACAGGAGGATTGCTGCAACTCTGAACAGTCGCCTTGAGCTACATAGTAAATGCTGGGCTACCTAGGGCTACAAGTAAGATCTTATTTCGGGAAGAAGGAGGGGTCATGTACACATGAATTGTATAGCACGACACACTTGTTAACCAAGCAGAGCAAGCGTCATGTATTAAACAACTGTGCACAGAGCTGCATATTTAAGTAAAACGCACACGGATGCACATATACCCAATAACTGAATGGCTGAGAAGAGCGGAGGAATGGTAGCGGTGTCTAATCTTTGTTTAAAGTCGTCATGATAGCCAGATATGGTGGTGCACGCCTTTAATCTCAGCAATAGGAGGCAGAGGCAGGTGGATTTCTGAGTTTGAGACCACTAGGTCTATACAGTGAGACCATATCTCAAAAAGGAAGAAAAGTTCGCAAGGTAGAGATGACAGAGCTGTGGCCTCGCACAGGCAAGCCTGGGTAGGAAGCAGCAGCTGGGAACCACGATGCAGAGTTACTTCTGGGGAGACGATGGTGACGTGTAGGAGTGTGTGTGTGTGTGTGTGTGTGTGTGCATGTGAGTGTGTGCGTATATGTGTGTGTATA
This sequence comes from Rattus norvegicus, assembly GCF_021556685.1. Lineage (NCBI taxonomy): Eukaryota > Metazoa > Chordata > Mammalia > Rodentia > Muridae > Rattus > Rattus norvegicus. Next base: position 46,231,884 of record NC_141553.1, on the reverse strand, counting down.
TGTATATATGTGAGTGTGTATATGTATATGTGAGTGTGTATATGTGAGTGTATGTGTGAGTGTGTGTGTATGAGTATGTGTGTGAGTATATGTGTGAATGTGTGTATGTGTGTGTATGAGTGTGTGTGAGTGTGTATGTGTGAGTGTGTATGTATGTGTGAGTGAGTGTGTGTATGTGTATGTGTGAGTGTGTGTGTATATGTGTGTATATGAGTGTGTGTATGTGTGAATGTGAGTGTGTGTATATGTGTGTATGTGTGTGTATGAGTGTGTGTGAGTGTGTGTGTATATGTGTGTGTATGTGTGAATGTGTAAGTGTGTGTGAGTGTGTGTATGTGTGAGTGTGTGTATGTGTATGTGAGTGTGTATGAGTGTGTGTATGTGTGTATGTGTGTATGTGTGTGTATGTGTGAGTGTATATGTGGGTGTGTGTGTATATGTGTGTATGAGTGTGTATATGTGTGTATGAGTGTGTATGTATATGTGTGAGTGTGTGTGAGTGTGTATGAGTGTGAGTGTGTGTATATGAGTGTGAGTGTGTGTATGTGTGTGTGTGTATGTGTGTGAGTGTGAGTGTGTGTGTGTGCAGCCCTGCTGCTTTGGGTTACATGCCAAGTGAGGCTCCCTACAGGGTCCCCAGCTGAGCCTGCCCAGTGCCCAGGTACCACTCCTCTCTCCCTTTCCTTTCATAGTTCTGCATTACGTGATGAAGGCAGTAGGTAAAGAATGTGCAAGGATATTTATTATGAAAATAAAACCACGAATACAACTTTCAAGATTTAAACTACTGCCTTCTGCTTGGGGGAAACTTCTGGAGAACACACGAGGGAAATGTGTCTGTGGCAGAGGAGCGGCAGAGCCACTGACTCAGGTCTAACTGTTCAGGGTGGGCAGGAGTTTCCCCTAATGACTCCTCCTCTTCCCTTCCTAGTGCTCGCCCACCCTCTCCCTTTCCCAGTGGTGACGGCGGTCACGTCAGGGCTGAGGTTACCTGAGTAATGCTGTACAAGCTGCTGAAGGGTCTCAAACTGGGCCCTCGTGGTGATGTAGTACCCGCCGTTGTCAAGCTTGCGGATTTTGTAATGTTTGACATGGTCTCCCTTCATGTCGTCCCAGTCTCGGATGGAGAGGGAGTAGGCACCTGGCAAACGCGCAAACGGGCAAGGCGTTAGCAGTGCCAGCCACCGGGTGCCGGTCTGACCTGCAGGCCTCGTTAACTGGACTACTCTGATTAATACTTATTAAAAAAACCCACATGCATGCGTGCGCGCGCACACACACACACACACACACACACACACACACACACACGAGAGAGAGAGAGAGAGAGAGAGAGAGAGAGAAGAGAGAGAGAGAGAGAGAAGAGAGAGAGAGAGAGAGAGAGAGAGAGAGAGAGAGACAGTCAGACAGACAGACAGACAGCACATATCTCCCTCCGTTCAGTATTAAGACAAAGACAACTTCTGCAGCCCTGCCAGTGTTGGAAGATGTTAGCAATACAGTGACTTTGCTCTTGGAACTAAAAGCTTCCTGGTTTTTCTAAGTTTCCTTCCTGTTTCTTGTTTTGTCTAACACTGCATAGACCAAATCCCATTGGGAAAATGAAGAGCAGACTCCAGGTGAGCTTGCCTCCTGGTTTCATTTCCTGTGGAATGGCTGGGAGGCAAGGGTGGATGGTGGAGGTGTGGGAAGCTGGGATGGGGGGTGGTGGTGAGGGCAGGGATCGTGGGGAGGCAGGGGTGGGGACAGGTAGCTGGTGGGAAGGCAGGTGTGGGGACAGAGGTAGCTGGTGGTGAGGCAGGGTGGGGACAGAGGTAGCTGGTGGTGAGGCAGGGTGGGGACAGAGGTAGCTGGTAGGGAGGCAGGATGGGGACAGAGGTAGCTGGTGGGGAGGCAGGATGGGGACAGAGGTAGCTGGTGGGGAGGCAGGGGTCCAGGAGGCACACACAGGTGGTGGGAACAAAGGAAATGGAAGTCTGTCCTTAGCTGGGAGCTCCTGAGCTCTGCCTCCCAGTCCTCACAGGGCAGGTCACCAGTGTGTGGTGTGGCCAGCCAGAGACCAGCATTCTCTGTCTCTCTGCCTGCTCTGATGAGTGAAGAGGAGGGAAGCCCTCCACCAACAAAACAAAGTGGAAGGAAAGGAAAACAAATGTAAGCTGGGTGGTGGTAGGGCGCACACACCTTTGATTCTAGCACCTGGGAGGGAGAGGCAGGTGGAACTCTGTGAGTTCAAGGCCAGCCTGCTCTGCAGAGCGAGTTCTAAGACAGCCAGGGCCACACAGAGAGACACTGTCTTGTAAAAAACCACCACCAACAGAAACCAAAAGGAAAGAAAACAAGGCTTTAGAGTTGCTAACAGGACTGAGTCTGAGGCGGGAGGGAAGCCATCGGCCTCTGCTTCGGGAAGAGCCTCCCTCTGAGCCTGCTCTTCTCTTGGAGCTGAATACAGTTCCAGAGTCTTCAGGGGAGCTGGGGAGCAGGACTGCCTCATGCCAGAGGGAGCCATGCCAGGCAGACCCTGGTGCACTACGGCTAAGCCTTCCCATGCCAAAGACCAGTCCTCGGATTTGAACAGCAGGCAAGGTGTCCGCTCCTTAGCTTACCTTTGGTGGTTTCGCTCTCGCGGATAAGAAAGGTACCTCTTGGGTTTCCAAAGGACAGGAGCTGTCTCTCAGCATCCTTGCGGCCAAGTTTTCCAAAGTACCACCTTCAAGGGGCAGGAAAATGAAGACACTTGTGACATGAACAATGTTGATTTTCCTCCACAAACTCCCTGCCCCTAATGTTGCTCCCACTGCCCCAAATTGGTTTTTCTAGCTTCATTCAGTCCCTTTTCAATCTTTCCTGATTCTATCTCCCTACGTCTCTTCCATTCTTAAAAAAATAAAAATTCTTGAATCATGGATTGTTTTCCTTCCCTCTAGGACGACAGGAACGTGTGTGTGTGTGTGTGTGTGTGTGTGTGTGTGTGTGTGTGTGTGTGTGTGAAAATGCCACCTGCATGCACATGAGAGAAATCTGCCACCTTGTTTGAAATGCCAACTGCAGGAGAGGCTTCCACAGCTCAGTCGTTACGACCACTGATTTCTGAGCGTGATTACAACTCCTGGGAAATACCAAGACTCAGCCCTCGTACAAAGATCATCAACCAGGCATGATTGCTTTAAAAAAAGAACCCACTCGGGATGGTTGAAGAAGGAAGATGGATAACTCTACTCAATGTCTACCTACAGGAATTCTGAAGGCCGGAAGTCAGCTCTACTTCTGATCTGAGCCGGGTTTGACTTCCTCTCCCTGCCCAGCAGGTGTGGGGCTGTGCCCGGCAGCTGGGTTTCTCTGACGCAGCTGCAGGGACTGCTGACTGCACACCTGAGGTGTGCGCATGGCTAATGAGCGTGTCCCTAAAAATGGGTCCGTGGTGTAGACAATTTAACATTCCTTTGTAACAGCACCGATGGCACATGGTGCCATGGCTGGAGGCCTCACAGGTACCTAGGGACCGGTATGTGCCTTTTGTCTCCCTTCGTGGACTGCTGAGCCCTAACCAACGCCCAGTGATCAGGGTCACATTTCAGCATCAGGTTGTCTGAGAGGTTGAGAGTGCCAAGAGCCCAGGGGAGAGTTCTGGGGCATTCCGCCGGAATCTGTGTGTCTAGGAGCAACTCTTAGAATATTTATCTATGAAAGCAACTGGTTTTAAAAATGAAGCTCCAATTTGCCATGCTTGAATGCAGCTAGTAAGTTCACCATCGGGTCGTTCTGTGTGTCAGAGAATTTCACTAAGTAAAGCCCCCACCACCTTAGCTCTCCAGTGACTGGAGAAACACCAAAATTTTCCACAATCCCAGTGTAGCAATAGCTGGTGTAAAGAACAGGACACCAGCTATGTGAGAGGAATGTCTTTCTTGGTTTGTATCAGTAACTCAACTAAAATGGTGTGTAAAACAGGGGTGCGAGAGGGCTTGTAGAATGGCAGATTCCACCTAACCATGCAGGGCTTTAACACAATACTAGTCAATTGCACTTGTAAAAACTGTAGGCTTTGTTTTCAAAAAACCACCTTCCACTTCAAAAGTCAAAATATTAAAAAAAAAAAACTCTTATTATTATAAATACAACTTAAATATGCAGCCCCCATGGATTTTCAATTAAACCAAAGGAACATTACTTTGTAGTTAAGTTTTAAATTCCGAAAAGATATGGGAGATATTTACAAATCTGTCCTAAAAATTCGGTACAAATACATGTATTTCCTGATAATGAAACACATTAATAATGGGGGGGGGGGTTAAACAGCTCAGAACCGCAGTCCTGGAGAAGTAGAAACAGATCCTAGTGTGGGAAATACAAAAGACTGACAGAGGAGGGACCGATCAGACTGGGGATGTGGCTGGGTGAGGCTTCTAGTCCTCCTTGCAGGGCCTCCACAAATGCACAGCAGATTAGCCGAGAGCTAGAGGCTGGGAGCACTGACTTCCTTCTCTCCCTTTCGGGTGGGCGTGTCCCGGGGCTGGGGTGGAGGCCATACCCCTGAGCTTAGGACACCAACCTCCTCCCTCCCTTTTCCTAGGAGTTCCTACAAGTTTCTCTGGTGGGAGGATGAACAATGACCAGTCAGTTATCCTTTGGGGGCCCCTACCAGTTTCCTAAACTGCCTCCAGGGGGAGAGTTGGACCAAATGACTGTTGGTCAACTTCTACCAGCCACAAAAAGGACGGAGACCTCAGTCAAAGGAAAATGTCACTTGAAGCCCGCAGCTGTGGTACTTTCCACGCTGCTCTATGTGAAACACTTTTACCTGTGGCCGAAAGGCTTGTCTTTCCAGAACGCTCAGTATGCCTGATTATCAAGCAGAGGGCTCCTGGCTTAATCTTTCCTAATTATCTGCATCTCCAGTGCTCAGGGAGCCGACTGCAGGCTCTCGGTAACGTATGCTGCAGCTGCGGTTTCCCCACATTAGATTTTAATCTGGAGCGAGTTATTGGACTTTCATTTAGGGTACTCATATAAAGCTTCTAACTAAGAAAACGGACAGGCTTAAAGGAGGCCATGAAATTAATTACAGTGTACTCTGCAGAGCTGACAGCACCGGCCGCACAGCAGCACTGAATCCTCTCAACCTTTAATCACTGGGAAAGTTCTTCTCCCTCCTGTGCTGTGCTGTGCTGTGCTGTGCTGTGTCACTGGCATTCCATGTGATAATTAAAAGCAGACATTTAGAAAAACAACGACAACAACAACAACGTACTCTTCTGCCTGGATGGAGTCAACTGGAGCCACGTAGTTGCTAGGAATGTAACCAGTTTCCCCAGTTGTCAAGGAGCGGGCTTCCCACCAGTCTCCTTCCCTGCAAAGGAGAAGAAGAGACAAGGATGCGTCATCCAGCCGGGCATTCTGCAGTCAGAGTCTATGCAATTTCTGCAGCCTGGTGCCCCTTCTGCAAACTTTCAGCACAGGCCCTAAGAAAGCTGAAGGCTTTACAGCCCAAACCACCACGAGTTGAAGCCACAGTGCTTTTCTAACATGCATGAGGCTCTAGGTCCGATACCCAGCACCACATAAGCCAAGGGGGAGAAATCGATCCCAGAAGTAGGTTGAGGAGTTCCAGGTCATCATCAGGAGAACCTGAAACAAACACTTTCCCGAGCAGGGCTCGGGGTGGGGGGAGTGGGGGAGTGGGGGTGGGGTGGGCGAGCTTGCAGGAGGAGCATCTTTCTGGGTAGGAGCAGCCTTGAATGAGGGGTGTGTGTGTGGAGTACACAACCAGCCTCAGTTTACTTTGGAAAAACTCAAGATTGGGGCAGGGGGGAGGGAAGCAGTAAGAGGCCCAGTGAGGGATGGGTGCAAACTTGCCCCTGACAAAGTGGGAAGAAGACAGGACTCTCTGCAGGCAAAGAATACCACATGGCAGGTTTTCCTCAGGTGCTTTCGACGGGACGTTATTCTATCAACCATTCATAGCCCTAGCTGTCTGAACCTGGCGCCGGAGGGCAGGCGGGTGCGAACACACAGAGGAGTGAACTCAGTCGCTGCAGCAAAATTCTCAGACTGTGAACCAGGAAGGGCACTTCTAACACTCGGTTCACTGCACACAGGACCATCATCCATCCACGTGGATTCGTGACAGTTGATGGCATGTGAGCGTCCTCTCATTAACAGTGGGTGGGCCAGACATCATGAGTGTGGAGTGCGGGATGGGGAAACAGGCCTGCCGGTCACCATATTAGTTAGGCCCCTCAGCCTCTGACCATTACAGACGTATCACCTCCTTTTCGCTCTTTTTAGTCCGTGGAGGTAACAAGAGAAACCTCAGGCCTTTAATTTTTGTTTTTTTAAATCATCTCTGGCTGGGCTCTGTTGTTGCTCAGTCAAGGAAGAAAACATACTGGCTTTGGGCTGGAGAAGATCCTCCTCAGGTTGACTACACTAGGTCGACACCCTGGCCTCCTGTTAAGCCGGAGTCTTCCTTCAGGTTCTCCACAGATGAGAGCAGGGGTTCCAATGACCAGTGACATGGGGCGCTCTCTCTCTCTCTCTCTCTCTCTCTCAAGATTTAGTTTTATATATGTGAGTCTTCAGACACAACAGAAGAGGGCATCAGATCCCCATCACTGATGGTTGTGAGCCACCATGTGGTTGCTGGGAATTGAACTCAGGACCTCTGGAAGAGCAGTCAGTGCTCCTAAACACTGAGCCATCGCTCCAGCCCCCAGTGGGGTTTTAGAAAGTCACAGAATAAAAGAACAAAATGGGGACTCTTTTGAGTAGGTGTGGCTATGAGATAAATAACAGAATGGTATACACACACACACACACACAACCAAACAACCAAAGTGCTAGTAAGTTTTTTTTTAATTTATATTTTAAAAAAATTATGTGAAGGCATGTGCCTCTTTCTGCGGTCGTGCACGTGAGTGGAGTAGCCCTTGGATAACAGAGACCTCTGACCTACTGGGGCTATGGATGGTTGAGCTTTATTGGTGTGGGTGCTGGCAACCACACTTGGGTCTCCTGGAAGAGTAGCACATCCTCCTAACTCCTGAGCCATCTCTCTAGTTCTTAGGGATTATAAACCTATTCCTCGGTTTGGTGTGGTGGAGGGCACATTTAGTCCAAGCACTTGGAGATAGAGCCAGGTGAATGAATCTGAGTTCAAAGCCGGCCTGGTCTACACAGTAGGTTCTAGGCCAGACAGGGCTACACAGTGAATTCTACAAATTCCTAGAATTTTCCCTTTTTGACCTTATTAAACAAGCAGATCAACCCTGAGAGTGACATTGTGGTTCTCTTACCCAGAAAACCCTTTAATAATAATCACATTGTGTCCACATTCGTATTTGAAACCTTTATACACATCAAAGAGTTTATATAGAGAAAAGTCTCCAAGTGGAGCCATGTCATTCGCTATATGGACATCCCTCCCAGCTACCATGTGTACACACGTGTCACTGCCCGGTCTTACATCCCATGACTTGGGTACTTCGTGGCAGAGTGCTTGTCTGGTGCACACAAGGCCCCGGATCCCCTACCCTCCACCAAGGAGAAAACAAAAAGTTAACATTTTAAGTTGCACTGTTTCCATTTGTGGTCCACAGAAAAATAGGAAGTTGTTAGTCTAGCGTATAAATGAGTATGTGGAATTTATAATAACCACCTTGTATGTTTAAGGAGAAGGCTTTGGAAACACTACTTTTTTTTTTTTAACACTACCTTTATTTAAGTGACAATGCTTATTGCTCTGAAATTCCACTAGATGGAGACATTTCATCATTAATGAAAATGGCCCACTGGTTCTTCGCTGTAACCTGTCTCCCCAGATGGGAAATGCTCCAAACCAGGAAGAACGATGAGGAGCTGGGGGCACAGACTTATTTCCAAGGCGCGCTAACCTTCCTCAAGTTAGTTCTAACTGAATTGAGTTAAAGGAAAGCTAGCATCAATTTCAGGTGATGTCAGCGAGTCGTCACCACTGACAAGAAGCCAATGCATCTTGGTGCAAACTGGGACAAGCCCAGTCTTGTTCAAGTGACTGGGCATTAATGAGGCATTAATTTCCAATTTAAGTTAGTATTGGCTGTCTTGTTGCATAGGCTTCGAAATAGTTTGCCACACATGAGAATCTAACAGTTATTCAGAAGAAAGACAGCACCACTCTGGACTTCTGTTTCTGGGCCAGGGAGGGTCATGGCTTTTTCTTTTTTCTTTTTTTCTCACAGGATGACACACAAATGACAAAGGCTCACATACTATGAGGCAAACGTCACATCTTGTGGCAATTTTCTCGCACTCAGTTCTCGCTGGTTTTTGAGGACCAGTGAGATTCAAAACATCTACTACATTTCTGTTAGGTGAATAAACAGGCAAGAACTGTGGAATTCCCTGCAGCGCCCATTCACCTGCACAGACCTGCATTCACCTGCACAGACCTGCATTCACCTGCACAGACCTGCATTCACCTGCACAGACCTACATTCACTTGCACAAACCTGCTGCACTGGGGTTGGTGTGGAGCAGAGTCTCTGTCAGGACCTCAACCTTCACTTGAGCTACTCTGTGTGTGTGTGTGTGTGTGTGTGTGTGTGTGTGTGTGTGTGTGTGTGTGTGTGTGAGAGAGAGAGGGGGGGGGCAGGCATGCTGTTCAGGTATTCTTGCCAGTGTGTATGCATGTCTACAGAGGCCAGAGGACAAGACGGGCATCTTCCTCAGTTGCTCTCTTCTTTCTTGTGAAAGGGGCTCTCATGGAACCTGGAGCTTTTTTAGCAGGACTGGGTGAGCAGTGAATGCTGTCTGTCTCTGCTTCCTCACAAGTAGCGGTGCTACACTAGGCTTTCTGCATGGTTCCCGGGCCTGACCTGTTGAGCTGTCTCTTCAGCCTGTAAAGCTGCGGTTCCTATAGTCCAGCCTTTCGATTAACTCACACCTGGTAAGACACTGTCATCCTGTTCTGAACAAACCCATGATTGAACCCCAGGCCCTGGTTGAGAACGGCTTCTAGGTTTTTGTTCAGACCACCCCGTTCCTCCATTCCTGTCATTAATCCTAAAGTCCCGTACAGGGCTGTGGCTCCGGTGCTGGGAGGCCAGATACTTAGGAGGTCAGATGAGGCAGGAGGTGTCTTGCCAGCCTTGGCTGTGCAGCCAGGATGCTGGATTCCTCCTGCATTGGCAGCTGTGCTTCTTACTCAAAGACAGGCTCTTGTAACAACCTTTATCACATGTCTGGGTAATCAAAACAAATTTTTTTTTCTGCTGGGTGGAGGTAGCAGATGCCTTTAATCCCAGCACTGGGGAGGCGGGCAGAGATAGGAGATCTTTGAATTGGAGACAAATCTTATCTACAGAGTGAGTTCCAGAACAGTCAGGGCTACAAAGAGTGGCAAACCGATCACCAAACCAAACCAACTTTTTTTTTTTTTCTGATTATGATAGAAAAGAACTTTCAGTAGGTCCTGGGTCATGACCATGATTCAATCTATGTAAAATACCGACTGTATTTTAAGGACACACTGTTTCAAGGAGGGTAAATCACCAGTGGCAAAGTGTGAAAACAGGAGACAGAATCGGTGAACTTAATTACAGTGCAGAGTGAGCTCAAGCCTTTTAACACTGAGAACCACGAACAGGTCAGTGAGGACCCCAAACCCTGTGTGCACTGGAAGGAGCCCTTCTGATGGGAGGGGAGTCAGAAGGGGCACATACAGGAGGAGGGGTGGCAGCTGCCCCAGGGAGGACAGCCCCATTCCTTTCCTGTCAGCTGAGAGCCAGGGCTGGGGGAGGGAGGGAGGGAGCCTTCGTTCGCACCATCTGCTCTGTGCTGTGGCTTTTATCCCCTTCCCTGTTATTACCCCTGACTCCAGGATAGCTATCGGTCTGCTGTACAAACCTTACTTCTCTTTTCCATAACCCTGAAAAGGGTACTTAAATGCCACGTAGGACAAAGAATTCCACTCTTACAGGAAAAGCCCTTAGCAATGTCCTCTTCTAGGAGGACTGGGTCAGAGGACCACGGACTCTGGAACCATTAAAAACCATGCAGTCAAATAAAATGCACAGTGAGAGAGCTGCATGCCTCCCTTAAACATTCTTCTAAAATTCGCTTTGTTGATCCTGTAGACCCTTTCAGTAACGAAGGGCAATGAAGGGGACTTGACTTTGTCAGTGACTAACTGGGCCATGGCTACGACCTCAAAACACAGGCCTACAGGAGTGTGCACAGGTGCCTAGAATGGTTTGTGCCCTTTTCTATCCCTTCTACTTCTTACTTCCTGGGCCTACAGCGATTCGAGCTTCTAGTCAACCTTGCCATGGAAGGGACAGTGTACAAACTGGGGAGCTTTACACAGAGTCGAGAGACTCTGCCGGGCAGCATTCATCTGACACTCACACTGACAAGGAACAACGGTAAACGGGAAGGGATCAAAGGCGAACTCCCCCTCTCTGCGATGCTGCAGCTACCTTCCCCATTTCCACAGTCACTGAGACTGCTGCAGCTGCCTTTGATGGCGGCATCTGGGCTTTTCCAAGGTCACACCTGACACCATACTCTGAATTCCCAACCCTGCATCTCACCCTGGGCTTCGCCACCTGCTAGGACTGTGCACTTGGGCAGCCCCCTAACCTGTGCTCTCAGATGTCATGGAACATACTTCAGACAGGTGCTGGGAAGAATAAGCGACAGCAGCCCCAACTTAGCACATGGCCAGTGCATAAGGCGCTTCCAATAAACGGCAGATGTTTACTATTTTAAAAACTCCTGCGTCTGCAGGAGGTCTCTAGTGGGGGAGGGGGAGGGGGAGGAAATGCCGGCTGCACAGACAGGCTTAATTTGGGACAATACAGTCAATTTTGGTCTTAAAAACTGTGCTAAGACACATGTAACATAAATGTATCAATTTTTACATTTTCGAGTGTGAAGTTGCAAACAATGAGTTAGTAGATACATTGTTGTACAAACTAGCACCAGGCATGGTTATATGCACTTCTGCCACATATTTCAATAAATTAACAAAACAAAACACACCCATCCCTCTTTCGGTGAGGACAATCGCTCCTGATGTGAAAAGTCTCCTGCTTTGTGCAGACAGTGTCTGCTGACATTTAGAAGAGTTACTGGTGTGTCTGGAGGTATGGGGGTTTTGCTGTTGAAAGCTGGTTGGTTCTCAGTGCAGAGCTGAGAGCCAGGGGCACCCTGGGGAAGGGCAGGCCTCCCCTGGAGATACTCTTGAGGTTACAAGGAGTTCCCCATGGCCACGCCCCTCCTCTTTATCTTAGTGTGGTTACCTCTTACCTTGCCCCTAGGTGCCTCTTTTTTAGAGGGAGCTGAAGGGCCAAGCTTCAAGTCCTTCAACTGCCTTGACGTTCAGCCAGAGAAGAAACTACAATCAGACTTCCAGGCAGCACAACACACAGCCCCGGCCCAGGTGCCCGTCTTCATGGCAGTCTATGCCAATGAGTGGGGAGCACACGCCAACACGCTTGAGGGGCCGAGGCACCACACTACCATCTTCTTGGGAGTGATTTTCCTTGGGTTCCCTCATCTATGCGGACTGAGAGAGGTGATGCTGTGCCATCTACAGAAAGCGGAGGCACAGGTGTCTGCTTCCTGGTGGCCACATTCTCGAGGGGGCGAAAGGCCTCTGCTTTCTTCTCGGAGCACAGATATTCCCATATTTTCACTCTGGAAACCATCTCCAGAGGCTTCACAGTTGTGAAAAGTAGGGGATGGGGCTGCTAGTCTGAGAAGTGAGGCCTCTGCCAGTGCCCACAGCTGAACACGGAGATCACCTCAGAGCAGACAGCACGTGACTCTGGCACCCAAGCTGTGTGTCAGTCACTTGAGAATGTGGATTTTTCTGGGGGAGGGGGGTGCTTTTATGATCTTTACTAAAATGTGAAAATAAGGACCCTGGGGTTAGAGAGATGTTCAGTGGCTAAGAGTGCTTGCTCACAAATCTGTACCCCTGCAGCAAGTCACCAGTCAGGTATGCTCTCACAAACCAGTAACTGTAGTCCTGGAGGGGAGGCCTGAGGGTAGAGGCAGGAGGATTGCTGAGCTTGCTGGCTGCCAGCCAAGCTGAAACCCAGCACTCCAGGTTCCAGGAGAGACCTGCCTCTAAGTGACAGAGGACACCTGATTGCTTGACATATACTAGTGCACGGGCACGCGCGCGCGCGCGCGCGCACACACACACACACACACACACACGTAGAAGTAGATTCTGAAAAGACTCTGCTGTCCTCTTTAGAGTGCCATGTAGTACTGCGCTCTGTCACCAAGTCACTCAGTTGGATTGCTATGAGCGAATGACTTCTTTCCTAACCTTCAGACAGCAGATGTATTTGTCACAAGAACGAACCCTTCCCCCAAGCCAAACGGCACGTGTGCTTCGCCTCCCCCAGCCCAAACTTACGAGCTGTTCAATATTTGAAATTTTTCTCCTTTGTGAAAACTCAGGTCATCTTCTGTCCGTGCTTCATAGTCATAAAGTGCCACAAATAGTGTCACTCCTGCCAAAAAAGGGCGGGGATCATTATACAGGGAATACTAAGAAATCACATTTTTGTTAAAGTCTCATCCTTAAAAGCCTACACTTAGACAGCATTAGTAAACATACTGAGGTAGTGTAATTAATACAGTGTCACCATGGCTGGCTTTATGACATGGTCCGTGTAGAGGGGGCTGGGACTCTGGATGAGTGCTGAGGAAAGACAGACATGGATCCACTCTATTCCCCACCCCTTTCTCCCGAAGGCTTGTGCTAAGGCCTGGGTAAATGCATCACCCTCTTTCAGCCCTCGCATAAGGTAGCAGTGGACGGAAGAGCCTCGCTCTGCGGCCTGGGGATGTCGAGACGTCTCCGAATGCTGACCCGAGGTGAAGCTGCACTGCCCTTGTTACCTGCCCGCAGCTGTGGTAGTGGCCTTCAGCTCTGGGGTCTCGCTGCCTAGACTTCGGCCCCCTTAGCTCCTCTGCCTTGCGTTTCCCTCCCCGCACACGATCTACTCCCTCTTTCTCACGTCCATCTTAGGTCCTCTCATCTGCCGACTCTCAGGGGCCTTCCCACATTCCAGAAGTTTCCTATCAACAGCAAAATCTGCCCAGCATTCCACTCCGTCTAGGGCTAGCCCCACGTGGTAGGCAGAATTCTGGGGCAGAGCACAGTGACTCCTGCCTGGGTTCTTGTGTCCTTGTGCAGTCCTCCCTCCCTTAGGAACATAGTGACTGGAGTTACTTAACACAGTACACAAAAGGGACAGACGTCTCCAGTGTGATACATCTTTGGTGACTTCTCTACTGTCATATTCCTTATAGACTCAGATTAAGTAGTGTGCCACGCCAGCATGACAACAGACTGGCTCACCCCCCGCCAGGGATCCTGCCCACACCGTGTGAGTGAGGAAGCAGTTCACTCGATCGAACCCTGCAGCCAGCACACCCAGCTGGCAGCATCCAACCAGGCTGCCCCTCCCAGATTCAGAAACACGGGTAACAGTGAGATCACAAATGTAGGTACTGTGAAAGCTGCCAAGTTTTGTGGTTGCTACACAGGATGCGATAACTAGAGGGAGCTTTTAATTTCCTGTAATCTGGCTTCTCCTTCTGATTTCCACACATTTCAAAGTGCCTGCTATGAGGGCTTATTAGCACCTGGTTTCCTCTCTCCCAAGTGCCCCGCTGCTGTGGAGATCGCCGCCATGGCCGGGGAGAAAGGCGATCAGAAGAGCGGGGGAGAACTTACCTTTCCCCTGTGGACGTCCTGACCGTGGAGCAGGGCTCCTTCAGAGCCTTTCCTTTCCTAAGGCTTCCCTGAGAGTACAGGAGCCTGGCTTAAAGCAAAACGTGGGGCCTCTACGCTCATGTCTACTCCGACTTCATATTCACTAACTGATGTCTCTTCTTTTATAATAAATATCAGAACCAAGCCATCTTTCCTTGTGGCAGACAGTCCTTCCTACCCTGCTGCTCCATCACTGAGGGTTTCTGCACTACAGATGGAGGAGGGTGCAAAGCAGGCAGGAGAAGATGCAGGCAGCTCTCCACCTTAGGGGACGGCAAGGCCTCCAGAGAGCCCAGGGCACACAGTGCAACCAAACCACCTGAGGATGGACCATCTGCTAATATCCCAGGGCTCTGCCTTTTGAAAATATATATACTTTTTATACATTTGTGCTTTTTGTCTGTGTGCACCATATGTGTTAGAGCCTTTGGGGACCCGAAGAGGACACTGGATCCCTCTGGAGTTACAAGTGGTTCTGAGCCCTTGACGCGAGGTGCTGGGAACAGCACCTGGGTCATCTGTCAGAGCGGTAAGGGTTCTTAACCCCTGTGCCAGGGCACTTAGCCTCTCCAGTGCCAGGGCACTGCATTTTAAACTTCAAAGACTACAAGGAGTCAGATGGCCTCTTCCATGAAGACTATCTGAGGATTCATGCTGGCCACCTTAATGGATGAGACGTGTTCACTCACTCGGGATTCACATGCAGTCTTCATGAATGAATGAACAGGGTTGAGGCTTATGTCTGCTGAATTAAGAGTCAGCAAACATAAAACTCTCAACAATACCTCTCACAGTGGAGGTGTGTGTGTGTGTGTGTGTGTGTGTGTGTGTGTGTGTGTGCAGTCTACTTTGGCTCTCTTTTGTCTTCTATATCTTCTAAGGACTGAGGGCACTAGTCTGCTGCTTCCTTTACAGGCACCTGGGAGGCGGGGGTGGGGGGCACAGGACATGGAGATTTGGTGAGGGTCTTATAGAAGGCTGGATTTGAGGGTAAGCTAGTGCCATTGTAGCACAGGGTTGAGCACAGGGTTTGTTCTACAGGACGGACACTGATCTTCAGGACAGACACTGACAGCGGAGTGTAAGAAGGGACAGTGTCCAAAGGCCACAGGTCAGGAGTCTCTTCCAACTCTACCACATAAGCTGTACACAGAGAAAGGGCCCCAGCCTCAGCAGTGTCAACTCTTTGGGTAAAAAGACATGATAAGCTGTCAGAGCAGACACGAGGCATCTGTCCCTAGATGAGCCGAGAGACGCTACATTCTTTTAAACTTCTGTAATAAACAGTTTTGGAACAAATAATGCCAAATATCTGGTTACCATGGTCCCCACACTGGGAGAGTATTTGGAAGACTACAAATACATGAGACAATTTATAAGAACTGTAGGAAACGTGTGTGAGAATGTAGCCAGATCTGTTATAGAGGACTAGCTAAGTCAGCGAATAGATGTGGCAGTGGATCCCACCCCTGTGGCGTGAAAGAAAAGGAGCCTTGGGGGAGGAAGGGAAGAGAGAACATGAAATGGTCTTGGCACACAAAGTTCAGCTTTGAGCACACACAGCCGGTATGGTATTTCATGACTATATTCCCAATGCTCACTGAGGCAGGGGGATTGTTAATCGTCTGAGGACAGCCTGGGTTACAAAGTGAAGGTCTGTCTGAAAAGTCATACAAAAAGCAGAACAACAGATGTAACAACAGAATACAGCGATGAATGAGAACTCGTGGGCTGACCAGGCTGGAATACCGTCGAGTGGAGGGAAATGAGGAACATGCTGCCAAATAACCACGGCAGCAGGAAGTGGCCGAAGGGTGGGGAGACTCGGGTACACCCCAGACTTGGTTCTGAGGCCTCTGCTGCAGAACTGTCAGAGCAGTAACAAGAGACCTCCTGCCCCTGTACCCCAAAGCCACTCTCCGGGCAGTAACAAGAGGTCTCTGGCTCCTGAAAAGCCGGGATCTTTGATGTTCAACTTGGGCTTTTTGTTTTGAATGGCAGAAGATGCATGAAGTTGACTAAAACCTTAGTTAAAGTGAGTCAACTGGAGTCAACATATATGGTTGCCAACATAATTAGGAGCCCTGCCAAAGGGCTGGCCAGATGGCTCAGAGGGTAAAGGCGTCTGCTGATGGTCCGAGTTTGATCCCTGGAGAGATCCCATGAGCGGAGGGAGCCAGCTCCTGGAAGTTGTCCTCCAACCGCCACCACACATTTGTGGCATGCCTGCAACCACCCCATCCACACCCAAGGACGGCTCTGAAAGGACACAGCCATGCTCTCAGCTATCCTGACTGTCGGCCGGCCGGTGACTTACCTGTCCCTCCTCTAGTACGCAGGGTCCCGGTGTGAGAGGAGGAGTTCACACCCCCAAAGACCGTGAGTCCCTGGCCCCCGGCTGCGTGGAAGTTGTTGTAGTTCGGGATGGAGGTCACACCGAAGCTGGGGTAGTGCTGAGGGGTGGGGTCTGTGCCATAGCGGTACCCAGAGCTCTGGTTCAGGCTGCCGTCCCTCTCCTCCGTCAGTTTCGCTGCTTCTTTATCCTTACATTGCACACAGCCCATTATCCAAGCTCCTGGTGGAAGAAAAAGGAGGCTCTTGAACATGCAATGCTTCCTGGCTGCTCTGACAGGGAGACTGGAGACCCATCAGGCCGACTAAAATAGGGCCAAAGGCTAGAATTAGAAGGGATCTCACAGTTCTCGGCCAAACACAGTGTTCCTCAGGCTCTGGGTGAGCACAGAGAACAATGCTTACTCACCAGGTACAACTTCCCTCGATGAGGCCTGTGCTCCTGAAAAATTCCACACTATCATGTGTCTGCCCAAAGACAGCCCACCAATCTCTTATGTTTTTCTTTAGTCACCTCAAAAACTAGTATGAACAGTAACGTGAGCTTTTCAACACTAGAGCAAACCCTTCCAATGCAGCGCCCTCTGAGGAGGACACTGGGCGAGCTGGACAGCCCAGGATGCAGTCCAAGGACTATTTACCAGACACCCCCACTGTGTGCACTTATTACTCATGAAAGGTTGATCAGTATTAAAACCAAGAAGTAGTTACTGTGTGGAAAGTAAAACTGGGCAGAACCAGAGGCTGTCATGATAGCCTCCAGAAGCAGAGGCACTTAAGGCTGCTAATTAGCATTTCAATTTTCTATTGGAGTTTGACATTCTTAAATGCTCATTTAGAAAGAGCATTGCTATGGTCTAGAGGTAGTGGTGGATGGAAAGGCTGAGCCATGCTACCCCACCCTCCTCTCACCTGCCTTCCCAGGGCTCCTCATTTGGCAAATCCCCAAAGATCCAGCTGCTCCTATCAGAATCCTGAGGGACATCCTCAGGGCTGCTTTGTTTACTTCATTTTTCCTGCTTCAGCTCTTACCTTCCTGCCTGGGGATAGGCCTTGACCATACCTGCCCTTTCTTCTGGACAAGCAAGAAATCCATCATGTCCCAGTTAAGATATCACTTCTTTTGTGAAGCCTTCTCAGATACACCCCCCCCCCCCCCCCCCGCTTTCCAATGGAGTAGTACCTTTCTTTTTTTTTTTTTTTTGGAGCTGGGGACCGAACCCAGGGCCTTGCGCTTCCTAGGTAAGCGCTCTACCACTGAGCTAAATCCCCAGCCCCGAGTAGTACCTTTCTTAAGTGCCCACTGGCCTCTATGGTTTCCCTCAGCTTGGAACCCACTGTGCCACATTAAAAGATGGCCTGTCTACTTGTCCCATTGCCCCATGGACAAAAGTCCATTTCTTCTATACTGCCATTGCCCAGCACACAGTAATTACTGAATAAGTAACAACCGGATGAATGAAAAATCTGTACTGTGTTATATTTCTTTATTTTTCTTTCTCTCTGTATTAAATCTAACCTTTCTCCCAGTGACTTTCATAAATAGTATGTCCTGTTTCCCCTGACCTCATCCCCCTTTTTCTGAGACAGGGTCTCACTATGTAGCTCTGGCTGTCCTGGAATTCACCATGTAGACCAGGCTGTCCTGGAAGACGTGTACCACCACTGTTCTGCATTTTCTAATGTTACTGGCATGTAGGTGATTAAGTGAGAACTCAGACATACAGGAAAGATAATGAATGTTACTACTATAAGTGCACAGGGGGCAGAGAGAACTTGTAAGTGTCCCTGCCAAGACTCTGAAAAGTAGCTTTTGGGAACAAAGAGTCAAATAAGAACCACATGGCATCATGTATAATAACGTACACTCTCTGGGGAAGGCAGGGCTGGTGCAGCTCAGGAAGAGATTTAAGGCCATGTAGGAGCTGTCACAGGAGTGAGGAGATACCTGGTGGCTGTTCCTAAGCACTGAGCTCGTCTAGACCAGGGCATGGAAGTGCACAGAGCCCTCACAACCTATACTTCAGCAAATGCTTGGTGAGTCGACTTCAAGTTCTTGAGAATGGGAATGTTTGTCAGGCAGCCGCCTACTACTTGAGCCGAGGTCACCAAATCTGGAACCCATTTCCTCATAAATCATTTGAGTTTAATTCCCAGCACACTGCGTCCAAGATGCTCCCTCATTTATGGTCAATGAACGATGTTAACACGTTCCCAACAGGAAATGATCTTCAAGGCATGCTCGCCTGAGGTATTTCATCACCGTTGCTGTTACTCCGCCAGACGGCAGACCTCACTCACTTTATCTGAACTCTTCCGTGGTAGAACATTGCTTTGAGCTTTGGCAAGGGCCAGCCAGAACATACTTGTGCCAAGTGTGTTTTTTCTTGGGGATTTCACCAATTTGCTTAGGCAGGGGACCTGAGGAGCCTCGAGTCACAGGGTCACACTCACATCTGCCAGCTCTGTCCACCAGGAGACATGGTAGGCAATGTCTGGAGATGTTTTCAGTTACCAAAACTCAGGAAAGGGGCACTTGTACATCACGTGGGATTAGGACATGGTTCTGTCAACATCCTACAATGCACAGAATGGCCTCCTTAACAAGCAATTCCCTTGGCTCCAGTGTTACTGCTGTCACCTGGGAGAAATGCTGATTTCCTCTAAAACCCAAAACCAATGAGAACGTGAGAACGTTCAGTCCAAACCATCTTTTTAATGCAACAAAGCCACCCCTATTCGAACTCCTGCAGAAAACAGGACATCTAATCTCACCAAACAAAAGAAGACAACATTCTAAAGTCCCCGAAAAGAGTCCCACAGTGTAACACCCGATCCACAGTGCGGGCCGTTTCAGGGAAAGACATAATCCCTTGAAGTCAGGGATTGGCTGCTGGTCTGCGGCTTCACAGTCCTGCACATCCTCCAAGCCAGGAATGGAGCTAAGCCTTCTACAGATGTCAACTGAATAGACAGAAACAATCACAGGACATTATTTTGGAGAAAATAATCTCTGTGGCGGGAATGTGTTGCATGCACTTGACATTTGGAGTTAACTATGCTTCTACACAGGTCGCCCTCACTCTATTCTGACTGACTTAAACGAAGAATCAGGAGCCATGACAGAAATGAGGAATAATACAGACACTAAGAGCCGATCACGATGATCGGTGTGAGAACTTGTGGTCTTCTCCCTGTGGCCCAGCAGCCTGAGCAGTCCTGGTCAGGAGACGCTACACAGACTGCACTCATTGTCAACAGGCTCCTCGCCATGATGCAAACTTCTGGGCCTTTGGACTAAATATGAATCTCTCTTGGTTTTGTGCAGTGGTTTCCGTGGCCACCAACATGGAGTATACTAAACATTCTATTGCTTTTGGTTTGTGGGTCACTGTACAGCACGGTCAGTGTCACTCTGAAAACACTGGGGTCCTGGAGTCCTGACTAGTAAGACACCAACTGCATCCATGTACCTAGTCCATGTGTCCGTGTCTGGAAGAGCTGGCAGAGAAGCATCTGGACTAACCTGATCCCGTGTGAACAGTCAGGATATCCAGATCATAGCCCCCGTTTCTCAATCCCTCTGGAAGCCAAGGGCCCCTGTTTCTATTTTTTTTGGGGGGGGTTCTTTTTTTTTTGGAGCTGGGGACCGAACCCAGGGCCTTGCGCTTCCTAGGTAAGCGCTCTACCACTGAGCTAAATCCCCAGCACCCCCTGTTTCTATTTTACCTATAAGAAAGAGCAGCCTCCTTAAATTCATGTAGTCCCACAGAACTTTTCTAGTGCGCTAGCAGGATTACACAACTGGGGAAGAGCTGCTAGACAGTGAAGCACGGCCACGCCCTCCTCCCATGAGCACAGCAGATACGATCACTTTATACTGCTGTTATGGTGTGGCCTCCAATCCTCCACACGGTTCTTCTAGGACAGAGGGTGCCCTGCGGTACTGGGGGTCTCGAGAGCTAGCCTGGGTGAGGTATGTTGACCTGAGGTGGGCCTTCGTGAGTACACACTCTCAACTTCTGAGGCTGGGTACATAAACAACGAGGAGGTTCCATTCCCTCAGCTGCCAATCCAAGAGCAATGCTCATGATCAAGTTCTACAGCCGCTGGGTATGTACGGACCTCCGGGTTTGTGCTGAGCTGGGTAACAAAGCCCGGATGAAAACACTAGCCACGCTGGCAAACCCCGTTCTCTGCCGCACACTAGGGAAAAGGCCAGTGAGTAGCAGCATTCTCAGCAGAGAAGGCTGTGACTACCCTTAAATGACAGGCTTAGACTTAGTTCCCCATCCCTATCCCCCTCCTGCACACCCTGAGAGCCTCGAGGGCAGCCCAGGCCTGGGAAAGGACCAGTGAGGCTCTCTCACTTCTGCTCAGTGAGTGAAGACTGACTGTCAGAACTCTGAAGTGACTTGCCTCACTCTCCGCCACTCCGGCGCCGCCCTTTCCTGGGCAAATCTGACAAGGGAGGATAAGGAAAGGACAGGGTCTGGACAAAGGTACGCACAGGCAACGGAGAACTCAGAGCACAGTTGTGGGTCACATGCCAGGGACAAAGGCAAAAGCCGACAGCTTCTGGAATAAACAGCCCTCTTAATGAACAGCAATGGTTTGGAGAGGGCAGGAGGAGGCCGAGCGCAGTGAATGAGGTGACTGAAGGGCAGAGTTCCTGGCACACGGCTTTTGATGCTGGTAAAATCAGAAACGCCCACAGAATTGACTTAAGGGACTTCACTAGATTCTCAGTAGAGGCAGTGCATACCCTGAGGAGTCAGGGCAGCTTAGTATAAGACTCCTGCACATAACTGCAGCCCCATTCAGACAGCTGAGCACCATGGCCAGAGCAGTGTTAGCCGGAAACAGAACCTGCCGTCCAAGTTTCCTGATTCCCAGCACCTTTCGGTCCTGCACGATGGGGTGCTCCTTCTTCCTAGAATGCAGGGAGGACCCCGGCACCTTACAGGTCTCTGTCTCTTGGGTACAGTCAGAGAGGTCCTAGGAATTAGGAGGATGAGAAAAAGCAGGGCCACCTTGGTGCCTCTTGGTTACGTAAGCACTCGAGGCGGTCCTAAGGCGAAGAAAAGAAACAGCTGGGTTTGCACTGTGCAACTGTTGAGACCTTGGGGGCCGAGGCTCAGACAGCCTTGGTGCTGGGTCCACCCGGCGTCAGCACAGCACAGCACAGCGCTCTGCCCACTGGGGAAATCTACTTGCTGCCAGCTCGTAGGAAGAAGTGAGATGTCCCTTGCCCTGCTGAGGCTGTGCTGTGGTGGGGAGAACTGTAAGCTACCTTCCAACTCCCTGTACACTCTCTGGGGTGTGTGAATGAGCCAGTCACTCCTGTGGTAGGGTGTGGGACCTGGTGTAGGCAACCTTAAGAAAGACAGTGTCCCCATGAGCTGACCTCATCAAGTAAGCCCTGGGGGCGATGGCTCTTCCCGGACACGCAACGCTGAAGCGTTCAAAGTGAGAATCTTCTCTACTGCAGCTCTTACCACGTGGCCAGACTCGTGGGGATCCCCAGTGCTAATGCTCATGGCTGGCAGAGAGCAGGGAGCTGGGACGTCAGTTCCAGAACCACAGCAAACTGAAGCAGCTGAGACTGATCAAACGAGCCTGTGTGGGTTAGGAAACTGATTCTTCCCTAGCAAGGATACCCTGAGCTCAGCCTTGCTGGATAGACTTCGCTCATGCTATGTGCTGGCTTATGGCCCTCGGAATGGTGAGCAAACACACGGATGCTGTCTGAAGCCTGCAGAAGAAGAATGCCTAGCTATGGGACGGGGCGCTGGGGAGATGGTGGCTCCACTTCCTGGCAGTCACAGCCAACATCAGAAGTGGTCACGTATGCCAGGCACTGCACTGCACTGACTGGGCGATGCAATCCCGCCAAATTCTAAGCCCCTGAACATGGGGACTGTTATGTTCTTGCACTTTATAAGGGGTGGGGGTGGGGCAGAATAGAGAGGTTGGCGATTGTGTCCACAGCTGAGCTCAGGGTGGGGACGAAAGGTGACAACAGGTAACTAGAGTCCATGTCCAGCACTCAGGACCCCTGTAACAAAGGTGCTTTCTGTGCCACAGAGCCCTGCCAAGTTCACACAAAGGTAAACCTTGAGGCGGGGTGAGGTGTGTGTGTGTGTGTGTGTGTGTGTGTGTGTGTGTGTGTGTGTGTGTGTATGTGTGTGTGTGTGTGTGTGTAGTCTTAGGGAAGGACCCCTACTGATACCACCTCCAGGGGCAGAGAGAGCACAGTCCCTCTGTCAGCCACGCTGCCTGTCTCCCATCTACACTCCACATGGTGGAGTCTATGGAGGTGCGGGAACCACGGGGTACAGTGACTCACCTCTTCCTTGGCGTGGTTTGGCATCTTAATGACTATTTGAGCTGACGAAACTAAAGCAGCCCCCAATTTCCCCATCTTTCCTAGTTGTGGCAAGGGTATTTATACACGCCACGAGGAGGCGGCATCAGTTTCCTTGGTATAAAAATGAGCTCTCCCATTGCATTTAAGGCATGATTCACTTCACAGGCCAATTACCTCACGAAGGGAAATGTTCACATAACCTGCCCCACTCCCAAGCAAACACAAAAGGCACATGTGCTCGTGGTAGAGTGCTGTGAAGGAAAGTCCCCACCAATGGACCTTCTACCATTCTGTAGCCTCTCAGGTGAGAAGGCTATGCGACAGGGGGAGTGTGCACAATGCAGGTACTGACCACACGGCCACACGCAGTGGCCGGAAGACGGGACCTGCTAACGCATCAAATCAAAGCTTTACTTCAGAAACAGTTAAGTGTCTGGCTGTTGGATCACCCATCTGTGGTCATTGCGAAGGCTTTGAGGGAACGGGGACAGATCTTGTCCCACCCTGCACAGCAATGGGATGAAACGAATCATTCACGGAACACCACGGGCGCATTTGGAGAGAGGCGCATTCCTGGCGCCCGGAATTGACTCTGGTGTTGTTTGTGTAGGTCACCCCCAGGCTGAGAAACTGCGTCTTTTCCTCCTGTACACCTTCCCACTCGCAGTGCCTGGAGCTCTGAAGGCACGCAGTGCAGGGGAGCGTGAGCCCCCGAGGGTGAGTGCTAACACTGCTGTGCTGTCAGCCAGCCCGGCACTGGATGGGCTCCCAGACCTAAATGGCCCAATGAAGTTCTAACAGGGAATCATGGAGGGGTTCCAGACAGAGGGTGGGGATATTTCTTGCTCCCAGTTTGCTTTGGATCTCTGAGTTGACAGAAGGAGAACTCGATGACATAAACGAGAGTGATTAACCCTGTCTGGACGAAGAGATTCAGGAGAGACGGGGCACCCTACCTCCCCCAACTCTTCCAGGTCACAGAACAGTGTGGCAGAGTCGGTTTTAAGGGGTTGTATGAAGTCACCATTACTGCTATTTAACTCCAGAGTTCCAGAACGCACTCCACCCTCAGAGAAACCGCATGCACTGAGCAACCACCCGTGGATCCCCAGCTCCCCGACACCTCTCTAGCCTACCCTGGGTCTCTATGGATCTGCCTATTCTGGATAGTTGGTATGGATTCAATCACATGATATACAACCTTGGTTTCTTTCTACTTTTCACTAGGGCATAACGCATTTAAGATCCATTCACCCGGCAGTGATGTAACACTATATTGAAGTATCATTCCGTTAATCACTAAACATCTCTCATTGCATGACTGTGTCGTAAGCTGCTCGCCCGTTTAGGAACTATGGACATCCTGGCTACTTCCTCGAGTGAGTGGTTCTGTTATCAGCATCTACATACATGTTTATTCTGTAGACGTTTGTTTTAACAGTGGATTTATAAGGATAAGGCAAACCAATGAGGCAGGAAATGAGGGAACACTACTGGTAGCACAGAGCTCTGAAACTCAAGGGGAAGTGCCGCTTTCCACAGCAATCCGAGAACCAGGTTAGGCCAGTAAGTGATTTAATTAGTAATTAAACTCACAGATGAACGCTCTACCCAACGGGGACAGAGGGTCCCTTGAAATGAGCGCGCCCCTGCAGTGCTGTGGAGACTGGGGGTTCGTCTAGAGCCTTGAGAACACCAGACTGGTAATGTCAACAAGGGGCTTTAAAACCAGCTGGCCTCTTGGCCTGTGAGTTTGTGCTAAGAGAGATTTTATGAAATGCTGTTTATCATTTGGGAAATTAGAAAATATGCGCCCTTTTAGTGAGCGGTGGTGAATTTATAAGTTATGTCTATGACAGAGTGGTAAGCGGAGGAGAAACCGGACCTGATCGGTACTCTGAAGCAGTGCTCTGTGTCTGAGAGGCACCCGCCCTTCCAGCTGTGGAATGAGTGCCTGCAATGGCTTCAGGGGGACAGGCTGAAATCACCACAGGTGACGGCACCATGGCAGAATGTGCTTTCTTAGTTTCTGACTTCACTGCTCAGATTGTCTGCACGCAGACTGTACTGTGAGAAAGCACCACTCTGAGGATGAGTTTAAGTTGCCTTAATTCTTTCATAGGAAACGCCCCTTGTTTCCGTTCCCAGCTGAATCTGCCTGTGAGTTGAAACAGTCATGTATTAATGAAGTAGCAAACTGGAGAGGGGAGGGGAGCAGCTAACTCAAAGCACAGTAAGAGGCAACTTCTAGAAGGCACCGAGAGCTAACTTGTCACAAACAGTGAGTGTGCTTTCTACCCCTTGGTGGGGTGAGGAGCTGTGCAGCAAAGCAAGCAGGGGGAACACAGAGACTGAGGCCAGGGAAGCAGAGCGGCTCGGAGTCAACTGGAGGACGAAATGGGTAACCAAGTCAGACCTGGGCAGACAAGGTGGGGGCACCTGCTTCTGCTCTAAGTCCTATGTGCTTGGAGAACCCACCCAAGTAGGAATGACAGCCCTTAAGCAGGCACTCCTGGAAGTAAGGGCTTGGATTGGGCTGAGCTGTGCACTGGTCAGCCCTATGGAGGGAAGGGCTAACAGCGCTTGCGCGCTCTCTCTCTCTCTCTCTCTCTCTCTCTCTCTCTCTCTCTCTCTCTCTCTCTCTCTCTCTCTCTCTCTCGGTGCTGCTGTTGGTGGAGGCAGGGGGATTTGTCCTTATGCTCCTTGCTCTCACCCTTTCCTGCTGGCAGCTGGCTTTGACTTTAGAGCTAGGTTTCTTGAATCCTGGTGAGCAGAGGAGGGGCAACCTCTCCTGAAATGCTAACAGTGTTCTGGAGACGTCTGATAGCCAGTCAAGCATGTTTCCACCACTCTGCCCATGCTCTGTGGAAACCACCACAGGAAAACAAAAACAAAACCATGGGCTTCTATTCACAAGCTAGCACAGAGACAAGGGAGGCCAGCGTCACATCTGGGACTCGGTGGCAAAGCCTGGCTCTCTGGCCTCCTCTGTTTTAGTAACAGTTGGAGCGGGACTGGCGGAGGGCCAGGGGGTCACAGTGTCACCTGGCATAGACACAAGCAAACACATTAGCAGCACCAAGCGGCTGTCTGAACGGGCATCACCAACGCCCCTACTATAGGAAGAAGGAGAATGTGCATCCAGGAGGTTCCTTCTCAGGCAGAACAAAAACTTGCTCTGCAGATCTCTCCAGTCACCATGGAGGTTCCTGGCCACATGGCTGGTTCTGCATGAGCCTCCGCCTTTAGAAAAACAGTGGACTCTTTTTCTTCTCTTTAATGCAGTGGCTCTAGTCAAGCGCAGATGGCGGGTGGGTGAGATGGCTCAGTGAGTAAGGATGCCTGTTGCAAAGCCCACGGGTCTGAGTTTGATCCCAGCTGGAGGGGAGAAGTGACTGCTCCCAGGTGGTCTGACCTCTGACTTCCACACCTGTGCCACAGCTGGCACGGAAGCTTTGCCCAGGCGTGCACACAAATACATAGAAGTCTAATAAAAAAAAAAAAACACGAAAAACAGCAGATAGAGCGAGCTTATGGGACAGTGGGCGTGGTGTCTGTATGGTCCGCCCCTTTGCTCTGAAGCACAGTTGTGACGTTGTGGAAACAGCCCCAGCAGAATCTACAGGCATGGAACTTTGGTGTGAAGACAGGTACCCCCTGCACAGCAAGTCTGGAAGTGAGACCCGCATCTCCTTGGAGGAATGACGGGGAGCCCAGTGTCTCACAGCCCCTGGGACTGCGGGCTGGCACTTCCTGAGAGAGAGAGAGAGAGAGAGAGAGAGAGAGAGACAGACAGACACACACACACACACACACACACACACACACACACACACACACACCACAGGAGCACAGCAGCAGCAGCAGCCTCTGCACTGGGCAGTGATTTAGAATTTCAAAGCTTTGCAGCAGCCACGGCTTTGCTGTGAATGCTGATAAACCAGGCAGTGGGAAAAGCACACTCAGCTTCTGGGGCTTCTGAGAGCAAGGAGCAGTGACAAAGGAGGCAGAGAGGGGGGCTCCAGCCAGCCTCCTCCCACCTCTTCACGGTACAGAGTCTGCAGGGTCAGGGGTGGGGGGAGCTCTGCCTCGGAGCCCAGCTGTGCGAGCCTTTGGTCTTTCAGAAGAGATCTGCACTTAGGATTGCCAAGTGCCCAAGACCCAGAGGAAATTAAAGGAGGGAGATGGAGCCACCTGCAGGCAGCCAGCGCTGGTTCCCAGCAGCCCTCAGAGAACAGCATCTGAGGTGACAAACTGGCTACTCTGAGGGAGGAGCTGCTGCTGCCACCGACTCAGCGAATCCAACTGACAACATGATTGAAGCCTGACAGAAACCTTGTCAGTTAAAAAAAAAACAACTAAATCAATCAAAAGAGAAGGAACAAATGTTTTGTGAGTCACCATACATTTACATACATACACTGTTAGCTGATTATAAATGGTAATCTATAAGTAAACTAAGGTAATCTGACAGTGACACGTGTATTACTGTCATTACTATTATTATTACCGTTATTACTATTCTTAGTGTTGTCTCAGAGAATTAGGAGCCTGGAGGATTCTGCTACCACAGGCCTGAAAGAATACAGTTTGGGTTGAGCATGGTGGTGCGCGTCTTTGACCCCAGCACTCCAGAGGCGGAGGCAGGTGCATCCTGAGGCTAGTCTAGTCTACACTGCAAGTTCCAGGACACTCAGGCAGACATAACAGAGAAACCTTGTCTTAAAACACAAAAACAAACAAAACCTTACACCCTCCCCACAATAGTCTGGACAATCCTGAGGCCCAAATCCATCTCTGATACTAATCGAGTCACAGAAGAGGTCGGGAAGGAGGGTGTGGCAGGCTGTCCCTCATCCCACTAGACAGCCCTTGCCACTGCACAGTGACAGTTTTCAGTGAGCCTATGGCCACGTAGTTGAAGACCACACCTTCAGCTTTTTGTCTATCCAGCTGTTTCCACGTCATTTCACCTGTAGGCTGATTGCAAGTGGCTGTGGAAACGCCGGGTTCTTTATCTTTTAGGTGACAGCCCCCCCCTTCCTTCTTACTCCCTGCAGCATGGAGTGGTATGTGGTTCAGGGAAACCATCTCGGAAGAGAGAAGAGACCAGAAGGCTAAGGAATGGTGTGGCATCAGGACAGCAAGAACCCTGGAAGGCGCCATTCACCCTAATTCACCAGCTTTAACCTTCAGGCAGGGGAAGCATGGACTCTGTCATGTGTGAGTCCTTATATTTAAGAGGGAGACATGTAATGGCCATGGTCGTTCTGTTATGACAGCCTATACCTGGGCTTAAAGGAGCAAGGAGGAAGTAAATGTAACACGGAAATCAAGCCTGGATCTGGGGCATATGTCCCTGTCCCTCTATCACTGGCCACCAAGCTGTGAGAAAGAAAACAACCATGAGTTAGAAGAACACCTTAATGAGAAAACAATCTTTCTCAGCACTCGAAATACGGTCTCTTTTAGTCCTCAGAGCAACCGGGCCCAGGCATCTCAGGTAAGGAACAGATCGGGCCAACAGAAACGAGGCACTTGCCTGGATGATGTAGTCTGTAAGCCTTGGACCCAAGTCCACGTTTCTGCATTTGTAGCTCCTAAACACTACGCCATGAGGTCTCTTGAGTGGGACACTCTGCATTTAGACATCTCCTAGGGACAGGTAGGTTGCTTCCTAAGTGTCTGCGACATCTTAGTATCTCAGTACTGGGCTCTTGCTTTACAGAAAGGCTGCGAGTGGTGGTGTTAGCCAGTGGATGCCAAGTGACTGTGTGGCCTGGAGGGTGGCCTTTTACTACCCCGAGGCCCAGTGTTCTCGCTGATGAGCAAGGAGGCTTCGACTGGAAGTGGTGATGCTGCTGACGGTTTTGAAGAAGCCAGAGCTTTCCCTTACAGATTCAAAGGGAGCCATGGAGCCAGTATGGTCCCTGTGTCCCCAAGCTGAACCTTCGGATCAAGAGTACTCAGGCAGTAACCTGGGCGAAGGGTTAAGTCTGCCTGTGAATTCTCATTCGTTCCCTCACAGTGAACATCACGGTGACTCTTGTTTTTACCTTACCCCTCACACGTGGCTTCAGGTGTCCTTTCTAACTGCAGTTTTCAGGAGCTCTCCACGTGCTCTTGTGGCTAGTTTGAAGGGCAGCTTATGGTCGGGCTCTGTGGCTTCTGTCCCTACTTCCTCCCTCATCCAGGGGAGGTTTCTGATCACTTCCTGTCTGTTTCTACCCAAGAGGTTGCTAGGTACAGCTGTTCTTCTGAGCTCAGATGAGGAAGAAAAAAAAAAAAAACAATAACAAGAATGAAGCGACTTCCTCCATCCCGTCCTTCAAACAAAAGATACCCAGAAATCACCATGGTAACAAATCACCAGTTCTCAGCGGCTTCATTTCCCTCGTGATTTTGTCCTTCTGCCCATATCCTTGTATCTATATTCATCTTCCAGCCTGTATTCAGAGGACACATTTTGATCCCTTCTCTGTGACTGACGCTGTGACAGGTGGGCAGTCCCTGCCCCTTAAGGAGTTTACTTATGCCGAGGAGGGAGACAAACACAGGCTTGGCCTCAAGTCGGGAAGTGAGCTGAGGGAGGCAGTGATTTAAAAGTAGCCAGCGAGTTCAGAGAGGAAGGGGATGCGGCGAGAACCAAGGAACAGCATGCTGGAGAGCTAGTGCCAACATGACGCTCTCAAGGAGCTGTAAGTGGCCCCATGGCTGACATGTTTATAGAGCACTCAGACATGCGCTACAGTCCAATGGGACCGAAGCATGCAGATGAAAAAGTAGAGGAGCGGGCAGAAGCCAGTCGTACGCTGATTCTACTGAGTGTACTCTGCAAGGTATACATTACCTCCTTTGATCTAGCAACAGCCTCAGAAGCTGAATATTATTAGCGTCACTATTGTATACCCACGGCACTATTTTGCAGATGGGGGGGCGTCAGCGGAAGGAGGTCAAGTTACCCGTGTCAGGCTCCATGGTTAGTCTGAACTGGATGTTAGCCAAGGTGTGGCTGAATGTAAGACCTACACTCCTAGCCATGGGCTGGTAAGCCCATTTGGACATTACCCGGTGGGTGGTTATGCAGGACTTTGTGGGAGGTAAAGTGGGTTATGATGAGACACAGTGAAACGGGAGGGAGGAACACAGTGGGCCAGTCAAGAGGCCAAGAGTGGGAGGACTGTGTGTAGGTGGCTGATAACTAGCTATGTGAGATGCGACTTTGTAAGCTGGACAAACCACTCCGTCCGTTCTCGCTACCCATCTATGCATAATTCATACCTCATAAATCACCCAATGACAGCAGAGGCGTAGTTTCTGTTATATCTGAGAGTGGAGATCTGAACCATGGATGCCTGCAGAGGCAACTTGCCACGGGCTCATGTGAGTTCTACTCCTGGAGATCCCTGTGCTAAAAGAGCTTCAGGATCTTTGGGGGCTTCGAGGAGTAGGGAATGGAAGTTTATTGTAGCTGTGTAGGTAGGCGCTTAGACATGGTGAGGGCAGACTGCACACAGACACCTGCAATGCAGCACACCAGAGAGCAGTTCTACCGCCCACCTCAGAGGCATGTGCCGGCTGCTGGTCAACGACAGATTGATATCTGGGGTTAGAAGTCTAAGGTCCAGCACTCTTCCCTGTCTGCAGAGTCTGCTCTGTCGGGCCAAATGGGAACAGCCTCATCACAGCACACAAGAGGGAGTGACCTCCCAGTTGTGCATGAAATATGTAGTTTGGTTTTCAGCTACAGCAGGCAGCCGTGCTTGCACACACAGATTCAGTGTGGTCTGAGGGTGGGAACTTGCTCAGCCAGCACACGGCAGCTCGGGGAAGCGGTGCTATGTCCCTGCATGAAGCAAACTGGTTTGTTTTGAGGAACAAGCCTTCTAAGGCTCTAGGTGACGGTGACCGGAGTGTGGCTTCGTGATCTGCTCCAGTTCCGGCTCAGTACCACCCAGAATGACTCAGCGAAAAGCAATGGCCCACACTTGGAATTAGGCAACAGCTCTGGCATACTTCTGACAAAGGCTGATTGCAGCCTGACTGTCAGACCAGGGAGGCACGATATGGTCCCACTACAGCAACAGTTCTCAGTGTGTCCTATCCCCCAGCCTCGTCTTTCACCTGGATACCAGTCCTCAGATGCACACCCCTCTAGATTCCTCTATTCCCAGCCATTCCCCTTCTCTCAATCTTGGAGGCTTCTTACTTTGTTAGGATACGGTAACCTTTTCTGTGACATGCTTGTTGACCTCCTTTCTGTTCATTGCTATTTCCTCTGTGCTTCAAACATTTGACTCTTCAGGTTAAAACAGCCTCAAATGTCTACTCTTTGTTTCGACTTTTTTTTTTCCCCCTGGACAAAACGAATACATACAACTTTATCTTCCTTTTGTGGTACCAGTGTCTTTGGGAGTCAGAGTCAGGTGGCAGAGCAATGAGAAGCTTTCCTTTCGTTGTGACTTAAAGCTTCAGTATAGATCACTGGCAAAGCAAACACACGAACGTCTCACCTGCGTGTTCAACCTAAAGAAAGCGTCTCACTTGACTTCCCACCTAAGCAGAACACAACCCGGGTCACAGACACCCTCAGAGTCAGGGCTGTAATTCCAACGCGAGGAGGTCATGCATTGGGCAGAGCTTTCAGTCTGCCGGCAGACAGTGCTGGTGGGCCTGTGCAGTGCTCATGTGCAGCTCTGGCAGCGGCAGCGTGCGGATTAAGGGAACTAGAAAAGCGGCTTCACACCCACTGAAGATGAAGCTGTCTTTCCTGAGGCCATTCTACTCCTGGACATGAACCTGAAATCTCCTACGGCTCTGAGGAGCAGGGGGCTGAGTTCTACCCAGGCTGAGGCTGAGGGCTCTGAGGAGCTGTCTCCTTCCATGGCCCACAGGCCCAGCCCCCTGAAAGCCACTGCAAGAGTTAAAGAGCTGGATAGCTGCAGGCTGTTGGCTCAGGCTAGAGGCTGCTTTTCCTTCTCAGTGCCTGGCTGTTGGGGAGGCTTAGCCCGCTGGTCCTCTATTCAAGCCCCACCTCAGTGGGGGAGGTGGCTGGAGTGTGTAGGCAAATCCTCAAACAGGCCTTAAGCATTCACACAGGCTGGGTACCCTTCAGCGAACACTTCCCAGCAGATCAAGTGACACTTGTCTAGATCAAGTGACATTAAGGCAGCATGTCAAAGCAAGGGGAACTTCTTCCCCTGCCCCCACTGCTTTGCTCCTTCTGGTTCAAGTTAACTGTGTGGCGGTGGCTCCTTACCGCCCTCCTGACGAGGCCTCCCGCATCGCTAAGAGAATGAATGGCCAGACAGCCCCCTCTTCTGTCCATTCCCAGGGTTCTATTTTGGATCTGACATATCCTCAGTGCAAAGAGCTATAGGTTTAAAAAACATCTCCCAGGTGTCAAGAGCTGTACAAGATCCACTGGGCACCTGACACACACCCCCCTACCCCCCCCACCCCCCATCACTCAGCACCAGGGACAGGCAGAGGGTGGAGACGGTTTGAACTGTTAACCAAGAGCAGGCTTTTGGCAAGGTGCCTATGTGAGGGAGATGTTGGGGTTGCTAAGAGGAAACTGAGGTGCCGAGGTGCTGGAAATGCAAATGGTGTCTGGGATGGTTTCAGGGAGGACACACTGCATAGTTTCCACACACCCAGTCCCAGTCCACCGCCAGCCAGCACTCTCTTCCCGATGTGGGGATGCTGTCTGACTGCCCAGCCGGTTTCCAGTGACTTTGAGGTTGCAGGGAGGAGAGGGCGGGGAGTGATGTTTCCATTGTACTCCTCAACTTTACTTCCACACCTGATTTTCATTCTCCCAGGTTCTGGAAAGGCAGAAAGGCCTGACTGAGAGGGAGAGTCCTCATTTAGGTAGTAGGAGGCCTCCTCATTGTAAGGTGGGGATCACACCACTGCAGGGCTCAACAGTCAATGCTGGTAAGAGGCACTCACACTACAGTACTCTGGTGTCAAAGGAAAGGAACAGCTGGGCCACCTGGCCTATAATCCTAGCTTCTTGGGAGGCTGAGGCAGGAGGACCACAAGGGTATGGCCTGCCTGAACTACAGTGAATTTAAATCCAGCTGGACAACTTGGTGGGAGCATGTTTCAAAACTATAGCAATAAAATCCCAAAGCAAAGGGCTGAAGATAGCTCACGGCGGGAGGCTTGTCTAGCATTTGGTGGGGCCCTGGGTTCAATCCTCAGTCCTCCGGGGCAACTGTAGATGGACAGACATCTAGAGTATTACCTAACCACACAGACGGTGGTTGCTTAGTGGATACCAACAGATGTGTGTATGTGAGGACAGATTCACGATGGGACTGGAGTGATCTCTTGCTGGAAGAGCTCATCTGTCTGTCCTGGGTCCTCAGGAACCCACACTTCCTGGCCACTTGGGGATAGGTAGGCCATCTGCCGCAGACACCCAACCATCCCCTCAACAGAGACTGCACCAAGTGAATTGATTGACAACACCATGGGGTTATTATGATAAAAAAAAAAAAACTAAAAAAAGAAAGAAGAAAGGGAGGGAATACTGTATGTCCGCCTAACAACTGATCTCGATTGAGCAAAGAGTCTACTCTTTTATAAGAGGAATTGCTATCGTGGGACTGCTGTCATACAAGGACACCTCTGCCCCTTTAAAACAGCATCTCCCTGTGTAGGCCAGGTTGGCCTGGAATCATGGGACGTTTGTCTCTGCCTTCTGAGTTGGGACATCACAGGTGTCCCACCACGTCTTGCTAAGACACACTCTGCTGTTTTTCAGAGACAGAGTCTCCCCGAGTAGCCTTTGGTAGCCTTGAACTTGTGATTTTCTTGCCTCTGCCTCCCCTGGGATTGAAGGTGTGCTCTACTGAGCCAGGCTAATACATTTCTGATCTCTTATTTAGGAGGTGGTGGTGGTAGATTACTTATATTTTATTATAACTCTTGTGTTGAAAAACCCAGATTGCATCATATCAAAGGGCCAATTTAAGATCGACCAAATAAAGGCGCTATGGTTGAGTGGCATTACCACACAAAATATGCCAATCGTTCCTAAATACCAACGTTTAAACACAGCCTTTCCTGAAGCACCTCTCTGGTGACCGACAGCAGGGAAGAGCAAGTGGCTCTACGGATAGAGGGTCACACCCATCTCCACCACTTCTTAAAGCCAGGGACAGAATTCCGAGAACCCTGCCATGCTAGGCAGAGTCCTCTGCTGCCTGAAACTCAAGGGGAATCAGGAACATGTGGTTTACAGCAGTCATCTTTGAATTCTTCTGTGGCTCCTTGGTGGGCCCTCAACCCCTATATCCTCTCCCCCAATGGTGTTCCTGGCATGCTAGGGTTGTCCGACCGACGACTTCTCTACCTTTTCAAAGAAGGGTCTCAGACATCTCAACGGAGCAGTCCCTAGATGCTGTGGACAAGCTGGTGTCTCAGCCATCGGAACAAGGCCAGCTTGGCCTTCCTTACCTATGCTGTACTGATAGGAAGGGGGAGGTGACAGAGGAAACTCCCATTCATCAGTGAGAACCTGCAGAGGTGACCAGGCTCTGTGGTGACAGGCTGCCCAGAGCAGTGAGCCTGACGCCTAGCAGAGGCTAGCAGGCTATGAGCTCAAGGTGAGCTTGTCGATGGCTGAGAGGTTGGGGCAATGGCTCCTAGGATGTAGGCTCCATTTTTATCAGTTAGGTGCTGAAGAGAGTCTGAATGACAGCTGACTTCTGGGTGGAAGCCAAGAACCAGACAGAAGGAAATCAAAATAGAGAACTGAAAAACTATTTGGGCAATTGAAGAGGTTTTGCTCTTTCTGAGCCTGGCTCATTTCTTTTGCTTGTTAAATGAAAATGCTCCAACTACATAGAACTTTCAGCCCTCAAGTTTTTCTGTGAATTTAACAATCTGAGTAGAATAGGGGGTGAATGCTGGTCACTGCTGGGGCTAAAGGGTTAGGCTGATGACGCACTCGAGTTGTAGCGCTCCGAGGAACCACACGGGTAACCGTGCAGAACAAGTGAGCTACATCAAGGGACGCACCCGACATAACCATCGTGAGGCCAGGGGAGAGGAAGGCACATGAGACAACAGCCCCACAACACACCTGTTGGAGGCAAACGTGTACCAGGACCTACCTGTCCTGCACGTCAGCGTTCGAAACTTACTTGGGAATGAAGATGATGATGGAAGGTACACGTGACATTATGTAACTAACAACCAAGATGATGAAACCAGCGACAGGAAAAACAACAAAACGAATAGTGAAATACTCAAGCCCAGAATCAAAAACTTGCTTGGCTCTCCTGAGCCAGCCTCGGCATGGGAGGTCATCCGCTAGAGGTGTTAAGTGACTGGAAAGTGGCCAGTAAAACAATTACAGATGAAATGAATTAATAGGGTCAGGAAAAATCTCCAAATGCATGCATGCTTTTCTTGGCCAAGGACTTCCCCGTCGGACATCATCCTAAGATCAAAAATGTATATAAAGACTCTACCACGCTTACTTCAGTGCAGTCCATGGTAATGATAGACTGGGGATAATCCAGGCTCTCCCCGGCAGGGACTTAAGAAAACATATCAAACAGACTCCTATGCAGCCATTACAGTGACAGCGCGGCAGGCTGGGACATGGCAGGCTGGGACGTGGCAGGCTGGGATGTGGCAGGCTGAGAGGATGTTCATGCCATGTTAAGGGAAATATACAAGTTACAAAAACACCAGCTGTATTACAATGGCTGGTTCTCCTTCTAGCCCTCTAATCTAGCTTCTATGTGAGTGACAGTTGGGGGATCAGTTGAGGGGAGGAGGGGAGGGTGAGGCTCGGCGTGTGTGTGTGTGTGTGTGTGTGTGTGTGTGTGTGTGTGTGTGTGTGTGTGTGTGTGCTGGCTTCTTACAGCTGAAGATGAGTCAGCCTGGGTGTGTGTGTGTGTGTGGGTATGAGGCTCAGTGTGTATATATGTATGTGTATGTGTGTGTGTGCGTGTGTGTGTCTGCTGGCTTCTATAGCTGAACATGGGTCATCATGGGTGTGTATGTGTGTGTGTATGGGTGTGTGTGTGTATGGGTGTGTGTGTATGTGTGTGTGTGCATGTGTGTGTGTGTGTGTGGTGTCTACTGGCTTCTATAACTGAACATGAATTTGTCCAGTGGGATTTTCTGAACCCTAGTGGTCTCTGAACTTCATGCTCTCGACAGTCACCTGGACGACTTGTGAAAACACGCTGGGTGTGCCGTGCTGAAACTTCTGCTTCAGTGGTCGGTATGAGGAGGTGCCAGCAAACTGCGTTCTGACAAGGTACTGGGCGATGCAGTTGCTACTGGCTGAGGCTACACTTTGACTGGACCGAGCCTCATTGCCCCTCAAGGCTTCCTCGGCATTTCTGACTCTTTTTTTTTTTTTTTTTTTGGTTCTTTTTTTTCGGAGCTGGGGACCGAACCCAGGGCCTTGCGCTTCCTAGGTAAGCGCTCTACCACTGAGCTAAATCCCCAGCCCCGGCATTTCTGACTCTTATTGTGGAAAGGGCACTGAATTAAACATCAGCTCAAGCCAAAGAATTCAGAGGAAATCTGTTCTGCCCAGAAGTTCCTACTAAAGGAAGGAGAGGGAACGGGGAGGCCTAATCACTCTAAACACTGTGCTTGAGTAAGCTACGTTGTATGTGTCTGTTCAGTCCTTTCTGCTACAAAACAACAATGTAACAGACAGAACAGTCTATACCCAGAGACGACAGTGGGGTTAGTTCAGAGTCAGAGCCGCAGGACCCTGAAGTCACTGGTTATTCTCCACCTTTCGTACAGACATCTGTCACTAGTGGCATTCAGAGTGTCCAATCAATGCCCCCATGTAGGGACAAGCATTCCCAAGGAATTTAGTATGATGGCGTACATGCTGGGTGTGCTGTGCACGCCGGTAAGCTCTGCTGCTGGAGGGGCGGAGGGAAGACTGCACTAGAAGAGTGTGGGTGGGGCTGGGGCAGCATAGAAGGAAGAGCAGAGGTTCCCCCGGTAACCTGCAGAGCAGCACGAAGATGACCAGAGTCCATACTTATTACAGCAAGTCTTCTGAGGCCAAGTGGTGGGAGGCAGACTTTATCACGGGTCTCAGTGCGGCACAGAATGCATTCACACACAACCCATGGGGTAAGGCCCTAGGGGGGCTCTGTCACTGAACATGGCTACTCACACTCGAGGAGAAAGCTTGAAATGAAAGCCAAGCGCCAAGATGAGAATGTAGGCTGGGGAACGGCTCAGTTGGTAACAGGCCTAGTGCACTTGGAACCCAAGCTCGGATCCCCAGTTCCTGCAGAAAAGCCACACCCTGCTACGTATAACCTCCAAGTCTTCACCTCTGGCTACCATATACACATGCATACATAGACACCTGTACCTACACACCTGTGCACACAAGCGTGACTCTTCTGCATGGACACACAAGCACACACATGCATGTTAGCGCGCGCGCGCGCACACACACACACACACACACACACACACACACACACACACGCAACTTATCATTTTCTGTCTTAGGTAAAAGTAAGCTAGAAACCAGTTACTGCTTCTTTTGCACTCACTAAAGAAATGAAGGAGGCAAGAAGTCTGGGTGACCAAGTCCCCATACGTACAATATCCATGTAATCAATGTGCTACAATTTGCCTTACACACGATCCCCTGTTTGACAAAGTCCTGAGATCATAAAGAGACAGGTTGGTATTTCCTACCACTGTGCTTGTGACTGTCCCTAACTTCTGACTTGTCCTCCGCAGAGGCATGCTGCTGTCACAGCTGCAAACACAGCTTTGGTGGCTGGGCGCCCTACCGTTCATTGTTTGTTTTGTCAGTCTCAAGTTTAGGGACAAAAACTTTTGACTCAATTCCAAACTGAGAGCAAGGTTAAGTATTAGTGGGTTATTGGAGGGTAACAAAAGGACAGTGTGGTTTCTGCACCAGCCTCCCGGGCTTCCTTCTTCCCTTTGTGACTTTTCCTCCACACTTGTGACTCCTGATTTCTGAAACAGCTGCACAAATAGTTTGAAAGGCAGCACTTTCTGAGTAACTGTGGCTATACCATCAGCGGAACCAGGGCTTCCAATGAGACAGCCCACAGCTCACGTGACCAGTTTCCTGTGCCCTCTGCTAAGAGCCTTTGTCTCTCCTCTCCAGGAAGTTCGCTGGCCAGAAAGATAGCAGAGGAGACCTTAAAGGAAAGTAAATGACAAGAAGGAGCAGGACAAGTGAGTGGGAAAATGGAGAGGTCCTCTGAGATAGGCTCCCCCAATCTGTGAGGAGTAGACTCCAATGGTGAGTTTTCGGACACACAGCTGTAAATATGTCTGAGGCTTTGCCTGCCTGTGGTCTCCTCGGCACAGTGAGTCCAGGTGGCAGGCAACGTCCAGACCCTAACTACTTGTTAGCACCCAAGCTCTCACTCCCAGGAGCGCGTGTGCTGATTTACGTATTATGGAAAAGGAGAATTAAACCCATTTCACAGTCAGCTTTGCCCCAGCCATCCAATGTGGAGCCCAGACTGGACTGTTTAGCATGATGCAGGAGCGAGCCTCTGCTCCCCTCCCCACTCCTTCTGAGGACTTGTCACCCCCCAGGCATGGTGCTGTCACAGCTGCACACACAGCCTCGGCAGTGGGGCACCCTACTGTTCTTCATTTCTGTTACATTTACATTTTACACTGACCGAGCAGAAATAGTTATGCCATTCTACGAACCTCGAGTTTGGGGACAGGGCACTCGTGCTCTCGCTCGTGTGTTCTCTCTCTCTCTCTCTCTCTCTCTCTCTCTCTCTCTCTCTCTCTCTCTCTCTCTCTCTGCATTAGTGCCCACACCTGTGTTCCCAGGGGAGGCATCGTCTAAGCACTATGTGGACAGACAGTTGCTTATTCCGTAAGTTCAGACACATTCCCGCAGTGGATCACCACTAAGCTTCTCATAGACTTTGGGACCCTCAACCTGGGGTGGTTTACACAGAAGACAAAAGAATAGCTACTTGGCAGATGATACTCTTCCGGCCTTAGGGAGGGCACTCAGCTGGAAAGATCTGTTTTCCTTGGAGTTCGGAAGTGCTTTTACAGCAACTTTTTGATCTTTCCTGGGAACTCACCCTTTCCCAGGCTGGTGGGAACACACGGGCTCCTGGCATGGCCTCAGTGTTATGATCATCCGGCTTTTCTCTCCCCGTGGTTTTCTCACTCTCTTGGGCCCAGACAACACGGACTGGCACGTGAGACAGTGTTTGAAGATGTAGGAAGCTAACATCACCAGGATGCTTGGATTACAGTTTCTCCACCCCCTCTAGGCTGCTAGAGGTGTATGCCCTTGTTTTCCTCTCAGAATTGGGTAGGGATTTCCTCACGAAGAGAGGGTGAGGGAGGAAGCACAGGGTATGGTCAGGCGTCCTCATCAGTTTTGGAAAATAAAGCTAGGAGAGCAGGGCCAGCGTCCCATAAACGAATCCCAGAGAGTCTGCTTTGCTGGAACACTGTGGTCCTTGTCTGCTACAGTGCGATGGATAAAGGATGGAGGGACCCATTCACGCACTGCAATGAGACGGCACTGCACATCCACATGGTGCACAGGACACAGAGGTGGGAAGCCTGGCCCCCTGTTGAAGGGCATTAGTGCAAAGGGCAGGTTAAGTCTGATGAAATGGCAAGGAACAGAGAGATGTAAACAAAATGTAAACAACAGTATTTCTCAATACCTCACAAAAAGTCCTGCTTTAAGACTTTTTAAGTTCTCTTCCATACTCCAAATTAACACAATTCCTGAGTTTAAGTAACTTGCTCCCAAGCGTGGTCACCTCATTTCAGTCCCCGGGACACACGTGCTGGCGGGAACATACGGAGGGAACCTTCAGGGTGCACCACACTCCCACATGAACTGCTGCATATAAGTCCACATGTGCGTGCGCGTGCGCGCGCACACACACACACACACACACACACACACACACACACACACACTTTAAAACAAGTAAGCAACCCCTGGGGGTGTGAAAATACACCGCCCCCTAGCGGGTCGGAGGTTCCCCCATGTCCCTCATGAGACACTGATCTCTCACACAATTCTCGGAAAGTCTCCTGTGAACAGGAAGTACTGTTTCTCACACCAGTGACTTGTGGCTATCCTGAAGTAAATGAAGAGACCTTCCGCTAATCTGGGGAGGCTGAATGAGGCGTGAGGATCTTCTGGCTTTTTTTTTTTTTTTTTTCATTTGTTCAAGCCTCCCTCCCCCGCCCGCTGTCTATGTTATTTCTCCTCCTCCTCAGCTCCAGCCTTCCCTTCCTCCTTCTGTCCTCCCTTGCCTCCCCTTCCCGGTTCAGAAATAATTTA
Organism: Rattus norvegicus; assembly: GCF_021556685.1. Lineage (NCBI taxonomy): Eukaryota > Metazoa > Chordata > Mammalia > Rodentia > Muridae > Rattus > Rattus norvegicus. Next base: position 46,192,044 of record NC_141553.1, on the reverse strand, counting down.
GATACACTGCGATACACAAACTGTAAGTTTACAGTGCAGCTGGCTTCCTCTGCAGCCAATCTCAGCCCAGCCCACGGTTGAGATTCCACAGAGATTAATTTCCTCTGGTCCATATACATCTGAGCACCTGGTCCATGTACATCTGACAACACGGCGTGTATGTGTTCCTGTGTTTATTTCCTTTATTCAGTGCATTCCTAAAATAGTTTATTATCCCTGAGTACTGTGGTAATTTCCATCGACTTATGCATGTCAGCAATTCGGTGCTTATGGAATGACCTACTATTTACTATTTGACAGGTTCTTCACCCCTCCCCCACCAAATCTCTCTCAAGCTCACAGCCGCTAACTCACAGCAAAGCAAACGGAAAAGACAACCGTAGGTGTGAGTTCCAACGACTGTTCTCCATGTCAACCAGCGCCCTCAGAATCCTCCAAAGGCAGTGGAGGCTAAACTTAAGTAAATCAGGGCAAACATGAGAGGCAGCTAGCTCGCTCTGTCTTCGTGCTCCAAGTCTGGGTCACAGAAACAGATAGAAAATGGGCCTTAAAAGAAAGATGTCAACTTACTGAGAATGTGGGTACTTGGGGGGGGGGGTGTCACACAAATCAGCTAACTAAAATACCTGTGTAACGAACTTAAAATGTGAGGCCGGGAAGATGGCTTGTGATTAAGTGTACTTGTTGCTCTTTCAGAACAGCCAGGTTGGTTCCCAGCACCCGTGTGGTGGATCGCAACCATCTTTATTTCTAGTTTCAGGGCATCTTACCCTGTCGCCTGCCTTCCGCAGGCACCAGGCATGAATATGGTGCACAGACTCACTGCAGGCAGAACACTCAGATACATAAACTAGAAATGCAAAACTATGCCTAAAGAGGCTTGTGCAGGTTTAAGGAGTCCTCCCTATTGATCTCCCTATTTAAGTGACGCCACGGGAGGTAGGCTAAGACTGTCCAACTGAGAAAGGAGATGATTAAAAGGCAGTAAAGAATTTGTAGCTTTCCTTTAAGAGAACCACCAGCACATTCACGCCAGTAACCACTTGATTTCACGTATGTTCAACCAAGAGATAATACATGGACACCCAGGAGCTCCAGCCAAAAAGGGGCTCACAGAACACAGAGTGAGGGAGCAAAGAGAGAGAGGAGCGGCAGCTGACACTCAAAGTCTTCATCTAAAGATTCTTTACTCTGTTTAAAACGCTCACCCAGTCCTTCACTGCCCTGCTGCCAGAATTTGACACAAAAGCTAGACACTGGTGCTCTGAGGATTCGGAGTGCACTGTTTGGGTCGGTTGGCTCTCCCCTCTCACACTGCCCACTGCTTGTGTTGTACACGGGGCAGTCACTCTAACTCCAACATGCCCACCACGCTTGGGGGACGATGGTGTTTCACACTTCCGAGCTGAAGACACACCACGGAGCACAGAGCTGAGCCCAACTGGATACTGAGAGCCAAGTGGATAACAACATCCTACAAGAAAACCCAAGGCGCCCTTTCCAGCTGAGACTAGATTCACTGTTAGCTCTCTGTTGTTCTAAAGCAACTTAATATTTGTCGAGCACCAATTATGGGTCAGATACTGTGCTTTCAAAAGTTTCCGTCTCAAGTCTCTGAAGGGGCGCTGCTACAATCCCAGTTTCAAAGGTGAGCAGAACAGACAGCCTGGGCGTCAGCTTTCATTACCATTCTCCATGCTGCCTGTCTGCGGTGCAGCCAGAGGAGGCTGGAGATGCAAAGACTGCGCCTGAACAAACAGAACACAAATGGCTTCCCTCTTTGATCCGCCCCCCCCCCTTTATACATTTTAACATTACATTTTGTAATTAGGTCAAAGCGAGAGATGTCACTGTCGAGAGCTACAGTTAGAGCTGAACCACTATTTCTTAGAAGATTGCTAGTTAGACTGACAGGAGGCAGGCTCTGGAATGTATAATCACCCTGAGAGCGGTCTTAGTGTAAAGCATCTCGTAAATGAAAGCCATTTGAACACTTCTCAGGAAGCTGCTGCAGCTGCCGAGGGACCGTGTGACGTTACGGAAATACAGAATTTCACGGACTTATTTCATGAACCCATATATCAGATATTAGCCCATCGGAGCGAGAACAGGACCGGGGTCCCACGAGCTGCCCTCATTGTTTTCCTCACACTTGGCTTTTCCCGTCTTGGCTTTCGGGAGACAACTGCGGCATATTAAGAGTAAAAATCCAAAGTGGCATGAGCTGGTACTGAGGGACATTTGTGTCTCAAAGGATAAGTGTCTGGTTTGGGCTTGGCCAGCTGCACAGCTGTACAGGGCTGCACTGTCTAATACAGTCAGTGACATTAATTGTACACGGCTGGTACAACTTGAAATGGAACTGTGCAGCACATAAGCACACCACCAAAAACTTAACACGAAAGACGGATGTAGAAATACCGCAATAAAATGTAAAATGTGATTATTTATAAAGGTGATGTTTTAAATGAACAGACCTAAGCGAAACTTGTACCAACGTCACTGTTGTCTGTTTCTTTTTGCTTTTCCAATGTAGCCACTAGGAAACTCAACACTATCCCCTTGCCTGTTACAAAGGTTAATCTTCATTGTCAATTTGACTGTACTTAAATCACCTTGAAAACACGCCTCTGGGTGGTTAATGAAAGCCTTTCCCTGAAGGGCTTACATGGAGAAGGAAGATACAAGCTGAATGTGGGTGGGTGGCTGGGTAGCATCCTCCCCACAGGCTGAGGTACCTAAGAGAAGGAGAAAGTAGGCTGGGTATCAGCCAGCACTCACTGCTCTCTGCTTCCTAACAGTAATCATAATCTAAGACGCCGTCTCAAGCTCTGGCCATCCTGTGACGTCACTCCCCCTCCCCCATGACGGACTGTGTCCTTTCAAACTGTGAGCCAAGAGAAACCTTCCTTCAGTAAGCGGCTTTGTCAGGAATTTATCACAGCAGTAAGAAATCATGAGTTACCAGTGCTTTAGTTTGCATGCTGACCCCGGGACAGCAACTGGTACAGACTCCATGATAGAAGGTATCAGCCCAAGCTGTGGGGTTGTGAGTCATCGGAGGTGAGGTATGTTCCCCAGGAGGAGAACACAACTCTAGAGCAGGCAAACCCACATTGTTCTGTACTGGCCGGATAGTGGGTCACCTTAGCTAGGCTACCTGCCATCTCCAGACTTTAACCTTTGCACCAGTTGATCCAAATACGGTTGAAAATTTCTTTTAGTGATGATAGTATTTTCAGACTCCTAAAAGCTAGTAACTCAGAGGTGAACAGGAATTAAACAGCCCCCCCCAACCCCACACACACCCCTCAAAGTCACGCAACCAAATGTTGCCAACTTCTCTCTCTTCTGTGATATGACTTAAGGCTTTCTGGAGCCAACGGCTGTAAACGACAGTAAGAATCATGCTTGTGGTACACACATGGGGCTCCCTAAAGCAAGGGAGATATTGTGTGCTCTCTGGACTCACGTCTTAGAGGATAAGATCACAGCAGCGTAGACGAGTTCAAGAGTTCTCTAACAACCAAAGCAGTGCTAAAAGGTAAGGGCAAACTCCTCTCCCTGAGATGGAGAATAAAGCACTTGCCCTTCAGATTGGACTCCTTCCTGCTTCCCTTCATTTTAAAAAACACCTCATTATCTGTGAAAAAAATCATTCCATATTTTGGGGGCAAATTACATAAATGTTTCTGTTGTTCATGATTCTAGTTTCTTAACTTTTTTTCTGGAAAAGGTAAAAAAAAAAAAAAGGCAAATTTAGATAACTTAGTGATTAGGGTAAAGGTTTCAGCACAGTATTAGATAGATAGAATTAACCAACCCCGGGGAGGGGGGAAATCTCCTAATTTCTGTCTCCACGACTGCAGAACCTTCCTATGTATCTTGCACCTGACACCTTTAGCTTCTCGCCAGGCAGCAGTGTGCTCTCCTGCTGGTCCCCAGGTCCCAGGGAAGGTGCCCCTGTCTTTGTCTACGTGGCTTTGTGCTTTTCCTGGAGCTGAAGAAGCACACTGGATCCTGCTCAGCTTTGCCTGCACTGGAGACAACACAGTCATAGCCGGTGAGAAGACAAAGAAAGGGTGTGGGGTGCTCTGCTCTCTCCTCTTGGGTCTTTCCTGTCCCTGCGGTGCACATATGTACCATGCCAATTTATGCTATTATTAACTTTGAAGTAAAACTAGCGATGTTGACTCAACGGCTGAAACGAACAGCACACGCTTTTACCCATTCTGTAACTTCTGGGAACTTATTTCAGGAAGCAAGAGAGGGGTTTAAGCAATATAAACCACTCCCTTACTTACTAGGACCACGGGTGACAAACAGCTGGTCGACCAGTTGTGACTTACAGTGCATCTTGGTGGAGCGGTTGTGCACAATCGGAGTTTTATTTGGAAATGGATAAAGTGGCCTTGATACTTCTTTCCAGCTCCAGTTACCAGGAGGCCATGTTTGACAACAGACCGAGACCAAGAGGAACGGTGCTGCTGGCTTTCCGATGGCACCAGGTGGTTTTATCCCTTTACCTTTTCCTGTTCTACCTCACTCCTCGCTGTCCCACTCTCTGCACATCTTGGGGCCGGGGCTATAAGGCATGTTAACCCGCCTGATTTTTCAGTGGATTCTCTAGGCATCCTTGTGTGGAAGCAGGAAGGATGGGGCCCCCTTTCAGATTCAAATGATGAACTGTGTTCTAGGGCAAATCAGTCTGTAGCCTGAGAATCCCAGAGCCAAGCTCGATCAGGTAGGGAGCCTGCTTCCTCCTGGGGATTAATCTCGATTTTAAACCTCACATTTCTGGGTCCTGTCAATCTGAAATAACCACCACCAAGCAACAAACAGGCAAAAGGTACGTGGTACGACTAGCGTGTAATACTTTTTAAAGAGAATTCTGATTTTTGGTGTTGAAAAGTATTTCCAACGTCTGAACAGATATTTCAAACTGTGTGGCCCAGCCTTCAGACTCGGGAGTATTGTTAGTAACCAAATCTTTTACTAATCTGGTTAGTGGAAATTCGGGACATTACCATGTTATTTACCCTGTCATGGCTCAATCCTGTCTCTCCATCCACCATCCCATAACCACCCTCTTACTTGTCTCCTCATCTATCTATCCATCCAGTACAGCCCGTCTACACTGGTGAGCCAAGAAGATGGATACACAACCATCCTGCCCCAAAGCTGCTTTTGATAAAAGAATGTACAAGTGACCATCCATGAAACAGGCCCTGGGCAGCTGTAAGCGGCGTTCAGTGAAGGAGGAGATGAGGCAAGGCTGCATGGAGGAGGAACATGAGGCTTGCTACGTAGAATAAGAATTCTTAGAAGCAGTGGGGACAGTCCTGGCCACTCGGGCAGGAGACTTGGGGGACCAGGAGGAGTCCACGAGGTGGCTCTGAATAGATGAGAACCAGGAAAAGCCAAAGGAAGGAACTGGACTCTGAACTCGGGCAGCCTCCTGCAGGATGTGTTAGCGTGAACAGCATCTGGACCAGGGGCATGACTAGGAAGGGCTTCAGCGGTTCAAGTCAGTTTTGACTCGGGAAGAGAGGGTCAGAGACGAACGGGGAGAGACTGGCTGTCAGCTGGCAAAAGGGGGCATGAGCGGGAGAACTCAGCGGATTTCCAACAGTCTAGTTGACACACGTTGATATTAGATAATTTATCACCAGCAAGGGGAACTCAGAAACTGTAAAAATAGTTCTATGTGGACTTCAGTTCGTTTCTCTACTCTAAATCTCAGAAATAATTGATTTTTTTTTTTTAAAGAAAAAGAAAAACCTTTGAAAGAAGTCTCAAGGTACTGATAGAAGCTGTGGGTGAGAAGCCCTGCTTCAGTCCCAGTTTCATGGATTCCAGCCTCAGGCACAGCCGCTCACAACAGACTTGACCACGGGGTATGGCCCGGAGAGAAGTGAGAGGTAAGACTGACAAAGGCTGGTGGTGTTGGGGGCCTGAAATGGGGCTCTCAGTCTTTCAATGACCTTGTCGATCTCTTAGCAGAGGACAGAAACCTCGATTGGGAAAGCATTTAGGTGAAGAGAGTTTTGGGGAGGCGGGAAATGCTGCCAAGTGACAATATTAAGACACTGAAACACCGTCAGAGGCTGGAGAAGTCAACTGAAAAGTCATGCGGGAAAACATGAACATGAAGTTACCAAGCACAGGATGGGGACCTGTGGTTTAGCAGCGGCGAGTGTGAGAACCATGTTGGAGGTATTAGCTGAAAGTAATTTCGGTTTGAGTCAGCTAAAAAAGGCAGTCACCTAACAGTGCTTTAATGGGGCAGTCGGTGGCTCCAGCTTCACTTAAGGTGGGGTTCCAGAAACAACGAGAAAGTGGTGCTTCTCATGCGAACAAACTGGGTGAAGTTACCTAACACGCTAGCCTCACTTGCCAAGATCGGTTTTGCTGGTCAATACTGTGTCCTCCTGTGGCTCCCCTGAGCTTCTGAGGCTAACAGGAAGGACAAACAGCACCTTGCCGAGCTAGAAGTCGCTGTATGCTGCTATCAGCAAGTCTGAACTCTGACTCTTTAAATCGCAATGGTAATGCAATTTTAGGCCCCAAGAGAGGAGTGAGAGTGCCCTCTACCCCTTCCCACGCATACTGCTGGGGTATGAAGGCACTAACGGTTCCAGAGCCCACAGAGGGAGAGGATCGTAAAGGCGGGGTAGCGTAGCCCTGGACTCACAGACCACTTGTAGGCACAGCAGGGCATGCTGATCCACACAGAGCTGGTCTCTGGAACTTTCTCTCAGTGTCAACTGTACAATTGCTCCTTTCAAACAGCACTTCCCGCCTGCTGGCAAATGAAGCCCCCCCCCCCCCGAAGTATCACTTCCACAGTTTCTGTGAGAAGCGCAGAGAACCAGCCAGCATGACTTCTAAAAGCAGTTTGATTATATTTTAAAACAGGAAACCTGTGAGTTTCCTCCTTGAGCGGGATTCTGCTCAGCTCCAGCTTGGAGCCATGGACCTTGGTGTTCATGCTGAAGAGCAGGGGACAAGAGCCCCCGTCTCTAGCCTCCCTCATCCACTGCCATCACAGGGATTCCCTGAGTCCTCCAATGAAACTGGCTGGTTTTAGCCTTGGAACAAGGTATTCCCTTGGAACAAGCTTGTCTGAATAATGTACCCAACAACACATTTCTTCCAACATATATGTCTACTACATACATGTACGCGCAACCTGCCTCTACATACATGTGATGCATGTTAGTAGTCTCACAAGCCTTGACTACATAGAACCTAGAACTTGTTCACAAAAAAAATAATCGAGTTGAAGGAGTTGAGACTATGGTAGTAGAGACAGCAGAAAAGCTGAAATGTGTTTCTCTTAGAAGGGACTCTTGAAAGCGCCTTTAAGCCACCAAACAGGACGGGGTATTGTAGAGGAATATTCCTCCATCGAGTGCAGGACTGGACCTAGGACCTCACACACGCTCGCCCCACTACTAAGCCTTTGACTGTTTCTATAGCCCCCTTTTCTGGTTTTAAATTTTAAGACAGGCTTTAAGTTGTCTAGTCCTGGAGCTCTCTGTAGTCTTGGAGGGCCCTGGACTTGCGACCTTCCTGCACTGGCCACTCTAGCAGCTAGGACTGCAGATCTGCGACCAGACCTGGTTCAGAGCCATTCCCCTGCGACTCATTTCTGATGAGAATGCCCTAAACGTGGTAAAGGACACCTCGACAGCAATCATTCCGGTGGAATTTTGATGGCTGGGTGGAGGGTTGGACGGGTCGATGCTGGTTGGACTAGATAGATTATCCTGAAGGCCCCTTTGAGTATAAGCACTATGATTTTATGATGTGTCTTTTTAGGATAACTAAGTGATATGAAAATAAGGCTCTGAGACCAAGGCTTTTGAGAAACTGGATTTCTGGTTGCTTAGAAGCCAAATAAATCCATATTCTGAGGGGAACAGGCAACTGGTGTACCCACATGGGAAGCAAACCGTGAGAAACACACAGGCGAAGTGACAATACTGAACAGATTCTAACTGCAACTCCTTTAGCAACTGGCAGATTAACAAGGATAGAAAAGATTCGCATGTATTAAGTTTAATTTAATGTGCATTTATTTACAAATCAGCCCTCTCAGCCCCACTATAGAGTAAATCCTGTGGAAACCTTATAAACATTTTATTTTTTTAGTTAGAAACCCTTAGGAAAATGACTACTAAAAGCTGTCACTGATTCAGGAATTAAACTGACACTGATAATAGCTCACGAGTCAGAGAAGAAATGGTTTTTCAGCTTTTCATAACTGTGGTGGAAAGTGCTCCCCATCAAACTGTGGGAGAGCCCTCTGGAGTGGCACTTGGAAGAAAACAAAGAGTAAAAGGTACTGAAAGCAGGAAGCAGAAAAGGAAAAAAAAGATCAATAAATTCAGAAACAAAGATACATTAGAGAAGATTACTAAAAAGTCTATTTAAGAGAATTAACAAAATATAAGCTACCAAATCACATCAAGAAAGCCACAAACTGGTACGCACTAGGGATAGAACTGAGTATAGACTCAGCAGAGAGGGAAAATAAGATCATACCGTGAACACTGCACGCCATGAAGAAGAGCTTCCGAGAAAAGATCAGCTACTGGGCTGGAGAGATGGCTCAGTGGTTAGAGCACCGACTGCTCTTCCAGAGGTCCTGAGTTCAAATCCCAGCAACCACATGGTGGCTCAGAACCATCTGTAAAGAGATCTGATGCCCTCTTCTGGTGTGTCTGAAGAGAGCGATGGTGTACTTATATATAATAAATAAATAAATCTTTAAAAAGAAGAGAGAGGAAAAGATCAACTATTACTGAAGTAAGACAAGAACCCCAAGCAGTGATGTTAAGTGTTAAAGATGCTGATTTACTAGCTAGGTATTTATTGATTTCTATCTGCCAGAACCACCAGGTAGGTTTAGAGGGGAGAATGGAAATCAGAAAACCACTGCTTTTTGGGTTTTTTGTTTGTTTGTTTGTTTTTGTTTTGTTTTTTTTAAAGAAAAACAGAAACAAACCAACAGTAACCCATCCTGTTTAAATTTTACAAATGCAAAACACCTGCATAAAACATGTTCAGTTTACTCCAACCATGCATAAAATATATCATGAGCATTTGGGTTATAACAATAATTCAATTTTACCTTATTGTGGGTCTTTACGCTCTACCTTCCTGGAGACAGGGTCTCTATGTTGTTCCCTGCTATTGCACACCAAGCGACTTTCTGAAGATTTAGTCTCCATGTCCCATTCTCTGGTCAAGTACTGTGATCTGGATGGTGTTACCGCCCGTGCCTGGGTTTATACATTCTGGGGATTCAATTTAGGGTCTCACACTTGAAAGTGTTCTCCTCACTGAGCACCTCCCCAGCCCTAGTAACACAACTGTCCCTTACTGTGCTGGACAGAACTCTGGGCCTCGCAGGTATTCAGCAAGGACATCCTCCTCAGTCACACACAAACAATTGTTTAGCTTTAGAGAATTGACAATAACCACCCTCTTATCAGATCAAAAATGAAAAACCTTGTGCTAAAATCAACAGATGCTAAAGAAGTTCAAAAATAATTTTAGCTCTTAGTGATTTTCAAAAACATAAAATCTGAATAAAGTATAATCAAAAGAGTAATTATTTATAAAAATATATATGAATATATTCCTTCCTTCTTTCCTTCCTTCCTTGGAAGACAGGGTCTCACAGTCTGGAACTTGCTATGTAGACCAGACTAGCTTCCAACTTTCAGGAGATCTACCTCGTTCTGCCTCCCAAGTGCTGTGATTAAAAAGTGTCAGCCATTAAAAGGTGTGAACATGGTGATGTTCAGCCTTTATTTTTAAGATATGTGTATGTGTGTTTTGTCTGTGCGATGGTATGTGTACATGAATGCAGATGACCTCAAAGGCAAAGGTCAGAAGCATGGAGTCCTCTGAAGCTGGAGTTACAGATGGTTGGTCATGCCTTGCCAAAAGTGGGTGCTGAGAACTGACCTCAGGTTCTCTCAGCTGCTGAGCCCTTTCTGCAGTCCACAAAGGATCCTTTCATAACCTTAACAAAGCACCACACTCAAGGGCACCATAGAGGTTACCACACTCACTCAAGGGTACCACGTTCAAGGCTGCAATATCAGCGACCCTCCTCCATCATCAGTAGACAACCTGTGCTAGCCCTGCTTCTTAAAACGACTGTATCACCATCCCTGTCTGTGTTAAGTCAGAAGAAATATGAGACCAAGATGGGAGAACTACAATTATTTAAGACAGTGGGACTGGTTATATAGAAAATCCAAAAGGAGGCGGAGAAAGTCTGGGGACTGACAGGAAGCGTCAATTAAACTGCCAAGTATTGCTTCGGTATGAAAAACTGTACGTAGCGCTGGTCAGGGAAGGAATTTAAAAGAACGCTGGCTTCTTTCTCTTGATCTCCATCTCCTGGTCTTCACCAAGCACCTCAGATAAGCATGTGATGACAAAAACGACTCAGAGAAAGGAGTAACCTAATTACACTGCAAACATATGAGACAGGGACCGTAACTTCCCAGGAGCCATTTCAGATTGCAGCCTCTTCTGGGGCTCCCAGCATAACTTCGGATTCTCCTTCTTACTAGAGTCAGGGGTAGACATTCCAGTCCCCTGCACCTTTACTTCAAATGGAAAACAGGGCTGAAGGGCTGAGATGGCACAGTGTGAGCATGTGGATCTGAGATCGGACCCCAGCGCCCACGTAAGCAACGGATGCTGTAGCGTCCATCCATAACCCTGGTGCTGCAGGTGGAGCTCTTTGGCTAGCCAGCATGATGGAACCCGTGAGCCCCAGGTTCAGTGAGAGACTCTCTTTCCAAAACTAAGAATGAGTCCCAGCACTAGGGAGGGAGAGGTAGGCAGATCTCTGTGAGTTTAAGGCCAGTCTGGTGGTCTACACAGTAAGGCCTAGGCTAACCAAAGCTACAAAGTGAGCCCCTGTCTCAATCAAAATAACACACAACAAAACCACAAACAAACTATGGTGGTGATAGACTATAGAAGGCACACACACACACACACACACACACACACACACACACACACACACACCCCACACACACACAGAGTGTAGGGGCAGAAAGAGAGAGGGAGAAAGAAGGCCAATAGCTCTTTTCTATATGACTTATAACCAATGTCATCAGGAACAGAGCCTCCAAAATGGCACCCACATTGGGTAGGAGACAGGTTCATAAAGCGGACACTGATAAGAAAGAAGGCAGAGAGATGAGAAGATGGGAAGTTTCCTTATCTCCTTGAAAATACTGTTAAGGGAAACACTGAAAGAAATGGCTGAAGTTTCGTGAGGCACCATATGTGGCTCTACCAGAACTGCTTGAGCCACAGTCTATACCCTATGTCCACACTCAGGTGGCATTGCCAGTGTGGGAGTGGTGGGTGTGGGGCACGCTGCTAAGTGCCAGGAAAGCATACTTGAACACACCTTTCTTCCCTGAGGGGCTGAGGTACTGTGGTTCTTGATTAAGTGAGAATACAAGTGAGTCTTACAAATAACACCGACTTTCTGCATCCGTGTGGCTCTGAACCAGCTATTAGTTTAGTAAAAACAACGTTATCTGAACACAATACATGATGGTGTTCCCTTCGAGCCATGTTAAAAGCCCAACTGACTGCAAACAATCCGAATCAATGGAACTTGAGAGGCAGCTTTCCTATCTGATTGGCTGGTTGACTACTGATTATTGAGTACTGATTAACTGTACATTCTTTTTTTGGTTCTTTTTTTCGGAGCTGGGGACCGAACCCAGGGCCTTGCGCTAACTGTACATTCTTATAATGTAATGATAGATAGCACAAAACGCAAAATGTGAAATACACAGAAAAATATTTATGATACATTGTAAAGTTGTTTTAAAGTAGGACATAAAACACTTGGTATAAGTTTGAAATCATTTTTTAAGAATATTTAGATTTATAGCAGAAAAGGACATCGAGCAAAATACTCACAATGTATGTGCTAATCTTTGTACAGTGGATCAATGGCTTCTGCTGTTTTTCTGTATTTCTAACTACATCACACTGGGAGTGTGCGCTACCCACAATCATGAAAACCCCTCAATCTAGCAAGAACTTCAGGTTTCTTTTAAACAGTGCCTAATTCCCTTTCTGACAGTCCAAACCAATAAAAAGCCAAGTGCTTGGTATGATGGACCCATGTCTACCAGTGTCCCCAGGAGACACTGAAAGGATTCTGGCCAACCCAAGAAGACACCTGAATTCCTTGCTTATTCTCAGAATTCAGTGCCACCACCATCAGAGATGACGAGGCCAGCCAGGGATGTGGGGCGGCTGGAACTGTGCAGAGTGCTGGGCTCAACAACCCTGTGCATCTCTGTGCCCTAGCAACTTTCCACTGCCCCTAATGTACACCCCCCCACAGCTGTGCACCCCTGGGCCCCACTGGCGTCCTCTCTTCCAGGAAGGCCTCCCACCAGCTTCACAGGCCCACTGAGGTCTCCCCATCTCAGTCTCTTGGCTGGTCCCCAGTAACTAGCCATTCATGGACCGGTCTAAAGTACAGTCGTTCTCTGCGATGTACTGGCTCTCAAGTTCAAAAGATGGATTGTCAAGGTTGGGCGCTTTTTCAGGCTCAGTCTTTCCCTCCCTGTCTGTTGGTCTCCATCTCCTTTTTGTTTGTTTGCTTGTTTGTTTAATTCAGCTCTCAAAATCAGAAAATATTACCTTTCCTGTTTCCACTCTGCTCTCTTCCTGGGAGACCTTCAACTCTCATTTAGCTATGTAAATGAATGGCAAATCCTGAATCCAGCCAGACATCCTGGGCAGGGGCTCATGCCCTCGCCTCACTCTAAGGCCGGAGGATGCTGCAGCTCCATGTCCAGTGCCACCACGGACTGTGGAACATTGTCTGTCGTCTTTCAGGACTTTAACCTGCTAGGTTATATATTTACATGCTTTCTCTCTTCAACACCTAGTTACTTAGTGTTTTCCACACGTCAGGGACGGTTTCCCTAAATCTCACAATTTTGTTACACTGTTGCCCTGACTCCACTGTGCTCTTTATGGCAAAGGCTGGCCCCTGCAGCTGTCTGTCACCAGAGACTCTAGCAGAGGGCTCCAAATGTATCTAAGAAATATCTAACAGAAGGAAGGACCAAGGCAGAGGCTGCAGGATTCTGTCTCCAGTGTGGTCTGACTAGAGATGGTGGAAAACGTTTTCATGGGGGTGGAGATGTGATGATGAGCTCTCCCGTCCTGAATGGAGCCTTCATTTTTTTTCCTGAGCTTGTGTCCAGACTGAATGAGTGACTGATGTATATGAAAACGTCCTTTTAAGTTGCAGAATTCATTAAATATGAAGAATTACCACCATCCTGTTTGCCCTGCCCAGCCCTCACTATGAAAAGTGTAGTCAAACAAAAACTCAGCAAGTCATGCCTTTTGCAAGCTGCTGCCAGCAGCAGCCAACAACAACGATGATAACAACAACACAATAACAACAACAACAACAACAACACCTGACAATACCCGAATGGAAAATACAAATGAACAAGAGGCACACACCCAGAGAGAGTGTGCACACCCACATTGCCTGGAGGAAGCCTCTAATTGCCTCCCACTCCTCCACACCCTTCCAGCTGCTTACATTTACGGAAATCCAATACTGAGCTCCTGGCAGCTGTGGAGGAGACGGGACATGTGTCTCCAGTGCCTGGCTGGCGCTGGCAGGCAGGGACAAACAAGGACAGAAGATCCATAAGCAAGGCTCTCCTGAAGACCTAACAACAAGTTTAATGTGTGCCATGCGAAATAGAACAAACAAGCTTGGGGCAGGGAGACAACGAGAAACAATAAACATCGTTCTGGGAGAAGGGCAGCAGTAGCCTGTGTGGGCAGGAATGCTGCGGTGGCCCACACAGTCCAGCAGCCTGCCAGCCTCATGCAGTAGGCTGGCAGAGGAGTCCAGGCTGCATTCAGGCTTGTGGAGGGGAAATGAGAGGAAATGCAGCACCCACACTCTTCAGCACAGTGGAACTAAGCCTCCCCTGGCAAGAGTTCCAGTGCTTAGAAATGCCAGCCTTTGATTTCAGTCTCACTTTGATCCTGTCTCCCCTGCTTTCTGTACAGGAATGTCACCAGTTGTCACCCTTTCTGGGTCCCACCATTCACCACTCACACACCAGCCCTTCTTAGGAGTAATTACATAGGAAGTATTTTTTTTTTAATTATTCATCTATTATGTACACAGCATTCTGCCTGCATGTGTGACTGCAGGCCAGAAGAGGGCATTAGATCCCATTACAGATGGTTGTGAGCCACCATGTAGTTGCTGGGAATTGAACTCAGGACCTCTGGAAGAACGGACAGTGCTCTTAATGTCTGAGCTACCTCTCCAACCCCAGGAAGTATTTTTAAAAAGAAAAAAACACCACCCCAAACACCTCACACAGAATCGTGGCAAACAGAGGGTCCATTGCCACATGACAGAACTACGGTGTGAGAACGGATGTGTTCACACCTTCAGCTGCTGGAGGCAGGGCTAGGGCCTAAGGGTGTAACGAGTGGTCTCTCGATCAACTCCACAACATGGCACACCCCTCTGTCAGAGAAAACGGCACTTGCTGTGAACCAGAAGCGACACTAGCTGTATTCATATACTTTTTTTCAAGTTCAGGATTCACAATTATTCCGTGAGCGAGCCCCAAAGAACCTAGGCAACTTTACCCAAATCTCAAAGGCAGTAAAGATGGCGATGGGACTCATGGCCTGGACTGATCACAAAGCTTGCTGATCACGCTTCTGAATGAAGCAAGAGGGTGCTTCTCGCTTAAGGGATGCTCTTGGCATCGCTAAGAACAGTCTACCTGTGCAAATACCAGAGTCATGTTTCCAGAGCCAGGTGGGATTTGTAAAGTGAGGCTGAGAGTCAGTGAGAGGGTTGTTGTTAAACCATCTTGGTTTCCTAGTAAACTGATCATTTAGGAATCTGTAGGGACTGTGGGGTTCGGAGGTGGCTGCTCCTGTCTCCCCATCAGCCTGAAGCAGAAATACAGAGCCTTCCTTACATTGGAACACCCAGGGTTCTGTGATGCAAAGAGCTCTCTGTTGGGCCACACCAGGGACCAGGGACCCATTCAGGATCTCCTTTCCCTTCAGCAGGAAAACTCCATCATGCATCCCCTGAATGAGCTTCTCTACCTCCAACCATCCCCATCTATAAAGCCAAGGGGTAGCATTTACGGGACAGGCCGGCTCGTCATCAAAGCAGGACTGAAGCACACCGGGGCAGGTGGCTGGGTTTTTTTTCTTTCTTGTATTCTCTTGCGTGTGGGAATCACTTCAACACGTGTGCTGTGTGTGCAGCGTTCTTCCGACGACGATGGGAAGACATCATGAGGCATCTTACATAAGTCGCCTAAGCTGGAGGAAAGGGTCATCTTTCCTGTTCGGTTTGGACTTCCCAAGGACAGCTCAGTGAGGAAGCTTACTGGGCAGCAGGCCCATGGTGGAGCGGCCTTCTGGGAGACGCTCCACTTCTTCCTAGTGCTCCTTCTCCTCCCACCTCCATGAGAATCCAGGCGAGTCTCAAATCAGTCTCATGGGGCAGAAAGTTCTGGAAACAGCTTTTGTTTCATCCACTGCTTGCCGGTGGTGACTAGCTTTGTTCTGCAGATATCCCCCCAGCCAGCATCAACATTTTACAGTGAGAACTTTCACTGCCCAGTTTTCAAGTCTTGCTTTGAACACCCAAAGTTAGCCATTGTCCTTGACATTACAATGTGTTTGCTTACGGTTTGCCCGCCCGTCAGCCTGTCCCACGGAACTTACAACTACTATTTTTTCAAGGTTTTCACTCTTAGGGGTGTGGGTGGATTCACACTTGGGCCCTCACTAGCTGGGAGACCTTTTGCAGATATGTTTCCTAGTGTTTTCGGTTTCCACACATAAAAGGCTGGCAGCAGCATCCCTGGGTACTGCGAAGGGGCCAGGGTAGCATGAGAAGAACACACCTCATTCCAGCCCAGTACGTGGTCGGGTCTCACTGCCAACTCTGGCTCTCAAACTACGTTTCCTTTCTAATTTATAGAACAAGACTGAAGCAGCTGGAAAAAATAACAGCATCAGTTCGGAGAGAAGATAATCAAGAATGGCTCCTGCTTGGAGCCTGCGAAGCTCATCGCAGCCTTTTGTTACTGTTTACTCTTCTGAATGGAAACGTTCTACCACTAAATGTTTCGAAAAGCCAATTTGCTACTGACTTTTGTCAAGCAGAAATAAAAACTGAGTCTATTGTCTCCCGTGTTTGCAAGATTTAGTAAGAAGCCCCTGTGGTAAGCTGCGAGGCTGTGGCCAATGAGTCAGGGCTGGGGTGCCCACATCACCTCTCTCGATGGGTGCTGTAGGAGGTGGGAGGGTGAGGGGGGAGCACGGCTGCTCAGGGTGCTGTGAAAGCTCCCCAGGTGATCTCACTCCAGGGTGAGAACCTCTGTGCTGGCAGAAAGTGCAGAAACCACATTTTCCAGCGTATTAATTATGAGAATCAATACTTTGCATAGTGCTGGGCCTCCAGCTCATCTGCATGAGGAGAGTGGGGCCTCTGACTTAGCAGAATCAGGACCGTTTTTAGGTGAGCGGTCTCCCTCTGTTAAGTCAGGGGTGGGTTAGCTAAGCACCCAATTAGACTGCATTCTCTCTCCTTGCTTACCAACTCAAACTTGTAGAGCTAAAAGGCTCTCAGACTCGGGGACTTGGAGAACAGACACTGTTACACAGAAGCAAAAGGAAACCATCATGTCCTTCAGAACACAACTGCCACGCTCTTGCCTAGTCCCCCACTCTTTTCCTTCCTACTGAGACTCATTCTCTCCAACTTCACTGCCTGCTGAGGAAGACACAGCGAGGGCTGCAGGAAAGCCAGAGATGTGATAGCAAGTCAGGGAGTCTTGTCCCAGGACAGGGGTGCGGATGTTGAGGGACAGGGTCCTGTGAAGGCAGCTTGACTGGGTGAGCTACCACAGAGACCAGAACCATCAGCCATTCTGTGGAGTTCCCCCGAACAAAGCAGGAGAAGGAAAAAGTTCCCAACAGAGAGAAAGTTCCTGAGAGAGGGAACTTCGCTTATGTGCACACAGCCAGCCTGGCAGCATTTTTATATCTGTGGATGATGGACTGAAACCCCTCTCTCAAGGCGACTGTATCTAGAGACAGGGACTTTGAAAGAGGTGACTAAGGTTAATAAGGCCACAGCTGGAGGTCTTTCAAAGAGGGGAGGGAGCCTGGATGGAAATCCATCAGAACGCTTACCCATGGTGCACAAGTTCTGGCTGGACCCCCACACCATATACGGCTGGATATGTCTGTGCGTTTCTGTGCCCCAGCACACGGGAGGCAGGGGCAGCAGAAGCAGAAGTTTAGGACCACCGTGTGCTACACATCCAGGCTGGGCAGCTTCTTACATTTATTTTGGGGGGGGGGTTGTTTTTATCTGCTTGGTTTTTTTTTTTTTTTTCTCCCATAAGACATGGTTTCACTGTGTAGCCCTGGCTGTCCTGGAACTTACTATGTAGACCAGGCTGGCCTCCAACTCACAGAGACCCGCCTGCCCCTGCCTCCTGGAGTGCTGGCATGGAAGGTGTCACCCCAGCCCACCTGACTTTCTTCTCTTTTGACATTTTACTTTACTTACTTTCTGAAACAGAACAAAACAAAAGCAAAACAGCAAACTAAGTCAGTAAGAGAAAGAATCCTGACTTAGACCCAGCACTGTGGAGAATGTGGCAGGAAGACTGTGCAAGCTCAAGGCCAGCCTGGGCTACGTCGTGAGACCAACTAATAATGATTAAAAAACCAAAAAACCCCAAAGAAGTAATTTTAAAACAAGAAATAACGGAAGGTATGATACACAGAAAGAACCCGCGAGGAGGCAGGGAGGCGGTTGTGATCTGCAAACTGAGGAGACAGGCCTTCAAGAAACTTCTAGTCTCCAGACCGTGGGAAATGTGCTTCTCTGCTTAGCGCCCCTCGCCCCTCAGTCTCAGGCCTTTCGATACAGCTCCCCGAGCTGACTAACAGACACCAGAGGGGTCCTAGATGGAAACGAGCATCCGGGGGTGGGCTGTGTCTGTTTCTCTGATGTGCTAAGGGTTCTAGACCACATCACACTGTTCTTTTCGTCACCGTGTGGGACTCACAGAGAAGAGTGTTGTTCCAGTATGAGGGATCACGAGGAAGGTGTCATCTATAAAAAGAAATCGAGTGTGGTGTGTGCTGGGAACTAAAGCCGGGTTCTCTGCCAGAGTAAACAGTGATCGGAACTGCTCTGCCGTCTTTCCTCAGAAGGACTCTGGAGAGGAGGAAAGGAGTTCTCGAAGCCCAGTGAGGCACAGAGTTGGAGCAGGTTTGCTGCTGGACTGCACATGAAGCGGAGTAACCGCTGGATGTGGTGGGAGGCGGCTGGACAGAAACCACAGAAGGCTCTGCTGCTGCCTCAGCCTTTCCAGGTCAGGGAGCAGGGCCAAGGCTAACTGGAAAAGCTCCGAGGGAAGAGAACATGGAGACCAACCCAGGGCCACAAGGGAAAGTGGAGAGTTACGGTCATCCCCAAGTTTCCTATCTTCTGTAATCTGTGAAACAACCACCATTTCGGATGGTGGGAAAATTGAGGTTCATAGAGGAGAGGGTATCCTGCTCATGAGTCCACAGATGGTAATGCGACTCTGCTTCAAACACGTGCTAGGCCCAATGCCTGTCCATTGCTCTGTTTAAAGCCCCAAACCAGGCTGCAGAGGTGTGGCTCAGCTGTTAGGAGCACTGGCTGCTCTTTCAGAGGACCTGGATTACCATCTCCCGACCATCTATACGAGATCTGATGCCCTTTTCTGCCAAGCAAATGAACATGCAGACACAGCACTCACATACATAAGATAGATAATAAATCTTTTGGCGGGTGGCGGTGGCATATGATTTCAATCCTAGCACTCGGGAGGCAGCGGCAGGCGGATCTTTGTGAGTTTGAGGTCAGTCTGGTCTAGAGAGAGCTCCAGGACAGTCAGGGTTACACAGAGAAACCCTGTTTTGGGAAACAAAATAAAAATCCACATACATACATACATACATACATACATACATACATACATACATACATACATACATACGTGAGTGAATAAACCAGTCCCAAGCCTGGTCATCACCCCACCCCATCAGAATGAAGATGTGCAACTTGTATTGCTTTTAGAGTTGAGAAATAGAAAAATTAGCCATGAGGATTCCAGTACCCAGGCCACCTCAGGAAACCAGCCTTTTAAACACAGCAGTGTGACTGGCTCTTGATGTCCCTCTCTACCACAGCACAATGAAAGGGTCGACGTGAAATGTCCTCATTGTGCCCTGAGGAAGTGAGCCTCAACCCCACAGGGGTTGCAGGTCAGGTATTCATTGACAATTCATTAACAGGAGCAACATCACAGCTGTGAAGAAGCAATAAAACAATTTTATGGCTGGGGGTCATCACAACTCAGGAGCTGAATTAAAGGGCCTCAGGATTAGGAAGGTTGAGCACCACTGCTCTGTCGGATCAAAGAGCCAACAAGGGTCCCGTGGACAGACAGCAAGTACGGGACACATGGAGTGCCGTGTGGGGGAGGGTGCTGTCCACACTGTATTTTCAGTGCAGGTCAGAAGGCTCCAATCTTCTGCTGTAGTAACAGAGCTTCAGAGTGGACCACTTCAGGGAGAGAGGCTGATTTAGCTCTCAGTTCAGCCTGGCTTCTGTGGAGCCCAGCTGGTCCATGATCACAGGGTGAGAGAGGAAGCAAGAGAAAGCAGGAGCAGAGCTTCTCCAGCAACCCTCCCCTAACAATGAACCAACACCATGGGAGAAGCATCAGGCTGTCTGAACAACAGATCGGCCCTTGTACGCACGCCCTCCTCTGGGCACAGGACAGTACCTTTCACTGAATCTTGTGAGGCAAACCTGATTTTTATCATGAGCATCCAGTACCCATGCAAGTACAATGCAGCTGCTGCGATCCGTGAATGACAGACACAATAACACTTTATCGTTTTGCCCATGGCTCGTCTAAAACCGTAAGATATATTGAGCTAGAAATCAGGTTAATAATAAGAATTAATGCTCCTAAAACAAAATGGTGGCATGTTCTTCACCTTCTGGTGCCTTAACAGCTGGGTTCTATGGTTTCTCTGTGAACACTTTCTGATGGTACCGATGTGTGGAGGGGTGTCTGTGTGTGTGTGTGTGTGTGTGTGTGTGTGTGTGAGAGAGAGTTTGTGTGTGTGTGGTATGTGTGTATGTGTGTGAGAGAGAGTGTGTGTGTGACTGTGTGTAGTATGTGTGTATGTGTGTGAGAGAGTGTGTGTGACTGACTGTGTAGTATATGTATATGTGTGTGAGAGAGTGTGTGTGACTGACTGTGTGTGGTATGTGTATATGTGTGTGAGAGAGTGTGTGTGACTGTGTGTGGTGTGTGTGAGTGTGAGAGAGTACGAGTGTGTGTTTTTGTGGTATGTGTGTATGTGTAAGAGAGTGTGTGTGACTGTATATGGTGTGTATGTGTGGTGTGTGTGGGCGTGAGTGTGAGTGTGTGTTTATGGACCTCCTGTTCCCACTCTGCTTTACAGGTGAATTCCTAGCACAGTCCCCCTCCCCGCCCCACAACAGTAATTGCAGGGTATTATTTTTATCCATTAAATAAATCACTCTCTACCATGTGCCATGACTGACTGCCCCTCCGATTTCCCAGGGCGGTACCAACCACACACTCTATCTGCAAACTCCAGAGAGTTTGATAGACAAAATATCCCCCATGGGGGAAAATTTTGAAAAAGCTTGAAAGTGTTGAAGTTGTGTATCTGCATACATCTTAGGACAGTCTGTCAAGGTATAGACTGCCCACTGCTCCATCCTCCCTAAGACTGATGAATGAATACAATGGAGTCCAAGTAAGAGGTTCTTACACTCTCATCTGGGCCCAGATCCCAGGACACCCACGGGGCACTGAGACAGTTGCTATCTCCTCTAGAGATTCTGAGAAAGGCTGCAGGTCAAGGGCCACTTAAGTAAGTTTTGTCTACCCAAAGCCTTTGCTATGTCCTTTCCCCTGTTCCTCCTTTCTCAGCTAACCATTAGTGTAACACACAAAAGTAAAACATTGTACTCAGGAGATAAACTAAACTTGGGGACCCAGAGACACTTGTCTAGAGTCAATGACAGTCTCTGGCTATTCAGTATTAACACAGCCACTAAAAAGACCCTGTGAGATGAACAGGAGCTGGTCACTCACTGAAAAAAAGATGGCTTTAAGCCAGAATAAGAAGAGTGGTGTGTGTGTGAGCATGGCTTTGGGGAACGGGTGGGTAAGGAGAAAGCCTTTCCCACTGTTCTGACTTCACAGCCTCATCCCTGCAACAACCTGGAGGGTAGGTCTCAGGCAGGCTGGGAGGAGGAAGAGCCCCATCACTGAGGGAACCAGGAGAACCCATGTACAGCTCAGGACGGCAGCTGGTTTGGGTGCCACCCTTCCTCCAGTTGCTGCAGGACCTCAGAAAATACGCTGCTGGCTGCTGGTGTATCCAGTGTGTCACAGAGAGTGGTGGGAGATGTGGGTCTGGGCGCCAACAAGAACATGAGACAATCTTTCCCTACCGAACTTCAGTGTGTGTGTGGGTGATCACTGTAGACGCCAGGCTTCTGGCCCCATTCTTTTGCCAGCCTCCTCCCCACACCATGATCATGGTCTAATGGTTCATGCGATGGTGTCAGCAGACAACGAGCCACATCTGACAGAAACAGAACCTGACTTTTCTGAAGGTTTAATATATGATAATATAATATATAGTAACATTGGGAAATATCTGACCAGTCAAAACGAAACAATGGGCTGGGGAAATGGCTTAAAGGGTGAAGTGCTTGCTGTGTAAGCATGAGGACCCGAAACCTGAGTCAGGATCCCTAACACCCATACAAATGCTGGATGTTGTGACATATGCCTGCAGCCCCAATGCTGGGAGTGTGCAGAAAGAGCAGCAGCCTCGCCAGGCTTACTAGCCAAAGTAATGATGGGTTCTCTCAGGGAGAAAACCTATCTCAAAAGGTGAGGTGGAGAGCAACAGAGAATAGCATCTACACCAATCCTGGGTCTCTGCATTTATCCATGAGGGAGTGCACCCCCACATACATGCATGCAACACAAACAACACATACATGTGTGCAACACATACACACACACATCCAATGAGACAGAGTAACACAACAAACGAGAGGCATAAAACTGGGTGTGGCAGAGATGTCTATAACCCGTTACTCTGAAGACTGAGATGGCAGGTTCCAGCTCCCAAGACCATCCCCTCAAAGGAGGCACTTCTGACACTTAAGAATATATAATACCTATGGTATCACTGAGAAACTACTGGATAACAAATATTTAAAGACTCTATTGATTAGGAAGGAATGCACTATACCATCAACTTGGTCTTGAAAAAAAAATGCCATCAAGTTACTTCTAAGAGAAGGAGCATGGTGGAAAGTACCACAGAGAAAGCAGAAGTATGCTCTAGCATGTGCCAGCATTTCCAGGCGGTGGCCTCCCTGGCAGCCAGGGCAAAGGCAAACTGCTGAATTGGCAGTTATGGTCACGCTAAGCATCTCCCTGTAATTAGGGTGACAGGGGAAGTGGCACAGGGAGGAAGAAGAATGTGGCCTCAGATTCGGGGGAGGTGAGGATACTGATTATGTTTCTCTGGAGAGATTCAAGCCAATGACCAAGCTGCTGTGACCTGGGCCTGCTTGGGGCCCAGGAATGCAGCCAGGAGTCACCTGAGCACACCTGAAAGGCGACTCCCTCAAAGTGAGACATGCTGGAAGGTTAAGATACATGGAGTTTCAGAGAGGTAGTCTAAAGGTTACATGGCAAACAATAACATTTTGGGTATACGTTGGGTTAGATAAGGTACATTTTAAACACCAAGTTTACTGGTTTTTGTTTTTTTTTTTTACAGCCTGGTGTTGAGACAATGTTTCAGTCTGCACTACTGAGTCCAAGCCAGTGGTAGGAGCATGGCGGCTGGAAGGTTGGGGTTTGAATAAACACCATAAGCCAGGAGGTAACTTGTCAGAGAATACGTCCTGGTTGATATTGGTTAGCAGACAATTTCCCCTTTAGGAAGCAGGAAAAGTAATGACAACAGATTCGAGTGATCAAGGCTAATTGGCAGGGTGCTGCCCCTCTGTGCCTAGAGGGTGGTGGTCTCCAACAGTGAAGGAACCTGACAGAAGCTCTGTTCTGCTGCTGCCCTCCAAACTAGAGTAATTCTAGACTAGAGCAGGATGGACCTCACAAGTGCTGTTCTCAGCCAGGGCCCTCCCAGAAGCTGTTCTGTCTGCTTTAGTCCTTTCATGGGCACATGCTACAGGTTTTCCTGTGCTGTGTACACACTGATACACACGGAAGACAAGGGAGCACAAGATGGGCAAACGCAGGACTTGGGGCAGTTTGAAAGGAAAACTCCTACAATATTTAGCGGGAAGTGCTATTTAAAGGCTGCATAAGAAACATCTACTTCTGTGCTTTTAATCAACGAATCAGAAATCTCAGGCTTTGATTTAAGGAAATCCAGTGCCTTGCAGTATTAAATAACCCCATTAAACAAAGCCTTTGTAAAACCAGCTTTCCCTTCTTTGCAAACCTAACAACCTGGTAATCAAAGCAGTGTCACCGCTTCACTCCAGGGCAATAGTTTCTTATGTAGAGAAGAAACTGTGAGGAACAAACACTCAAATGACAAAGTAAAATGTGTTTGTAAACACGACCTGCCGTCAGGCAGCCCAGCCAGCAGCAGTGCTGGCTGCACATGGCTGAACTTCCATGAACAAGCAACTGCGGGTATATATGTAAGCCAGGACGGGACAAACACAGACCCAGACTTCCAGACTTCCAGCAGTGTCCGGCCTGCTCATCGGAACTCTAACAGCCCTGCTCCTTTCAGGAGTGAGGGTCTTGCATCTCCCCAGCAGTTTGGGGACCTTCCCAGACTGGCAGATCTGCAGCCTGAGCAGGGAATAAGAGAGTGGGAAGCTTTAGAGGGGATCCTGGGCATGGGGGCACTGAGAGACCCTGGGTAGCCATGAAGGACAGAGGTGGCTTGATGTGTGCTCCACTTCACCGACTGGGTGGCCTCTGCAAGTTACAGCAGCCATCTGAAGTGTGTGCGAGAAGAAAGCGAAAGGAATTCTACACGTGGGAGGCAGTGAGACCCAGGTTATAAGAAGCGCCCTGCGGAAGTTACTCCCCCTGATCCCTAAAGGCAAGAGAGATACAATAAAATCTAGCTGCCTACCATAAAAATCAAACACAGGAAGACGTACATCATATGGTACAGAGAATTCAAGACACGAGAGAGCATGACCCATCAGGGAGTCTTCCAAAAGTAACTAGGATCCAGACAAAGATTATGCAGATACCCGACGGTACAGACGAGAAAAGGCTAGGTCTGCGGTCTGAGGACGGAGAACAAGCTGACATCACCTGCCCTGTGGTGTGACATCATCTCAGACACCAGGCATCCCCTATGATGCATTCCTCCTGAAAACAGTTTAATCTCTATTTTCACAGATTCATATGCAGAACCGAAACATCGAGGTACTCGCTGTTTCTAGATGGCTCAAAATCACCGAACACATTTTATCTATGACTGGAGGAGAATAAGGCAAACGTACTCTACACAGAACAAGTAGGAACTTCAAGTAAACTTAGAGGCGCCTGTGTCATCACCTATTCCACTGACCAATAGGGTTGGGGGCTGGAGAGAAGGCCAGCAGGTAAGAGCATGCACTGCTCTTCCAGAGGATCTGGGCTCTACTCCCAGCACCCACATCGAGAGCTTCACAGCTACCTGTAACTTCCACTGCTCCAGGGCATCCTTCACCCCTGGCCTCTGAACACCTGCACTCAGGTACACATAAATGCCATACAGGCACAGAGAGAGACATAGTCAAACATGACAAAAATGAAATAAAATATTAAAGCTGGTGAAGAAAGGCAGAAAGAAAATAAAACCACCACCTCCACCTCCACCACCTCCTCCTCCTCCTCCACCTCCTCCAGACACAGAAGGTGGCTGGTGGGGAACAGGTACTACCTACCCCACCTGAACATCAGTGTGGGCATCTCGCCCTCATGCGCTCTCATTCTGTATTCTTTTTTTAAAAAAATATTATTTATCTAATGTATATGAGTACCCTGTCGCTGTCCTCAGACACACGTGAAGAGGGCATCGGATCCCATTACAGATGGTTGTGAACTCATGGATTTGAACTCGGGACCTCTGGAAGAGCAGTCAGGGCTCTAACCGCTGAGCCGTCTCTCCTTCCATATTCAATTTTACCGCTGGAATGAATTTGGCACACGCTCATTCAAGCCAGCGGGCCGTTGTTTCAGCTTCTTTGCTGGCTGACACCCAAACCGAACTTCACACAGGGCTGTCAGCAGCCTGTGCTAATCCTCGGGGCAGGATAAAGCCTCAGAGCAAATCCGAAAGTCAGGCTGCTGACACCGACATCTCTGTCAAAATGAGTTCTTAAGTTTTTATTTTTTGAGCTCGTGAGCGTGTGTGTGTGTGTGTGTGTGTGTGTGTGTGTGTCTGTATCTGTCTGTCTGTCTGTTCATGGAGGTTGGGACTGCAGGTAGTTGTGAGCTGACCAAGAAGGGAGTTAGTAACAGAACTTGGGGCCTCAGGAAGGGCAAAGAAACTGAGCCATCTCTCCATCCCTATCAGGATGTTTCCTTTCGGTAAGACTGGATAAAAATCTACGGCCAGAGCATCTTACTAGACTCATCTTTCCCTCGAACAGAAGGGTCCCATTTTCCTGCGCTGGGCAAGGGTGGCAGAAGGGCAGGTACAGGGGGCCTGATCAGCCACTCCATGAGGTGTCAGTGAATCTGTGCCGAGGAACAGCACAACACCTCTTCTGCAGAACAGCTGTCTGCATCCCATGTCCAGAGTTCCCAGTGAGGCAGCAGTGAGGACTTAGATGCCTTCCATCCAGATGGCCGCAGAGGACCTCGATTCCAACCACGAGCGTGCATCTCAGCACGGTGCTACACATGCTATAGCAGAGCCCCGTCTTTCCCAGGCTCTGCAGGCAAACTGGCATCCTCATGCCACTCCCTGTCAACAGTGCCTCTAATTCTTCAGAGGATGACAAACACTCCCACACGTTACCGAATGCCCCTGCCTTACGCAGGCAAATCCAGGAACCTCTGATTCCACCTGGTGATATGACTCCATCCCTAAGAACTGGTTTGGGAGCAGTGCAGCTCTTCGTAAACCTGCAGGAGCAGTGTGAATGGCATCTGGACATGCAGTCTCACCGGCTCTAGCACGGTCTTCTCTAAATAGTCCAACACTAGCATACACGACAGCTTCTGACTCTGACAACACTCCCCTAAGTAAGTGAGCGGTCAGGGCCTCTGCACGTTGCTACAGATTAGAGCCACACTGCGGTGTGAGTGTTGCAGTGAGGGCAGATGGCAGAGCCACGGGCTATTGTACATGAGCAAGGCAGTAGATCCTGGAACAGCCTCAGTGAATCTGGTTCAGGATGTCGCCAAAACTGTCCTGGAGAGAAAGCAACACCTGTCTCGGTGAGCAAGTGGTAAAGGGATGGCCATGGATGGCCTCAGCTATCAGGATTACAAAACAAGGCAGAGGATGGGCCCCACTCTCCTATACACAGGCTGGCTTTCAAACTTCAGACCTCTCCTTACATGTTCGAAAGGGAACCCTAGAGGCTGGGCTGGACTGCAACACACAAAGGTCTCTTGGAGTGTAAACTCTGAGCAAAAGCTGAGGTGGGACAGGGCTTCTCGGTTTAGTGCCTCCAGCCTTCTAGAGAGCCTCTTAGCAGGAGGACATATCAGCTTGAGGAACCCAGGGAGCTTCACTGAAAATCAAACTGGACCCTGGTGCCTCTCTAGAAAGTCCTCTGGTAAAGGGCTGCCTCCCACCTTCCTCATGGCACATTCTCTGGCCTTCAGACTCAGGATGCAAGTGAAACGCTTCTGCCCTCAGGATTTGTCGCTGCTTGGGGCTACAAAACATCTTAAGCATTTCTCTGCTTCTCCACAGCATATAAACGACAAGCTGATTTCCACATGCAATGTGATTTCTCCCTTTATCAATCATTTTTAATTAGGCCTAGAAAATGCTGGCTGGGCAGAAATACCTAGCTTCTCCTTTAAGGCTAAGTGGGATCTTCCTATAGAGGCAGAGCAGTGAGGCCAGAGAAGGCTGTGTACAGGAGGCGGAGCTCATTAAAGCCATGTGTCTAGAAGAACAAGAGAGAAAACAGATGCCTATTCCAGACCATAGGCCAACATGGCAGGGGCTGGACCTGAAGCTCTCCGGACACTTGCCCCATATAAAGCCTATTTATAAAGTATTTATACTGCTTCTCTCAACTCTGTTTACCTCTGACACTTCTGCACATTCCCCCACACTCACCGTCATCTTAAAGACTTGGATCGACAACTAAGAGTTCTGAAATCTCTGGGCCTGTCCATCTGAAGCAAGGCTTTCAGCCTTGTCTTGTCTGACTTTGCAGATTTTGCTTCCGCTGTGTTCATGAGAGTAAAAGTACAAGAAAGGACTAAAGGATCAGAAAGCTGAAAGAACATCCTACCAGAGCTTTCGTAAGAACATATTTATGTCCTTAGCATATACCACACCCTTTCTGGGAAGATATTACTGGCCTGGAAGCTGGGTTAGTGGACCCTAAAATATACCTCACAAAAAGCACAGTTACCCTCCCAAAATAGGCCCCATAATTAAGTAAAGTCTTTTTAAGAGAATTGTTCTGTGTCACAGCTTCGGCGAATGCAGCCATACTGGGCTACGAAAGTGCTCAACGACTCACATTTAAGCCAGACCGTGGTGTCACGGCAAACAGATGCAAACAGCCTTGTGGACCGAAAGACTTGATCACAGTCATCCGCAGTGAGATCCGTCTCCTCCCTAAGCACATCTTCGTCTCACCAGAATCACTCTCCTTGATTCAAAACCAAGGACCAGCTCAGGCAACAACACCACTTCACCTGAAGACGATCACATCTGAGGAAGCTGGGGCCTGCAGCAGGAGACTGCCCTTCTATGCAGATGCTGAAGTCAGGCTGTGAGAACCTCCCTTTCTTGTCTGTCTGAATTCATTTATGTCTGCTTTTGCTTGGAGTCAGGGGTAGTGAAGGGAGGCAGGTTCTTGGGAACCATCTCAGGCCTCTATATACTGAGCCCTTCTCAGGGTGTGTGTGTGTGTGTGTGTGTGTGTGTGTGTGTGTGTGTGTGTGTATGTGTGTGTGTATGTGTGTGAGTGTGTGTGTGCACATGTGTATGTGTGCGTGTGTATGTGTGTGTATGTGTGCGCGTGTGAGTATGTGTGTGTGTATGTGTGTGCGTGTGAGTATGTGTGTGTATGTGTGTATGTGTGTGCGTGTGAGTGAGTATGTGCGCATGTGTTGAGTATGTGTGTGTGTATGTGTGTGCGTGTGAGTATGTGTGTGTATGTGTGTGCGTGTGAGTGTGTGTGTGTGTGTGCGCGTGTGAGTATGTGTGTGTATGTGTGCGCGTGTGAGTATGTGTGTGTATGTGTGTGTATGTGTGTATGTGTGTGCGTGTGAGTGAGTATGTGCGCATGTGTTGAGTATGTGTGTGTATGTGTGTGCGTGTATGTGTGTGTATGTGTGTGCGTGTGAGTGTGTGTGTGTGTGTGTGTGCGAGCGTGCGCGCACGCACATACGTTAAAATATTTTGAAATAAAAACTCTCAAAGTTTCTCTGGCTCTAACACTAGTCTCTCAGTCTCAGCACCACTGACGTGTGGGGTCATTCTCTGCGTGTGTGCACACATGTAGTTCTAACATCCTCAATATCACCAAATACCTCCTGGGAAGGCACAATGACCCCAGATGACAACCACCGTTTTTATCTCTCCTTGCATTTATCTCTCACACTGATATGGCCGAGAGGAGAGGGGGAATCTTGGTGTCTCAAGGTATTCACAAGCTGTGCTTTAAGATGCTTAAGTTTCTTGACTCATAGTGAAGAAATAGAATCTGAGAAATACTTGTGCCTTAAGAGATTTGTCCGTGGCACCCCACTGCCTCAGCTGAAGAGGGCCAGGACCGGTTGTCATCAGGACAGGGAAGACGGATTTGCTACGCTGTCCTCCTTTCTCCACTCTCAGAAGAGCACACGACAGAATACGGCAGACCCATTGCTAGGCTCAGTACTGAGAGCGATGGGCGGGAGGAGTTTAGG
Source organism: Rattus norvegicus (assembly GCF_021556685.1). Classification (NCBI taxonomy): domain Eukaryota; kingdom Metazoa; phylum Chordata; class Mammalia; order Rodentia; family Muridae; genus Rattus; species Rattus norvegicus. The sequence goes on along the minus strand of NC_141553.1, from coordinate 46,162,729 downwards.
GCAAGGGATCTACTAATATCTACTGGGGCAAGGCATTCCGGCCAGATCCTGACAGGCTCAGTGCTTCTGTGTTAGGCAGGTGCAAAGCAGGAGCCTCTTCTAAGAGTCTCATGGGACGGGTGGGACAAGGACATAACATCAGAGGGAAGGAAGATCAGAAGGGGGTAGTTTAGCTCATAGGACAGGGGGTGGCAAAGGAAGGAGATCATCTAAACATGGTGGACGAGTGTGTGGGACACTGCCACGACCTGCCTAAGATCGGCAGGGGGCACAGTGGGTACTTCAGTGCGCCAGGCACTGTGTGCCCGGAAGGGCTCAGCCTCAGCCCTCTCCCCCATCCCACATGCAGGTCACTCTCATCCATCACACTTTAACCAGCTGAGATGACTGTCCTCTACAATTCATTCTTTCAATCTTTCATTCACACAGAGTGTGAGTCCAGTCCCCTTACTGGACAGTCCTGTGGGTTTCCACAAAAGCCTACAGTCGTATAAATAACACCACAGTTAAGATATGGGACAATATGATCACTCTTCTCAAACAATTTCCTAGTGTCCCCTAATTGTTTATTATTCTGTTTTTCATTAAGATAAAACATCTGGGTTCAGCACAGTGAGTTAATGCATGTATGCAGTATCTAACGATCAGATCAGAATAAGCGTTCTCACTCCACGATAAAGTATTTCTGCATGCATGGGACTGTTGTGTCCTGAGTTTTTTGGAAGTAAATCCTATATTGTGATAATTAAACTTCACTAATGGGTTAGAAACCAGGCCTACCCCTTTCGGCTGCAATGCTGTACCTCCAGCAAGCTGACACAGGCACGTTCCTCCTTAGCGCTGAGAAGACTTGAACCCCTGGTTCGGAAAGCTGCACACGAGACTTCCTGGCTGAGATTACTGTAGAGACCTCCTGAGGCCATGTCACGGCCCTGACTCACTAACCAGGCAGGTGGCCTTAACATCAGCACCCTGTAGCAACGACACAGTTGGTTCTCTCCCAAACGCAGGTAATGGCTCCACCACAAAAACCAAACTGTTCGTCCAATAATTGGGTCTCTGTGAAGGCACGTAACCACAGGAGGTAAGATCGAAAGGAAGGTTTGCAAATAAAAGCCCATACGAACCAAACGGATCATGTGCCTCGCTCTGTCCCTTCTCACTGACGCGAGTGAGTAGTATCAGAACTTGAACCAAAAGCTCAAAGGATGTGACCTCACTCCATTGTAACCGTGGCAGGAAGGGAGGCTGCGTTAGCTGTGCCTGTCTGACAGTGGCTTCCTTGGGTTGCAGAAGGAGGCCCAAGTAACAGCCCCTCCCTCTCTCTCGCCTCCCTCCCATCCCCCTCTCCAGGCTCATTATGGAGAAAGTGATGGAGAAGCTACTGTGGTGGCCACTGTGAAGTCCCATGTGTGCAAACAATCCATTCCTCAAGTCTTCCTGCTGAAAGCCTTCTAGTGGCTCATCTTCAGAGGCGACTGTCCCCACACAAGGAGTCTGTCCTGAAGCATGGCTACCGTGGAGCGCCTACTGCGCCCCACCATCTCTCAGCTCACGTGCTCCCACAACCGAAATATTAAAGGCCTTGGTTGACAGAGGAGCCTGAGACCCCAAGGGTACAAAACAACCAGTGGGTACAGAGATTTAACCTAGATCCCCTGACTCCAAAGCCTGCCCTCTTCGCTGCCGCCTGTCAGGACAGCTCTTGGTCTCTCAAGCTTCTGCTCCAGCCTGGGGCAGCTTTCAGGAAGCTCTGCTGAGAACTGCCTTTCGTTTCCCATTCTTCAAGTGGCCAACTTCTCTCTGTTCAACATGCTGTTCATCTCGAACTCCCAGCTTTGGACACTGCTCTTCTCGTCTGTGAGTTTATTCCTCCCATTACACAGCTGGCTTAGAACATACACTAAATTGCCAATGGTGCCCTAGGCCCTTCCTTTGAGCTTCCCCAAATCTAGACTTAATAGATTTTTATAAAATCTATCCCAGATCTCTTAATAACATCAGTTTTAACCAGAAAAAAAAGGCATATTGTCAGAAAACACCAATTTGGTGCCCCGTTTAATAATAAACTTTCGTTTGAGGTTTAGAACAGATTTGAAAGATGCCCAGGGTGGGGCAGGGGCTTCCCCTCGGGGACACCACCTTACTTATACTAAATGTGTTAGAAATAAATGTGACAGCACTTACCCAAATTTCCACCAACTATCACAAACGTTATATACACCACATGTCTTCTAAACCAGCAGTAGGACTGACCCTGAAAAAACAATGCAAATAAACACCTTAGTCACAATCCACTCCACTCTGCCCAACGCACTCTCCGTGCCTCTTCGCCAACTGGGGCACCCAGTCACTCAGCAAACTCCTTACCAGCTGCCCCTCTGCTTTGTTTGCCCAGGAAAATGAAACCAATTCATGAATTACTTTAGCATACACTAATAAGGAAAACAAAGGACCCTGTGAAAAGTGGAATCAATTAGAAACTGCGCTTGCAAATTTGAGAATCTACAATCCTTTAAAACTACCGAGAGTAAGAGAACAGTGGGGAACTCCCTAGGCCAATTCCTCTCCTCTTTATCATAGTTCTTCCTTCTGCCTAGCTCTGGGGGTGGGGGAGTCCCGGGCTACTCTTCTCTCTCCTCCAGTAAACAGATACTTGGTTATCTGTAAAACATGGCCGCTTTCACAGGGTCTTCAACATTGAACTAACTTAGTCCGTACAGGACGCAGAGCGGTTGAAACCACCACCACCAGCAGCAGCAGCACTAGGAAGAGCTGAGGGAGCCTAAGCTTTGACCACTGGCCTCCCCACTGCCCGACCTGAGACCTGGCGAGCCCTGGCATGGCTCCTCACCTCCACTGCACACACACCAGGCCCCAGACCTACTGCAGAGCCCACACCCCGGGCTGGGACTCCTTCCTGTCACCGCACGTTTACTCATGAGATGGTACCACCCGACTCATACTTGCTCTGGCTTTCTTTGTGCATGTTCCCAAGCAGGGGAGCCTTGACAAGTGCCTTCCTGGCTCCCCGTCCCTTCCCGTCCTGTCCCTAACAGTAGAAGGCACAGGTATTTTCTATTTTCTTAGGCAGGCGCCTTTTGCCCTTCTGGACTATCTAGGTCAGTCTGTAGCATTTTTCAGAATTCTAAATGAATTTTTGTCGTTGTTGCTGTTTGTTCCGTTTTTAAAGAATAATGTCTTTAAGCACTTCAATGCAACATGCGAATGTACAGAGTTTAAAAGAAGGAAAACACATCCACACTCAGTTATCAAAATATTTAACAGCTACCCAGTGGAAAAACAAAGTTGAGATGGATTTCCTCTGATAGACAGGTCAATGATTTTTCTGCAAAAAAAAAAATCATTTTAAATGTCATTTTTAAGAGCAGATTTAAGCCTCTCTTCATACTCATTAGCTTCCATTGTTTCATTGATTTTCCTAGTTTGGGAGAGTCACATTGTTTCTCTCTTTATTCCTGGTTTAATAATACCCTCCCCTGTCACCCACACGGTAAAGGAAGCATTCGCCGTGCTGTCTGAATCAATCAGTGATTAGGTACACTGACTGTACAAGCTTGGCTGATATTAATATTATCTCATCTCTTTGGCAGCCTGTGAGGTCCTAAAAGTGTAGATGGACATCTCGGCATTCTATATTTACATGACAACTGAGGTTAGGCAACAAAACGTTCTCTCCTTTTTACAGAGTGGATGCTTCATTTGTGTCGATGACTGACAGGTCTGGGAACAGACCAGCTGTTCAAGTATTCGCTGATAAGTAACACCCTGGATGCCTACACGGGCATAAGTGGTAAGTACGGTCCCTGCCTTTCCAGAGCATCAGGTCCAGCGGCCTCCCTCCAGTGGTCTGCACCAGCCAAGAAGCTCTCCAACTCCCAGGGTCTTGCATAGTATAGAATGGTGAACCATGTGGCAAGGCACTTGGAAACTGGACCAAGATCCAACTTCCTGTCAATCAAGCAGACCTGACCCTGTGGTGCTGGGGCAGGTAAATCAAAGAGAGCCCCAGGAGTGATGTCTTCGAATATGAGACCAGAGATGGCAAACTCAGGTAGGTCGACTTAGCGTCTGGCTACATCCTTCGTTCCAAGCCCTGCAGCATCTGTGATGAGTCAGAGTCATGGTAGACAAGGGGCTGTCCACATTATCCTTTTTATCTAAGTAACTTCATCAAGGGATGACCGTGTACCTTTTGCCAGAAGCAAACAGAACACAGGATAGTTATCCCTTTTCAAACTGAAGAAAGCATAACAATTTTCTCCGCGGTAGTAACCAGGGCAGAGTGACCAAGTGCTCATGCAGAAATCTACCGCTGGCAGCATTTTCCCCATCTAACATTATGTCAAGTGACTCTCAGGCCATGTGGCAGCATGTTCCTCCTCTCCGGGAGCTTCCCAGGCTGATGAGCACATAATCCTTTATACTGCCACCCCACTAGGTTTTGGATATATGCTTTTAGTAACCAGTAAAAACAACTGGAGGATAGCGAAGGCGGGGGGGGGGGGGGGTGTCATCTCCCGCATCTTTGGTTTCTAGACCTGCAATGTGTGTGCAGTCATGAAGGAGTAATGGTGTTTTCGTGTGCCCTCTCACACAACAGTGCATGGCCCCCTTTGTACTTTCTGTTTCTAGGGCATGCCAAGGCTGTGTGTGACTTCTGGGTTAAAGGCGACCTGTTCAGTACACTCTGTGAGCAGGGATGGTTCTCATCAAGACTGGATTATTCTCGATGTCCTCTTCCTAAGGGAGCCCTCACATATACTCCCCCAGCCACGGTGCCTCAAGAGTAGGGGGCAACAGTCCCTGTAGGGGTGGGCATCAGAATGGCTTAGGGCTTTGCAGGACACCAGAACACCGACAGGACATTTCACAGGAGTCTTCATTTCCTGAGGCTTCACTCGAACAAAACTCTCCCAGGTGACTGCTGTGTATACTCTGTGTATATGAGGGGTAGAGAGGCTCTGACTCAAGAGACCCCTAAACTCTTGCCAGTGATAGGGTCAATAATAAACATGCAGCTCAATGTAAGCCAATGAGACAGAATGTTTTACTGGGAGCTTCCTACTCTTCCGGAAGGATCTCTTTTGTCTGTTGTTCTCTCTCTCTCTCTCTCTCTCTCTCTCTCTGTGTGTGTGTGTGTGTGTGTGTGTGTGTGTGTGCGCACGCGCGCGCGCGTGCATGCGTGCCTGCCTGTGTGTACTGCCTGGGCTGTTCACATCTCTGCTGCTGTAGCCTGAGGATGCGGGTGGTCCTGGAGCTAAGGAGAACACAGGGAAGCACAGTGTAGGTGAGCCCAGCACCTCTGAGTTCCCATGCGCTCCTCACTGCTTAGGCCTCCACGAGTGGAGGAGTTTTCAATAGTCTGCTCTAGAAAACTTCTAAAGGACTCAATCCTAAGTAATGTTGGAAAAGGGAGAGAATGGCAAGGCACTGACACCCCACATTCTGAGGGGTCCCAACTCTGCAGATTCATTCTGTTCAGGGAACTGACCCAGCAGTGCCCTGGTTATTGTCTGCATTTCCAAAATCTTCCGAGTCAGCTGGACGCAATGTGCCCGAGGCTATGCAGCACTTTCCCAATTATCTTAACCAGAGTGGTCACTGGCTGCCTTCCCAAGAAGTCACAGGGATGCCACTTCCTGCAAAGACAATAGGAGTCTAATTGCTCAGTCCCAGCCTCCAGTAGGAAGGGCTTGGGGCTTCTGGATCTGCTCCGATTCCTTGTGGAATTAGTGGGTGTGGGGGGGTGGGGGCTCCCTGGTCTGGGAAAACTCAGGAGAGCTGTATCTTATGCAGGCATTTATGCCATTTTAGATGCTGCTGGTTCTTAGTAAAGCTCTTTCTGAGAAACGCAAACAGACTACACGGAACCACGGGTGGCTTTAGTAGAATTGATCCCCACGTAGGAGTGGTGTATGGTGTGGAGAGTGGAGTGGTGTATGGGTGTGGAGAATGGAACGTCCCAACAGACAACTCTGTGTCTCCTTGCTTGATAGCCACACTGGAGAGAGGGTTACTCTGGGGTTGAACTGATGCTGCGTCTGTTGTGGTGGGCGGATGAATGTTCTATCAGTCAGTGAGCACACTGTCTGGCCTCTCAGACCCTTTTGCTTTCTCTTTCCTGCCCACTTCCCTACGTCCAACTTCCCCAGTCCCAGCGGCTTCCAGTGCTGCGCCACTGCCATTCTGGCTGGTGCCTCATCAGCTGCCAGCTGGAAGGAAGGGATCCCCTTGGTCACTGCTGTGTTCCCAGCGCTTGTGCAGTACCTGGCCCGGAACTTACGCCTGCTGAGTGAGTGACTGAGAGAGTGTCTCACGAGAGCTCCTGTCACTTCCTGACCCTGGCTCCTTCTCCTCCACCTTACTGTATATATGAATCTCTAGGACACAGGCTGCTTAGTCCCAACTACGACATGCTATCTGGGAAGCATTTATAGGCTAGAGCCATGCTTTGAAAGTGAGAGACGTCTCACTGTGGCCATGAAGCTTACAAGAGGCCTTCTAAGCAGAGGGCTGCAGAGGTGGGCATTTTAGCCAGGCTGCTGACCGAGAGCTTTGGCTGCCAGGTTAACAGTAGTGCACACATGCGCACGCTCGACCATCTCTCCAGGGAGCCTACTATGCAGTGAGCACGCAAGAACAGTTGGGTCAAGTGCATGTGACAAGGGGCATCAGTTTTCCTCACAGTGGAACGCTCTCCAAAAATCAAGCTAAGGAATGAGAGTTACAAAGGCTGCCGGCTGGCTGGAAACGAGGCTCTGTCCCACATGGCCCCTGAGTCATGTCCATCAGTGACTACCAGATAGGACAGCACACACCTGTAATCTCAAAACCTGGGAGGCTAAGTAAGGCAGAAGCATCACAAGTTTGATACCAGCTTGGGCTATGCACCGAGAGACCCCGTCTCAAGATAAAATAAAATCGGTAAGTAAAAACCAAAACCAAACCCAACTGCCTATTATCTACAAGGTTAAACACAAGCAAAGAATAAGGGCTGAGAGAGGTGGGGCGCCCCCTCCCTCCCTTCTCAGCTCCCCCCCTCCGTGGCTACTGCTGTCCTGTGTGGTGTAAAGGCAGGTGGCTATGAACACAGTAACAAGAGATTTAAAACCCAGCCCCAACTCCATCCCCTCATCACCACAATCTTCTCTGAAGACCAAATGGTCCAAAATACGAGAGCTCCAAATGATCCACTAACACACTAAACAAGGAGGCAGCAGACGAAGCTCTGCCCGCTGCCAGTCACGGTGGTTCTGAGTGACTGTATACTGCTCTCTTCCTTTTGGGTGGGAGTCGGGGCTGATTACCAGGGTACTCTGGGAAGGCCTCGCTGACCCACAGGCTAACCCCCTTCTGTCAATTCCAGCTTCCCTCCAGAAAGCAATATGGACTCCAGCAAGGCTGTGGTTGCTTTATGGTTTGCTGGAGTGGAAGCAAACAGCAGAGGGAGGAGGAGAAGGAAGAAGGGGAGGAGGAAGAAGAGGAAGAGGAGGAAGACAGAGTGGAGAAGGGCACAGGAGGCACTAGGCCAGCAGGAAGGAAGTACTGACCATCCACAGACTAAGGAAATATGAAGGGCAAACAACTTTCACAAGCTGGCTGCTCCTTGTACTTCAAGTACCAGGAGGACACCTCAGCGGCTCACGGTGTGCAAGGCATTGCGGAATCACCCATGAGCTCGCTCTTGGCTACTAAGAGGCTGAGAGTGGATTCCTGAGATTGTGGCTCCGAGATTAGACTGGGAACTACAGATCGGGGGCTCATGGGCACTCAGGCATGGACTGTTAGGCAAACAGGTAGCTGAGTCAAGGGAGTGCCATTGCCACCACCACATCACCCAGGAATGTTCAAGCAATGCATATACCAACATACCTTCATATTTTATTACTACACTGAAACCTGTAGATCAAGGGTATCCACTCATTTGGGGTTGGAAATAAATGAAGTGTCATTGGAACAATGAGTTGACTATCTAGGGTGGGGTCAACTCTGAGCCTCTAACCCATTAGTTTGAAACACATGTGTGCAATAACCCTATCTTTCTGCGCCGTTGAGAAATCACCTCAGGTGCAGGTAGAGTGAGAAAAACGAAGCTAATACTGTTTTTATGGCAAACTCGAATTGTTTCCGAGTTGCCCTTTTAAGTGAGGCAGTTTCTAGGCCCTGCAATCTAGTCTGGATCGGAAACACTGCATCGCTGTGATGTAAGCATGCCTGCTAGGCACGTTCCCCCTGGCTCCCAGTCTAAAGTGACAACCTGGAGTGGCTCCAGGCTGAGGAAATGCACTTCTGTGTAATTTCACATCAAGCCCAGAATGGAGGCTAGCAGTGAATCACACAAGCCTTAGATGTAGGCTGCGACCAGATCAAGCTTGAGAACGGATGGAATGCTAAAGAGTGTCTTAGAATTTAACAATTAGTTTTTAGTATCAAAACCCAGAGTGTCTCATATACCCAGTATACATGCACATACACACACTCTCTCTCACATACACATATACACATACACATATTCTCTCTCTCTCTCTCTCTCTCTCTCTCTCTCTCTCACACACACACACACACACACACACACACTGATGCATGTATATATTTATATACATGTGTATATTTATACACACTTGCATGCTTAAATTCACTCACTCATAAATACACAGTCACACATGCCCACTCACATACACTTGCACACACACATATTTATACATACCTGTACATACATGCACACACAATGCACACCCAGACCCACATGCACACTTCTAAGGCTTATACTAAATTCTCATTATTAGACAGAAGTGCAGCAGACCAGGCTTCACTTAGATCCCCCTCTGCCAGGCCCAAGGTTCTAAGGGCTCTGACAATTAGAGACCTGGTTCCTCCTTGAGCCAGTACCCAAGTCTTAGCCCCGGCACCCCATAGCCCATGTTAAGGTTCTTAGTTACAGCTCTGATGAGCCAACATCTTGTCAACTTTATCAAGAACCTGTTTTAACCACCCCTGAGGACATAGTGTTTTAAACCAACATACCTCCCATAAAAACAGAATTTCTCAAGGTCTTATTTTTATTTTCCCAGCTCAGCCCTGTTAAGCTTAGTAAACTTGGGGAAAATCCTTGATGACTGAACATGAAGCAGAACATTCCCTTCTCTCCCTTCTGCCTTTAACAAACCTCCATTTGTTTGTCAATTGTCAATTGACAGTCAAAAGACAGTCAATTCCCAGCACCAGGGGATGGCTCTGTGGGCAGAAGCCTGTTGCTCCAGCCCGGACGGTGGCACATGGACTCTGAGACATCAATTCTTTAACAAACTGGATCTTTAATTGTAAATAAAAGGACAACTAGTGCTCCCTCATCCCCCGAAAGTAATCAATAAACAGAAATTATCAGGAAACATAAATGACAAAAAAGCAAGAAAAAGCCCGAAAAAGAAAACCAGACTTTATAGACACGAAAGGACATTCTCTATAGAGCAACCATGGCTGAGAGCAGTCATCTGTACAAGAAGACTCAAACAGATGAACAGAACAACACAGTCCAAAACAGACAGAGGCGGACACGGAGTCAACGTCAGCACCTGGTGCTGGGATCACTGAAGGAATTAAGTTGAATTGTACCTTCCCAAAAGATATGAGGAAGTCTTGACCTGCAAGGCCTCACCAAGTGGCTTTACTTGGAAATTACAGGTACAGCTCCCTTGTAGATGTAGAGACGAGGTTATATAGAATAAAAGAAAATGCTGGAGCCAGCAGGGTAGATGGATACTCTCTCTCTCTCTCTCTCTCTCTCTCTCTCTCTCTCTCTCTCTCTCTCTCCTCTCTCTCTCTCTCTCTCTCTCCCTCCCTCCCTCCCTCCCTACCTACCTACCTACCTACCTACCTACCTAAAACAAGAAGGACAAACACAAGGAGACCCCAGGAGACCTCAGAGGAGACCCAGAGAGATCATGTGTTCAGGAAGAAGAACAAGGATCAGTGCAATGCAGCCAGAAGCCAAGCGCTGCCCGTCCCCACCAGCAGCCGGCAGAGGACTCTCCTTGCCAGGCCTCAGAGGCAGCACCACCCTGCTCACACCTCAGCTGGCTCTGGCCTCCAGAGGACATGTCTGTGAGGCTCCATTTCTGTTGCTCGAGCTGTAGGTTTGGTTGTCCCTGTTACAGCAATCCCAGGAAGTGAATATACAGTATCAGTATCTTGAAGAAAACTCTATGAAAATTAGTTCTAGGGGCTGGAGAGGTGGCTCAGCGGTTAAGAGCGCTGACCGCTCTTCCAGAGGTCCTGAGTTCAATTCCCAGCAACCACATGGTGGCTCACAACCATCTGTAATGGGATCTGATGCCCTCTTCTGACATGTCTGAAGACAGGGACAGTGTACTTATATACATAAAATAAATAAACAAATGTTTAGTAAGAGTTAGTTTCAGATGAATGGCAGAATTTTTTTTTAAAGGTCAAACAGAAGGGTTTCAGAAAACAACTCATAGAACACCTTCACATTTTCCAATGGGCAACATCTTTTAAACTAGAACACATTAAAAAAAAAAACATACTGACCAAAAAAAAAAAAAGATATATCGCGATTTGAATTATACTGAAATTAAGAATCTCTTTATGGAACAGCATCGTCAGAGTCAGAAGATGAGGAGGAAATGATAACATTGCAACTGACAGTGAAGTGCATACATCACCAAGGGATGCATAACCCAGGGAAACGGGCAAAGAGTAGAGAAGGAAAACACAGGAAACAGCCAACACACTTAAAATGTTCTAGTTTAACCATAAAAGAAAAACAAATTAAAATCACTACAGCAACACGTGCTGGTTAGACGGCTAACGTAACCAGGACAGCCATTGGGAGAGGCCGCTGAAGAAATACTGTTTGTTACAGGCGGTCTTCTTGTTCACTACATGTGAGCATGCTCCAAAAAGGACGCACATCTTAGGACTTGACACCAGGAGCCCTGCGGAATACTGTGTGTGCTCGCCACGGAGGGGCTGCTGGCAAGAGTTTCCAACCTGGAACAACACGAAAGTCCACCTACCGTGGAAGAACTGAATAGATTCTGATGTGGTCGTACACAGCAGCAGGAATGGGAGATCTCCAGCTTTAACTAGGGTGTGCGTTACTCATGTAAAAGTTATGATAGACAAAGCCTAACCTTTTTCATTTCAGAACACTGTTACTAACTACCCTTGGTGGAAGTTCTCTGCTAAAGACTAGAGGGGCCTAGGAGTTTCCAACACATGAGTTCATTCCTTTTCCACCCGAATGCTGCTAACAGGTGAGCTGTCCTGAAAAATTCATCATGAGTGTGTTTAACGACATCTGCATTTTTTATGCAAGAATGCTATCCTTCCATTAAAAAAAAAATACTAGTACTCTTGGCATTAGCCCAAGGAAATCAGAAACGAAGACAGAACTTTCCTAAGCATTGAAAGCAAAGAAACACTGCAAATTAATTTATACAAGATAAGATAATTCAGAGATTTATAGTGCTAAAAGCTTCAGAGTGGCATTATCAAATTAGGGGTTCTATTCACTTAAGATGACTATCAAGGTACAGACATTTTATACTGCATGTTTGGCTGGCGCAAAGCAGAAAGTTTCAGTAAAGTAATTCAGTATTTTAATTTTATCTTAATTGTTTTTTTTAAAGTAAAAATTTGGCTATTTGACGCCAACTTCATGCACATTAAAAATATTTTTCTGGAGCCTTGATTGACAGCCTACAACATCCTAGAAGGACAAATCTTGAAAGAGGGCATTTTTGGCCTAAGATGCACAGAAAATGCTCAAGATGTCCTTCCGGAATTACTGCAGGAGACCAGAAGTCAGTGACAATTTCCAAGGCATGGTCTGTAGCACTGAGCAGGCTCTTAGAACCCCACCTAGGCCTCACGCAGGCACACACTCACATCCCGGGAGTCGGCAGCAAGCAGTTCTGACTGAGCTCAGAGCAGCCAGCCTCACAGAGAGGGAGACTGAGGATATTGGTTTTAGGGACAACCTGTTCTCAATCTTCTGGTCGGAGACAGCTATTATCATCACACACACACATCCAATACAACAGTCCCAGGGAGCCCTGGCGTGTAGAAGGCCAGCCAGGTGACAGCTCGTTTCTAGGACCCTCTGGAGGAGAGGTTCATTCTGTAACTAGGCTAGCACCCTACAAATGAAGGCCACTGCACAGGACGTGAGACAGACAGACAGACAGACACACACACACAAACACACACACTGGCTCTATCCACAGCCCCACATACTATGCTCTGAGAAGTATGTACAGATGGGGGCGTTGTGGGGTTCCTGAGGAAGCAACCTCACTCCTAACTCTCATCCTGAGAGAAAGGCCAGGGAGGCTGGTCCCAGAGCTGCTCGACTCTGCACATCCACACCGAGGAAATCCATGGACCTTCAGTCACTGCTTCCCTAAACATTAGCTCTCCAAAGGGAATACTTCTCACGCTCAAGCTCTGTAGGTCCTGTCCAATCTTTCTGATGCTAACCCTACCCACAATTCCACCAACTGCCAGAGGACGATACTGTGGGTCCTTTAACCCTCTAGTCCCTAGCTGGAAATCTCTAGAATGGCATATGCTTCTCAAGTAATTCTTCGTCACGAATTCTGAAAGTGGAGATATATGACAGAAATCAAATATGATAATTAGTTCAGAATTTATACAGACACAAGAACCCACCCAGGTCAATTCCATTGAGAGCCTATTAGCTGAAGGACAGTTCTGTCACAGAGCCAGCAAGTCACAAGCTACCAGGTGGAAAGTCCTAATCTGCTTTTATACAACCTGTGGAATTAAAGGGTTTTGACACTTTTTTAATGGTTGGAAAGGAAAAATAAGTTCAAATTTCAAATAATGAAAACGTATGGGCACACTGCCTCCCCCCACTTGCTTGTGTTCTGTCTGGGGCTGCTTTCAAGTGACAACAGCAGAATTGTCTCAGTGGAGTCCGTATGGCCCACAGAGATGAAAATATTTATAATCTGGCCTTTACAGAAAATGCGTGCAAGTCCCGAGCTAAAGCAATTGCTGGGTTTGCAGAAGGCTATCCCACCGTATTAAGGCCCTCTGCAACCGTTTCTGCAACAAGTCAAAAGCAAACCCTAAAAGACACAACCCTCTAGAGCTGTCACTCAACCCATGGGAAGTGGCAGGTCACGGACTGAACTGTGCCCCAACCCTGTGCATTTATATTAAGTCCTCCTCTCCCCTCCCTGCCGTGTATCTCATAGGGACATGGATGTTTGGCGATTGGGATCTTGAAAGAGGAAATGAAGTCAAAATGAGGTTGCCAGAGGAGGAACCCTGCTGGGAAGGTGATGTAATGACAAAAGAAAAAGACAGAGGTCTACAGCCAAAGGGAGAAGCTTTATAGAAGCAAACCCTTCCAGCTCCCAGAAGTGTGAGGAAATGAATTTGCTGATGCCACCCAGTCTGCAGTACTGACAGGCAACTCTAAAGAGTGAGAGGCTTATCCACAGTGCCGCTCTGAGGGAAATGGTTATCAGTCATGCATGTACTCGATAACACATAACAGAAGAATGTATCAAGTTCTGTGTGTCACCAAAAAAGTTAAAACTGCAGAACACCTTGCCAGAGGGAGAGATATACATACATACATACATACATACATACCATACATACATACATACACACATGCATGCATGCATGCATACATGCATACATACATACATGAAAACAAAACCACCACCAGAGGGATGCTATCATTAGGCCTACCTGGAGGCCATAATGAACACCTGAGGCACTTTGGCACGTGGCCTCCCCAGCAATCCTACCTGACAAGCCACAGTTTATGGCTTTGGATGACAATGACACTGAAGGGCAGGGAGAATAAGCCAGGTGTCTCTGCCTCAAAGCTCACACAACTTCTCGTCATGACTTGATCTCCGTGTCCCTGAGACACAGATCACAGCTCATGTTTCAGCAGAAGCTGCTGCTGAGAATACTTACAGAGTATTTATTATCGGCCAGGCTCAGTGCTGGGCTTCACCCTACCCTATCGAGTGCATGGGTTCTAGCTTGGATTTGCAGGTGAATAATGGAGTCAGGAAGAACTTAATTAAGTTCCTCAAGATTATATTACGAAGTTACCGAGAGCTGCAGACCCGGGACCTGATGCCTCATCTATCTGGCTTCTGACCTAAGCTCTTGACCACCACCAACTCTCCTTCAAATTGTCTGCATGCTGCCTAATGTAGGGACATAGTTGTTTGTCTGGGAGTCTCTACTGATGGGGTCAGAGGAGGAGGGGAGGGGAAGGGAAGAGGAGGGAGAAAGAAGGATGGGGAAACGAGGAGAAGGGATGCAGGAGGAGGGGGAAAGGAAGAGAAGAAAGGAGGGAGAACAGAGAGGGGAAGAGGGAGGGAAGAGGAGGGGAGAACAGCTACTACAAGTGGACACTGTGTGTCAGATCCTGGTCACAGGACCAGGGATACAACAGCAAACAAAGCAGAAACCTTGGTATCACGGTGATCACAGGTCACACAGGTAAGAAAAATCCCTTAGAAATAGGATTTTATCATGTAGATAATAATCACACAAGTGAAATTCATGAGGACACAGGCCAATGAAATTGCAGAAATTATATAAACTGGATGAAGATAAGGAATTTCTGGTAAATTAATTTCTGTGGCACCAAGAATCTATCCTAGGACCTTGCTGTGCCAGGTAAATGTCTCTCACAGACTACTTCCTCAGTGCTGTTCTACTTTATTTAAAATGTTTTTGTTTCTAAGATTTATTTATTTATTATATATGAGTACACTGTTGCTGCCTTCAGACACCCCAGAAGAGGGCACCAGATCCCATTACAGATGGTTGTGAGCCACCATGTGGTTGCTGGGAATTGAACTCAGGACCTCTGGAAGAGCAGCTGGTGCTCTTAACCTCTGAGCCATCTCTCCAGTCCCATTTAGAATCGTTTTATATCAAACGTTTCCATGTTTACTTAACTCATGCCTATTCTTGCATCAATAAAGAACCAGAGAGACAAATCCTTTAGTGCCAGCGCCTTTACAACAGTGCTAACAATATTAACCAGGGGGAGATTTAACTCATTACAGGAGTACAGTGAACTGCTGTCTACATTAACTGAAAAGGTCACAGTTCTTTAACCACATTACAAAATTATAATGTTAAGTGGGAGAAGCAAGAGCAAAGCATACACACAGAAAAAACTACATTGTAACACTGTTTCCTTGATATTGGAACCCTGTTACCTTGCTATTGGAACCCTGTTACCTTGATATTGGAACACTGTTACCTTACTATTGGAACACTGTTGCCTTGATATTGGAACGCTGTTACCTTGATATTGGAACCCTGTTACCTTGATATTGGAACCCTGTTACCTTGATATTGGAACCCTGTTACCTTGATATTGGAATGCTGTTACCTTGATATTGGAACCCTGTTACCTTGATATTGGAACCCTATTACCTTGATATTGGAACCCTGTTACCTTGATATTGGAACGCTGTTACCTTGATATTGGAACCCTGTTACCTTGATATTGGAACCCTGTTACCTTGATATTGGAGCACTATTACCCTGATATTGGAACACTGTTACCTTGATACTGGTATGACTAAGAAATATCTTCTTCATCTTTTTTATAGCTTACCACCCTGCCTACACTGAAAACTTTAAAGTCCAGAAAATTTTTAAATTTTATTATATAAGCTTACATCAATGAGAAGCTATGCCTCCACCTTATAACTCTACATCTGAAACTTGGCTGAGGAACTTGGTCATCCATTAGAGGCCTCTGCTACAACACCCGGGGTATCAAATACTAAAAATGTTACTTAAATTCTTAAATTTAATTTACATATTGTATGTGTAGTATAATACCACATATACGGATATATGTAGTATATCTGTTTTGTGCTGTATACGTGCCATGGTGTGTTTGTGTGTAGATCAGAAGACAACTTGTGGATCGGAAGACTGCTGTGGGAGTCAGTTTGGTCCTTCCTCACGTGGGTTCTGGGGATCAAACTCAGGTTGTCAGCATTGGCTCAAGTGCCTTTGCCTACTGAGCCGTCTCACCAGCTCTAATAAAGAGTTTCAAAACAGATTCACCAGTGACCAGTGACACCACCAGGCAGAGATGAATATTCACAACGACTTCTCTGGCTGTGACATTCATTTAACAAATACACTGAGTGGCAGTCATGCTCAGGAACCAGTTAGGCAGGTACCAGAAGGTCAAACCGGATCTCTGGGAGCAAACGAGTCACAGGGCTGACACTGGTCCTCTGCACCTGACCAGCAGGATGCAGCAGACGGCAGAGCTGGGCAACAATCCTCATGGGGCTTTGACCCAGCCTGGACATGAGGCTCCGGAAAGGCTGGCTTCCTGTCTCTGGTTCCAGCTGCCTCATTTGTAAAACAAGGATAATTCTGACCCAGTTGAAGTGCTGTGGGGAACAGTCACTGCAGGGCATCCTGGGCTCGTTTCTACCTTCGCAGGGCTCGGTGGAGTCTCCATGTAGACGGGCAACGCCGTCTCCTCCCCTGGAAACTTTACATTTACTCTTTAAGAAATGAGGCTGGAAACGAGGCTTGGTGATTAAAGGCTTGGTGATTTCTTCCACATATGCTCACTAACAATCACAGAAATACTCATTTCCCTACCCAGACAAAAAAAAGCAAAGGATTCCAAAGTTTCGGGGAAAGTACCTTCACAATCTAAGGGCAAAGCTCGGTAGGACACAGCCAGCCTGGTGCAACCGTGACTGGCAGTTTAGAGATCCCTGGACATGACTCACAGCTTCCCTTCCACCTCTAAGGAATGTTTTGTTTTGTTTTTTAAGCAACATTTCTTGTTTGGGTTTTGAGACAGGGGCTCTCTCTGTAAAGCCTTGGCTGGCCTAGAATTCTCTATGTAGACCAGAACGGCCTCCAACTGAAGACATCTGCCTGCCTCTACCTCCCAGATAGCTCCTGATGACCTTCCAAGCGGAGTTCATTTTCTCATCAGTGGAAACATCTGTATCAATTAATCCCCTGCTACAGGCAAGGTGGGGGAGAAAAGCTGGGGACACAAAGACCTGTCCTTGAAATTCTGTGAGGGACCTGATCTGTCTCGCTGACTGTAAATACACAAGTGGGCGAATTCGGACCCTGGCAGAGGAGGTTACTGGTGCTCCTACTTTCCGCAGAAGATAAGGATATTTGCCCATTTTCACAAGTTCAGATCCCTTACATACAGTAACCACTGGGACTGGAATGTTTAGATGGTTCCACAAGTAATGAGACCTCAAACCCCTCCTCCTCCTGATGTCACAGGAGTAACCAGCCAGTGCTGGCTGTGGATGCTCGGGTGAACACCGCGATGGGTTTGGAGTGTGGCTGGTCTCCCTCACCTGCTTACTGCACCCTTACTCTGGAGCCTCTTAAACTGCAGCTCCCATTGCAAACGAGCATGCGCGGCAGGCACAGGCAAAATGGACAGAGCCTGCAGTTGCGCCCTGGGTGGGGTGCACCGCACCCATGGCAACAGTCAAGCCCAACTCTGAAGGGCATGGAGAACATGCTGTGATAGACTCGGTAACTGCAAAATGCTCCACTTTTAAAAGGAGAGTCGTAAAAATTATCTTTAAAATGCTTGTTGATGCCCCGTGGGTATGAGTCGCTTTGTGAAGCAGGATCAAATGGGTCTCTGTTGTGGGTTTCTGCCGGCTCTTTGATTCTCAACAACTTTATTAATGTTAATAGGAGTTATGCACACATCAATGAGAGAGTAAATTCCCTGGGTTTAGGGGAGCTTCAATTAGTGATCTGTATTAAGCAATGTAAAATGCTTTTTAATTTTCTTTCAAGTAATGAGACATCACCCCAGCTGGGTTGAAAATGAGGCAGGAAAGACAGGGGGGAGCAGGCTCTGCAGCCAGGATTGAGCATCGCTCACGGAGGCGGCGGTACGGCAGGTCTAAGGGCCAGCAGGCGAAGGGAAGGAAAGGCTGCCTAAAACCTGAGACGCCGAATTTACAATCATCCAAAACAGGACCCACCGCAGCCGTGTTCTCCAAATCTGTCACCACGCTGTCCCCTTTCCCCCAGAGCATAAGTTAAAATACTGCTCATTGGCTCCCAAAAGCACCAAGACAGAAATGAAAGTGGACGCTATAAGGAACGATGGGGCAGGAGTCCCAAGAAGCGAGCAGGCCATCTTGCAGCGGCACACCTGCCTGGCATTTCTGGAGACCCAGCTTTTAAACCTCCCCTACACAGGTCTGGGGGCTTCTCCTCAACTCTTCTCTTGGGGAATTCATGGCCGGGTTACCCCTAAGGACAATGGGTAGGATGCAACAGACAGCATCCAAGGGGTGAATCTGCATGATTTAAAGAGGGCATTGATAAAAGTCTAATCTAGCAATCTCCTCTATTTGGTTTTTATTGTCTCATGGCTATTGCCTTATACTTCTTGCATTATACCCTAGTGCTTCACAGATAGGAAAAGGAGAGAAAAAAGAAAAAAAAAAAAAACCCAGACAACAAATAATAAAACCCCCTGCATAAAGTGAGGGCATGGTTGGCCCAGAGCCTCTGAGAGCATGGTTTTGTTCTCAGGTGAGATCTGGAAAACTGGCCTGCAGTGTAGGAGGCCAGGCAGCACTTTAAACCCAACACATCCCCACCCCGGTCCGCAGTGGAGCAAAATCTTTGACTTTAGTTAGGCTTACTGGTGACCCCCACTCGGAAGAGTACAGAACACTGGAGGTCTGGGGCGTCTGAATGTAAATGGTTCAGCCAATACTCACACAGGAACAGGCTGTCTGAGGAGATGTTTGGACAATGCTGGAATATAAAAATCCAACATATCTTCCACATCCGCCACACAGGTGCCTGGGAACACATCACTCACTCCCAATTCTCAGCCTGTCTCCAGTGCTCCAGAATGAGCAAGAAAAAAAACTGAACCAATTATAAACACAGTGTGCCTAAGACGGTGACACAAACCCAACCTGGCTTGCGCACGGCTGGACGGTGTCAGCTTTCTCTCGGTTTTGCGGCTGCTGGGAATCTCAGTGCTCTGCAGACAGCCTTCCTGGGGGCAGCCGCAGAGCTCTGCCTGTGTTTTGGGTATCATCTCCTAGCTTGAATCTGCTGGGCCCTAGGGGAAGCTCGGGTTATACAATCTGTGTAGGTGACAAGATGGCCGTGCAGTGAGCTTTGAGGGGAGTGTGCAAACCTCTGAGAGTTCCCGTCATGTGTGTTTTTGTTATAGGACATGGCTGGCTGATAGCAGATGACCAGAATCCACGTGAAGTTCTTTAAGGCAAGTCGGAATTACCACAGCTCTTTTCCAGCTCTCTCCAGTAAAGCTGTTCCCAGAATCCTCTACCTCCAAACATCAAAACATGGCTTCCACTAGACGGTCTGAGTGTAGGGTACTGCCTCATTTCTTTGAGCAGTCTTTTTACACAACTCATGATTTTAGGCTTTTCCAATTGAGGTGATTCTCAGGGGATTTTATTATTTGGTGCCAATATAAGCAGTCGTTCAGTTCTCTGCACTCTCTGGGGTTTATCTGTAAGTAAGGATTACGACCTACAAAGCCTTTGATTGATATCCCAGCCAGTTCCTTCCACCATATACCCCGCCTTTTAGTCCTAATCTGTTTCATCCTCTCCACCCTGGCAAGAGGACTCATGTGCTGTTAAGGACATGGAGCACTGGCTCTCAACCTTCCTAAGGCTTCGGACCTTTAATACAGTCCCTCCCTCATGTTGTGGCGAGCCCCAACCATAAAGCTATTTCCACTGCTACTTCGAACCGTAATTTGGCTTCTGTTATGAACTACAATGTAAACATTCCATATGTCTGGTATGCAGGGTACGATGTGACCCCTGTGGAGGGTTGGAACCCACAGGTGGAGAATCGCTGTCATGGGGGGAAGTAGTGTTGAGAAACACTGACTCCTGGCTTAGGTGTGAACGGACCCTAGAGATGAAGGGTAATGTGAGATAACGAACCACTTGCCGAAGATAATTCAATTTCTGTAGTAACAAGTTTAAATGTAGAATTACCCAAAGGCAGAATCCATGGGAGACAGATGCATACAGAACTATATGCACAAAGAATACTACTGCATCGATATTGGACATTTATTTTCTAAGGAAATACCAGAAAATATATAACAAGTTAGGAGCAGAATAAACCACATAAAGAGAGAACAGAGAAGGATCATCTTTCCCACGATAGCCTTCCTCCCTCTAAATAGTTCCCATATGCTGAGTTCCTGAAGGAATACTGCAGTGGATACAGTTACAGGGCTCGTTGGGGTCTCCTCGTCCTCAAATTACAGTTTGTGTCAAAAGCTGCTAAAGTAAACTAAATAAACTTTATGAGAACATTTCATTTCTGAGAAATTAAAAGTCCAAGAAGTTCATCACAGACCCCAAAATAGAGAAAACCAAGGCAATGTCATTCTTGAGGGTTCATCCACATGTGTTAGCATAGAAAACAAAATTCTACAGGAATGGAGGGTGGAGGGTAAAACCTTCCAAAAGAGCCACCTGCCTCTAGTCTGCGCTGAGGGTTTCCTTCTTCCCAGCTGGTTTCTGGGAGCTCCACAGAACAACAGTCCTTTCTGTCTGAGAGAGATTTGAACAGTGTACTGTTGCGCCACTGAATCTGTCTGTTGAGCCAGAAAGGGGCCACACTCCTAAGTTTCACTTTCATGCTACTGAGTATCTATGCTCGGGAAACATGCAACATTTCCCGTATTATACCTATTGTCCTGAGTGACATCACTGTAACTTTCTGGTCCCCAGTCTTTGTTAATTGGAAACAAATGTTAACCTATGCAGAACTTAACAGCCACAAAAACCAGGGCTGTGACAAAGGAGCTCTCTGCCTGTTTGGAAGGACACTTGAGAGTCACTGAATTGAAAGAACTTGAAGAAACCCTGACTCCATTTGCGGCTTCCTTAAGCCATTACTTCAAGAGCTATCAGCCCTCTTATAAAAGCAAGATGGTGGGTGAGGTGAGGTAGTCGGCCTTCATCCTAACTAGAAGAACCTCTAGGAGTCAGTCAGGCTGTATTCATCTGAGGAGGCCTCTAAGGCCCTTCTGCTGACTGAGAGCATCCGTAACAAGCCAGCGGTTTGGTCATACAGTGCCTTCTCCATGGGCAAAGCCTGGAACATTCCAAAACCCAACTCAGAGGCTCTCAACCATAACCCCTTCTGGGCTTTTCATTACTAAAAGTCTCATCGAGCTGCCTAAATGTTAGGGCCACAGCCAAGCAGAAGCACCATTGAGTAAAATCAGATCATGAGGCTAAACTTGGATTCAGACACACAGTTTGGAACAAACTTACATTCAAAATGATTCACCGTGTATCTCTGACAGCCCCTGATGCTATTTAAGCCTCAGTTATTAATTGGATGTACTGATGAGCTTGTTAAGAATTAGAGTCTGATACTTGGTTTCTTTGTTTTGTTTTTCAAGACAGGGTTTCTCTCTGTGTAGCCCTGGACCAGACTGCCTCTGTCTCCCGAGTTGCTGGGATTAAAGGTGTGTGCCCCATTACCCTGCTTCACTGTGTATCTCAGATTCAGACTGAGCTGGGCATCCCTTATGCTGCTGCTGCTGCTGCTGCTGCTGCTGCTGCTGCTGCTGCTGCTGCTGCTAGGCTGCTTTACCCTGCCCACTAGTCTTTACCTATACTCAGCCCTGCAGCGGCTCACCTTCTGAAGCTGAGGAAGAAGGATCTCTGAGGTGTCTGCTTAACCCTTTTCCTGTCCTCTGACAGTCCCTCCTGGGTCGTCCTACTAGCTTCGTGCCACCACATATACCTCTGACAGCCCCTCCTCTAGAGGTTCCCAGCTGTCTCCTGGCCACACTCCAGCCACAGCCCCTTACCCTGGCGCCCACAGTCAGCTGGATGGAGGCAATTCACAGTGTCACTCGCTGCTGAATGACTCAGACACCCTCTCTGAAGCAACTGCCTCTCTCTCTCAAGCAATTGCCTCTCTCTCTTTTTTTTTCTAAATAAAAGGTCATTTATAACCACAAATTAAAATGATCGAATTACAAGCCTTCTAAATGCTGAAGTGGAAAAAAAAATGTAGGCTGTGTGAAAGAAAAGCTGGGGCGGGGGCAAGAGGAGGGGGCGCTGGCGCTTCTCACAGGTTGGCTCTTGGCTCTCAAGATTCTTCTATGGGTTCTGCCTTTCTAACAGCTTCCTTTCTCTCCTGAGTTCACAACAGCTCTCAAGGGGGTGGAAGACAACACACACACACACACACACACACACACACACACACTCGCCAAGGAACAAGTGGAAGGGAAGGGATATGGAGGGAGGATTAGAGTAAGAAGTTTCGGTTGACTTACAAACTGGTCTCCTCCCACTGCCCCAAGTGTGTGGCTACACTCTAAGACTCTAGTGCAATTCGGAGGGACCCCTAATATCTGATCAGACTGGACAACTCAAGGCTCAGTCTTGTTTGGGCTACTTGGTGTCTACAAACTGAGAACAACTGTTCCAGGTATTTGAACTGTGATAAAGCAATCAATCAATCATCAATCAATCAACAAAACAACCAACAACAGTTCCAGGAACCCTTGAAAGCCACCTCAGTGTCTCCAGAGCCAGCAAGTCCAGACAGCACTGAAGGCTAACCATTGAAGAACATCCAACACTACAGCGTGTCCTACGGAGTCAGGTGATTTCTGTAAGTCCAGCTCCACACCCTACAAGAATCTGTCCCCACTACACCCCATCAAAGATGACCCTCTTCCTTAATATCCACATACAACTATGCTAGTTTGCTTCTTGTCAACCTGACACAAACTAGGGTCATCTGGAAAGGAGCCTCAACTGAGAAAATATCTCCGTCTTATTGGGTTATAGGGATTTTCTTGATTGGTGATTGATGTGGGAGGGCCCGGTTCACTGTATGTGGAGCCATCCCTGAGATGGGCTGGATAAGAAAGCGGGCTGAGGAAGCCATGGGGCAAAAACAGTCAGCAGCACTCTCCCATGGCCTCTGTGTGAGTCCTGGCCTGCCTCTGCTTCATGCTATCGCATAAGGTGTAAGGTAACATAAACCCTTTACTTCCAGGTTGCTTTTGGTCATGGTGTTTACCACAGCAACGGAAAGCAAACTAGGACAGCCACCCACCCACTAGCAAAAGGATTTCCCCGAAGCCCCAAAGGAAGGGGCTTAAAATCAACTACACGGCAAAGTAGGAAAAGCATTTAATATCATTCTCTAGCAATTAGCTCTTAGCAGCCCTCGAGCTGCTGGAAGACAGAACTGCCACATGTCCTGGTCCATTACTGAAGACAGTTTGTCATTACTAAGCTGGGTTTGCAGACCCATTTCAAGGAGCTGGAGCACTTGGGTCTGCCCCCAGTGACTCAACACCTGCCAATGACCCTTATGAGCTTGTCCTGAGATTTGGATGTGAAATGTTTAAGATGGCAACAAGGCTCTGACTGGGGAGGGGAGGGGAGGAGAGGGGAAGGCTGGAGGGCAGGGAGTGCCGCTCTGAAGATGTCATAAGCACCGAGAATTTACATTTAATCCTCCCTATAACTGCAGGAGAATTGATCTGAGCAGGCTTTAAACGCATGTCTTTCAGGCGCCAGTGCTCTCTCCACCGTGCCCATCTGTTCCACTTGGGCAGCGGGGTTCCAGCTTCTCCTCCTGGGGTCAGCACGAGGCCACTGCCTTCTCTAGGCATGCGCTTGGTAGACACAGACTGAGCATTTCATGGGCCGGTAACAAGGGCTCCACTTTGGAGATTCGCTTTAACAGAGGGCTTCTTTATAAGCTTCGAGCAAGTTGTGTCCATTATGTAGGTAATTGCATTTCGTATCTGGGGACACACTTAGGGAGCCTACGAGAATCGTCTGACTTAGCAGATGATGGTGAGAACGCCATCATCCGATGCTGAGCTTTGCCCTGGGTGACAACAAAGAGTCTCAAATTCTTTGGCAGGGAGCCAGAGGAAGCTGGCCCTTGCTGCTGGTATTCCTACTGTTTGTAGGAGGTTAAAGAACACTTACCCCTCTATTTCTAATCAGTCTCTCTCCCCCTCCCCTGGCCTCTGTTGGTTCCTTTCCCTCTCCCTCTCTTTCCGATCTCTCTGGTAATTCTGATGTACAACCAAAAGCGGCTTCCCCAGCCCAGGCTAGCCTAGCCTATGTGACAGCAGACCCTCCCCCAAGACCTGCTATCCTTTAGGTCATCATTCGTGATCTGGAAGTCTACTGACAGGGAATACACTACTGTTGAGGTCAGAGGCCAATTCCTCTGAAGCAAGTGCACCTTTGTTTTGTAAAGGTGGAGCAGCAACACTACAGGTGTACCCTGTCGACAGGCAGCATAAATGAGCAAGGCACAGCAAAACCACAAGGCCTACTGTGGTCCAGCAGGGAGCCCATCAAAGCAGACTCCATTACATTCCAGGGTCTGAAAGAGCTAGAAAGACAGACACTCGAGCTGAGACATTAAGGCATAAAACACTGATGAGGAGGGTTCCCAGTAAGAACTGTTCTGCCCTCCAAGGTCACTGCCAGTTAAGAGAGACTCTCAAGGGTGTCAATACTCCCACTTCCCTCCTTCCAGTATCTGGGTGCTAAAACCCAACCACGAGTCAGAGGCAAAAGAACCCACCAAAGCACTTCACAGAGGTCAGGTTGCTGGGGCATAGGCGAGAGGGAGAGGGGTGGAATGTTTGGGGTATTAGGGAAGTGTGAGGATGATGCCTGTGGAAAACTAGGGCAGAGAACACCAGGCAGTGCCAAAGGCTTGGCATCAGTAGGAAGTGGTGTCCCACGCCCACTCCTGAGAGTACCTGATGCTACAGGTAACTGTCCAGTTCTGTTAACATTTCTGCCAAAATATGGCTTTGTTTGGGCGAGCATGTTTTGAAAATACATTCGCGAATGTATTCTTACATCTCAAATATCTACAGGCACTTATTGCATGAAAGAAACACTACTTTACTTTAGTCACATAGGGGAAATCTCCACGTATTTTATGCTAAACTCCATTTCTTCTAAAAGACGTAAAACCAAAATCACCAAAGGTGAGGGAACCCAGGTCTTTAAGTGAAAGGTACCACCGGACTTCCATCAAACAAAGCTTGGGGCCTACACCAAGTCTCCTTGCCTCTCTTTCTTTTCCTTCCTTCCCCTCTTTCCCCTCCTCCCTCTCCTTCCTTTCCCCCTCTTCATCCCCTTTCTCCTTTTCAATGTGCATGGTTTTCCAGTCAGACTTATCTTAACACACAGATGCATGATGTGCTTGCAGGTACACGTGGCTGAAGGGACAGATTCATCCTCCTTTCAGCTCTGACCCAAGTAATGTGAGGCAGCACGCTTGACACTCTGGGCTATAGGGAGTGCCCAGTGAGTGCTTTCCAAATACCCTGGTGTGTACTTCTTCTGACAAAGAGGAAAGAGGTGGGCTCCTGAGTTCCCTGGTGGTCCAGGTGCTGCCTAGTGGTGCAGGGGATGGTGTGTGATTCTAGGGGCAGCCCAGGTGATTTCAGAGTGCAGACATGATGGGTGGCCCTAAATAACCTAGGACCATAAAATGAGAGCTTCCTTCCCTTCCAAGCTCTCGGGATGCTGCTGCCCTTCCTGCAGCTGCCATGCCGGTGGTACCCCTGTGTCACACCGGATGATCTTTCCTTCACCAGAGATGTACAGTCATCGGCTCGGGCCGTGTCTTATTTCCACGGTATCTTTTATTTTTAAAGATGGGCTTCAATTTATCGTAAATGATACTGGTTTTCTACGTACGGTAGTCATGACATTTTGCTTTCAAACACAGCTTCTGACAGAAAGGGTGAGTCTAAGGGACTGCTTGTGAGGTAGCAGATGTGGTACACAAATGACTCAAGTTTGGGAAACACTGATCCATACAAGCACAGCCGTGAGTCAGAGACACCAGGCTTTGGTTCTAATTGCCACTGAGTAGGCAATAATGACTAATTTTACTGCCTTATAAAGAAACAGCTCTTTCATTGAAGGCAGTAGCTCTTCCGGCCAGAGAGCCGCAGCTCAAAGAGCGCCATGACATTGTAGCAAACCGTGTTGTAACCTGAGTCCCGTCCCATGCACAACATAACAGATGCCTGTGGTAAACGACTGCACATTAAGGTCCGAGGATTTATCGCAATGGTGAGATGATAATAAGAGAACATGAAGATGAAGCAAGGAGGGAGAAGCAAAGTGCTGCTCTCCTGCGAAGGACCTAACAAGGGCCCTTTGGCTGTCACTAGAATGTGGAGACAGGTTTGTAAACGCCTCTGATTCACACAGGCCTCCATGAGCATCCGAGGCTGTCAGGGGACCCGAGTACAAAGGCAATCTGTCACGGTTTGTGACTCCTTTTGATGTCAAGCTGGTAAGGCGACTGTATATTACTTCCACAGCACAGATCGGCAGGATCACGTCCAACAGTCGCCTCCCACATGAAGTATAAGCCTGACATTTTTGTGCAGTGATGTTCCATCCCAAGACACCCAAAGCCTTCAATTATAACTTCTCAAAATGCACATCCCATGCACGCTCACGGTTCCTTCCAAGTTGAGAACTCAGGCAACAGTAAACCCACCAGTGCATGGTGTCTCCAACAGTCCGAGTGCACAGAACGCATGTGTGCAAACCCCTGCGCCCCTTCCGAAGCCTACCCTGCGAGTGAAAGTAAACATGGAGTCTGCCAGGCCTAACTCAGTACCTCAGGAGGAGACATCTGAATCAAAATATTCTCGCTTCTTAAGCTCATGTACACTTCCACTGTGCTAAATGCCAGAACCAGCGCACCCCACTCTGGAACTAGGATCCTTCCCCTCTGCTCTGCTGTTTACTTGTTTTAAAAACATCTCTCCAAAGCACCCATTGTTTGCTACTCACTGTGTCACGGCACGCTGCATGATACACTGAAAAGCTGCTGCTCCTGCAGGATTCAGTGTTGTCTCCATGAACAGTGGGAGTCCATTAGCACTGGAAGCAAGTCCTGTCCAGCAGAAACTGGATGTGTGTGGCAAAAACAGCTATCCATGGCCTTCTGTACCCCCTGAACCCACAAGTAACTCGCCAGCAGCTGTTAACTCTAGGGGGCTCAGTTTTAGACACACAACAACAGAGGGATACTTTTTACGATGTGTGGTTTCACTTGAGAATTTCTCTAGACTTGCTAAGTTGCTAGAATGACAGGGAATAAATAGGCTTTAATTTTATTTAGGTCATCAAATTGATACTCAAAAGCAAAGACTTTAAGTATAACGTAGTATAAAACAGCTGATTTACTGGTGGGAGTGGTATTCACATAGCATAGTGTTCAAATGTAAGCCTAGCCAACAGTGGACAACACAGGCAAGGTTCCTTCTGTACGCTTTATTCTAATGGAATCCAGTTCCACAAAGAGACGTGTTTGAGAACAAAAGGCAGAGTTAATGGTTTCTCAGACTGCATCTCTTACTAGTTATACTTTGCTCCTTCCTTGCCCCATCTAGGAGTCCGCTCTGCCTACAGTTTGGCAGCAGGGCATGTGACTGTAGATGACTGGACAGAGGGCCGGAACTGACTTAAGACCTATTCATCTGTTAGATAGGAACCTAGAAATGGTGTGGCCTGGCATACAGTGAAAAAAGTTAAACCAATCCAATTGCTCTACAAGGAATCTGGAGTTGAC